>NC_089759.1:6354156-6481656 GCF_040412425.1 Macrobrachium rosenbergii | reverse complement strand
CTTTCATTATTCGTCCCTGTTTTCACGAACTGGTGTATCTCATTTTTTTTTTTTTTTTTAGTTTTTGAGTTTTCCAGCCGAATTGTCTCAGTTTTTGATACTCTATAACATACCAAAACTTCAGCTGTGTGTGTTATCACATTTTCAAACCAAAGTTCCTCGGAAGTTGAGCTAATTAGAAGGCCTGAATAACATAAAAATCTTTGAAACCCATGATCTCAGAATGGGGAAAAAAATGGCTTACGGCAGTTCATCGACACAGGGACGAGTTGAAACCATCTGCCAGTCACAAAATTAAGTCGTGAAATCGTCTTCAAAGAATGATACCAGTTTTAGGATTTTATAAATCATATATATATATATATATATATATATATATATATATATATATATATATATATATATATATATATATAAACACACTTCGTATACAAAGAATATAATCATTCCCCATTCCCTCTGTATCAGATTATGAAAGCAGATTACGCATGATCAAATATGCCAAGAAATAGTATATAATTATTCTCCCCCATAATACCTCACAGGTACCTGACAAGCCAAGGACACATGGCTGGGACAAAGCAAGATCTGGAGCAGGCTGAGTACCTACAGAAATTATGGCTGGAACAAGGACTCGATCAAGTGAAACTACAGCCTTACGAAGTTCAGCTCTCACATCCTAACCTTGAGAAGCCGAACAAGGTAATTATGAGAGAGAGAGAGAGAGAGAGAGAGAGAGAGAGAGAGAGAGAGAGAGAGAGAGAGAGAGAGAGAGAGAGCCAACAGTATCTCAAGTACCAGTTCGAGTGAATTTTTGGTTCATATCAGGACAATGTTTCATATCTGCTCTTTCCAGCCTTTTTACTCATTTATGAGAGAGAGAGAGAGAGAGAGAGAGAGAGAGAGAGAGAGAGAGAGAGAGAGAGAGAGAGAGAGAGAGAGAGAGAGACCCAACAGTTCATATCAGGACAATGTTTCATCTCTGCTCCTTCCAGCGTTTTACTTATCATCTATTGACCATTTTATCATTCCCAACCCGTTCCACCTATAGGTTTACCTCATCGATGAGGAGGGCGAAGTCAAATTTACGTCAACCATCATAGAGGAACCGATCGACGAAGTGGAGTACGATGACTCCATTCCTCCGGCCTTCCTCGCCTTCTCGCCTGCTGGCACGATAATCACGGTAAGGCCTCTTTGACTTATGTAGATTCGTGTTTGACTTATAGATTCGTGTTCATTCTGATGTTTATGTCATTGGACTCAAATTTAACTTCATGATTCATAACTGAACACTCAGGTTGGTGACTTTGCACTCAGTTTGGATAACTGAATGATAACTTGATGATCAGATAGTAGGAAATCCCAGCATCTACAGTTTTACCTTTAACAGAACTTTAATAAACTACTAAACTCAAGTTGCTTAATCATTATCACATTCTCTCTCTCTCTCTCTCTCTCTCTCTCTCTCTCTCTCTCTCTCTCTCTAAAAAAAAACCGTACCAGATATATCCAAGATAAAATCTTTGTAATTGTTTACCACTTCAAAATTTTAAGATAACGTACATAGCAATTTATTTTCATTGCTTTTTGGGGGGCCATCTTGCAGCATGTCAAGTGGCCACGATGATAACAGCCTTAAAAAAAAACGAGTACCAGTTATCTTCAAATAACTTCCAATTATTACCAAGATGATAATGAAATGCCAACATCTCAACTTATCTCTTCAGAGTAAATTGAAAAGTACTACAACTCCTCCCGGAAGAGAAAAATGAAACCAAGAAAATGTTGGTAACCGATATCTTCTCAGAAATTCGGATAAACGCTGAATAAGTACAATTACTGCAGGTCTCGTCGTAGTTTCCCTTGGCAATAAAATTCAGACCTAAGGCCAAGCGCTGGGACCTACGACGTCATTCAGCGCTGGAAGGGAACCTGAGAGAGAAAAGGCTTTCAATGTGTAACAGGAGGAAAACCTCAAAGCAGTTGCACTATGAAGAAATTGTTAGGGGAGGGTGGGAAGTAGGATGGATAAAAGATATGGATGGAGGTACAGTAAAAGGAATGAAAGGGGTTGCAGCCAGGGAGCCGAAGGGATGCTGCAAAGAACCTTAAGTAATACCTACAGTACACTGATTTCTTACTGTGACCTTATCATACGTTCAGTAAATATAGTATATATAATTTGTGTAGAC
This sequence comes from Macrobrachium rosenbergii, assembly GCF_040412425.1. NCBI lineage: Eukaryota > Metazoa > Arthropoda > Malacostraca > Decapoda > Palaemonidae > Macrobrachium > Macrobrachium rosenbergii. The sequence goes on along the minus strand of NC_089759.1, from coordinate 6,479,461 downwards.
TCGTTTGAAATCTATTTTGAGAGAAAAAGATGACCCAAGTTTAAAACATCTGCGGATTTTAATATCTCTTCTAGGAGATATTAACGAGATCAATAATGATGTCGAAATGCTTTCTTTTACCACTCAAATATTTTGCGAGTTTATGATCTGTATGAGTGTATGTATATATATATATATATATATATATATATATATATATATATATATATATATATATATATATATTATTACTAAAGGACCTCATTCAAACTGGATGGTATCTAACGGAGTTTTTATTCAGAAAAAGTTACAAGCTTTCTTGGACAAACAGTCCACATTATCAAGTATCCGTACTTGATAAGGTGGACTGTTTGTCCATGAAAGCTTGTAACTTTTTCTGAATAAAAAACTCCGTTAGATACCATCCAGTTTGAATGAGGTCCTTTTAGTAATTCTACTAATGCACAGAACAATTGTGTATGTGATAAAGTTAATATATATATATATATATATGTGTGTGTGTGTGTGTGTGTGTATGTATGTATGTATGCATGTATATGTTTGTATATATACTATATATACTGTAATATGAGTATACATAGCCTACATACATATATATTTATATAGATATTATATGTGTGTGTGCGTGTGCGTGTGTGCCTGTATCTTATTACATAAGAAGTGGGAGACTTCGTAACAGCGAAAGATTGGGAAAAACAAAGAATTGTGTTAAAATCTGACCTAATTTACCATATTTCCCTTAATGAATTGATATTTTGCTGCGTTCACATTAATATTAATACAGTCGACACAGTTCTAAGAGTATTACAGAAAAAGCTACGAAAGTATTATACGAATTTTGGTGCAAGCAACTCTTAGTCCAGTTTCCGCAGCGGAAACTTTCACGACAAAAAAATTAACACGATCCTCTCCTGCGTACTTATCCTTCCCGAACAGGACGAGTTAGTGTACGTCAATTACGGACGATACGAAGACTTCCAGCAGGTGGAGTCGATGGGGATCAAAATCAAGGACCGGGTTGTCATCGCCAAATTCGGCAAAATCTTCAGGGGAGACAAGGTGCAGAACGCCCAGAGGTTTAACGCCTCGGGCGTCATCCTTTATACGTAAGTCGGTCTGCGTTGTCGTTAATATATTAAGGTTAATATTATTCATGTGTCTTCGAGTCCGCTAAAGAAGCTTTGTACTTTCTCTTTTCTTTTACGCGAGTCGTTATGTGGTAATGAGGTATGATGATGTTTAAGATCTGTAAAGTTCCATTATTAGTTGGTGAGTCAGTGTGTTATGATGATGCATAATGAACGTAACGCTATATATTTACATTATATATATATATATATATATATATATATATATATATATATATATATACACGATATATGCACACACACACACACACACACACACACACACACACACACATATATATATATATATATATATATATATATATATATATATATATATATGTATATATATATATAAATGTTCATACATTTACACGTTACCGAAGTATAACGAAAAATCATTCCAGTTGTTACTGTTACGCATAACATCACTTAAAGAGATCCATAACACGATTCTAACCAACTTTCAATGTTATCTGGAAGCGACCCTCAGGACTACCATCCCGAATCGGACACGGGAGGAGCAGCCTATCCGAATTCCTTCTGGCTGCCAGGATCGGGCATTCAGAGAGGCTCGATCATCTGGCACGACGGAGATCCTACGACTCCCTACTATCCTTCAGTAGGTAAGAAACTGATCCTTCATACACTCTTGACTGAGTACAATGAATGACGAGCCTAGAATTGCTTCTTGCTAAGTAAAATCATAGGAAATGCTTTAGCATATCGCCTTACTCTTGGTTCCGCTTTGAAAATTTATTGACTATTCCTTTTACTCTAAAGCCTGGAGATCTTTGAGTTACATGCGTTTACTCGATATTCCCGCTGCTAAGACTATATCACTGAGTGACATATCTCTTCCCTTGTCTTCTGATTTTAGGCAAGGGAATGAACATTCCTTTCATTTCAAAGACTACTGGCAAGTAACTACATTCAAGGGACTTGACACTCATTTCATTCTACATACTACAGATAAGGGACTGACCATTCCGTTCAATCTTAACACTACCAAATATGGAATTGGCATTTATTTCATCCTTCAAACTACTAGCTAAAGGTCTAGCCATTCTTTTCATTCTTAAGACTACCTACCAGGTAAGAGACTGACATTCCTTTCATTCTAAAGATGACAGAGAAGGAAGTAGCCATTCCTTTCGTAGCAAAGGCCACAGATAAGGAACACGCCTTTCACTTCATGCTAAAGACTATAAACAAGGGACCGACCATTCCTTTCATTCCAAAACGACAATACATATCTTCTCATTTATCTCAAGCTGAAATAACTCTACTGACCATTCCTTACATACAACCAAAGAATGCAAATCAAATGAGTCATTTTACACCCCTCTTCCAAGATGGCGCGTACCGTGTACCAGAGGAGGAGACAGACACCCCGAGGATTCCAGCCCACACCCTGAGTTACAACGACGCGAGGAAACTCCTTGTCAATATGGGCGGATCAGAGGCACCGGAGTCCTGGAGAGGGAGGCTTAACATCACCTACAGGATGGGCCCAAAGTTGGCACGAACCGGATGGTGAGTCGTTTCTGAGACTTCTAAAGTTGCCAACTATTTGCACAAAGAAAAACCTTACTGACACAAGCAATCTTAATTATAAAAAAAAAACCCTTCAGATATCCTTGACTAATAACCAAATCGGTCTATCAGTGTTTCCGATCCTCGAATATATACATATGCATTTATAAATATGCACAAAAAATGTATCAGATTTACTATATATATATATATATATGTGTGTGTGTGTGTGTGTGTGTGTGTGTACTATATTTAATTAATCGCAGTTTCCAGTCGTTATAATAGTACGTATTTAAGTATATAATTATGAGAACTTCAAAATACTAAATAAATTAGGCCCACGTCACACCAAAAGGTAATGTCAGCTTATGAAACGTCATGTTGTCACACTAAGAAGTCGCATGTAGACTTACCAGTACGTGGGAAATATATGACGCGATCCAAGACTATTGTTCCTAACCAGAGTGACTTTTCCAGGAAACTTAAACTGGAAGTCAACAACATAAAAAGAGTTGTACCGACGTACAACGTCATCGGCATGATTCGGGGGTCGGAGGAGCCTGACAGGTACGTCATGTTGGGCAATCACAGGGACTCCTGGACCTTCGGGTCCTGTGATCCTTCGTCAGCCACTGCCGTGCAGATAGAACTGGTGAGGTCCTTTGGGCAGCTCCTCGAAAAAGGTGAGATTCCTGCGCCGAGTTCTTCGATCGTCTTATTGAGAACTTTCGCGCCTTTTGTTAGCCTACCCTTCTCTAGGCCTATAATGCTTTCTTCAATATATATATATATATATATATATATATATATATATATATATATATATATATATATATATATACATATATATTATGTGAACTGACACCACCGCCTCACTTTCGACTAAAATTCATTTTGGCTGGCCTAGAACCATGCGATGTTATACCAGTATTTATTTTCTTGGTGGGATATTTAATAATCTAAAATATTCCTAAATCATAAGGAGCAAATATTCATACACTTAGATTTCAAACACCAAAAAACGAAATCATGCAAAATGTCCCCTTTTTTAGCCTAGGCTACTCACCAAAACACCTGCCAAAGAGGCCTCCACCTTCAGCGTCTTGATAAACCAGGCTAACACTTTCGACTTGAATTCACTTGAGTAGCAATATGGCAGTATTTTTCTTGGTATACAGTGACATTAAACATTAGTGAATCACGAGAAACACGTATAATATAGAATTTGGACTTCAAACAGAAATAATGCAAAATGTCACATGCTCCACCAACGTGCTACCGATAACTAAGAATTGCAATTGTCGTGGTGAATTTACACTTTCTGTTCTAATACAATAACTATTAATAACACAAAATGTTCCTGAATTATATGGCACGCGTGTAATCACATGTTCCGGCTTCAACCACCGAAAAATACGTCGAAATGTCACCACATTTCTCACAGAGACACAGGTAACAGACAACTTTGTTGTTATGCAAAATCAAAACAGAAGCTGATGCTGTGATTGGTTAGTATTCTGTGGGGTGGAATTAATCGACCAATAGTAAAGCAGGATTTCGGTGACGTGGCCAGGCCAGCAAAAACTCTCAAAAAATCTGTGTCCAAATTTTGAACAGAATCAATATCCAGACATCGTCTTTTATGATAAAACAAGTTTTTTTTTATTTTTATTCTCCTCAGGATGGCGTCCAAGAAGGTCCCTCGTGTTCGCCTCCTGGGGTGCTGGCGAGTATGGGTTCTTCGGCCCTTGGGAGTGGGTTGAGGAATATTTAAAGGTGTTCGAAATGAGGACGGTTGCTTATCTGAATGTAGACCTGGCTATCGTCTATACGTATAACCTGCAGATTTCGGCGACGCCATTGCTTCACAAAATCATCAGAGAAGCAACCAAAAAAGTAAGCACAATCACATATTTTATTTTAATATATAGGCTATATACACATACTTATATATATATATATATATATATATATATATATATATATATATATATATATATATATATATATACACATATATTTCTTTCAGACACCGGCACCAGACAAGTCTCTTGGTTACAATACTCTCTGGGACCACTGGACTGATCGCTTCAGAGCCTCTTCCCCAGCTCTGATGGATTATAATATGGCATCTACCAGCGAACACTCCCCTTTTTATCAAAGGATTGGAGTGCCAGCTTCCTACATGGTTTGGGAAATCAACTTTGTAAGTAGCCGTTTCAGCTTTGTGTTTATATTAATATTGAAGGTGTAATTCAATGTGATGCTATTGGTACTCGTCATAAGCCTATACATATGCCATAGTCTATAACCTTGAAATTTAGGCTGAAATGTAATCAAAACCATTTGTTTATTCCAGTAACCTGTTTGTCTCTTAAGACTTCTTATGAATATCTTGACATATTTTTTTATAACCAAAAACTTATTTATGCAATGCCTCTTCGACCTCGAATCTTGACATACGCAAGTGCCATTATTCTCAACACAGTTTTTGTCCTAAACAAAAACTCTCAGTGCTAGACCACTGAGCTAGTAGCTTCTATGGCCATATGTGTTCACGAGATTGTCAGCGTGAATCATTCTTTCCCCACAATTCAGGATGAACTGGACTGGTCTGATTACCCGCTCTACCACACCACGTTCGAAGATTTCAACGCCATGAAAAATATTCTCGACCCGGAGTTCCGATACCACCTTTCGCTGGGGCAACTTTGGGGTCTCATGGCCATAGGCCTAGCCGATGCGGAAGTAAGGGGCATGATTTGACACTTCAGTTTCTCTAGTAATTGTTCCAAAATGTGAAAATTTGTACAATGGGTAACTAAAGCATTGTCTGTTAGCATGATGCGAAGTAAGCATATTCACAGTGCAAAGCCACGAAAAAACACAATCTCGGTCTAGTTCAGCAGGGCTCTTTTCTGACCTGATTTCCATCTCCCTATATGCTATTGCTTTAATACACTTTTCTAGTTTCCTTTATTTCCTTTTTATAAATTCAGATTCTCCCCATGGACCTCGAAGACGAAATCACGATGCTACGAAGGATGTTGGAAGGACTTCAAGAAGAATACGGACAAGCACTGAAGGAACGAGGCCTATCCTTGAGTGAGTTGGCTGAATATGTTTAACTTTTCTGTTCATCGTTCAAGAAGTTCATGAACTCGCGCCCCTACGCTGGCAATGACAGGGCATGATTTTGGGCAGCAATATCTGTCTCTGTTTTGGTTCACAATAAAATAAATTAGACATTAAAGTGGATTTCTGTTTTGAATGTCTGAAATTCACTAGATTTTTGGTTGTAGTACTAGTGTCAGTTGGTTTGTTGGTTCTCATGACAACCTATTGCCGTTTGCTCCGGTGATGCAACCGAACATAGGCTTAGTTTTTTTTTTTTTTTTTTTGCATTGGAGACCTAACAATACGCTCAACCAGTACCTGTCATCCGGGCAATCATAATCACATGATATTAAAGAACAAGTCACAATTTCAAAGGGCGGGCATTAAAACATGTGGGTCTAAAGTTTAGACCCATCCTTTAGACTAAACCACTGTTTCCAGGGGAGGGCGAGCCCTAGGGAAAATTAAAAAATTCTATAATTATATTCGTTATTCTCTTAACAAGAGTGAGGAACTAATATTTATAAGTTTATAAAAAAATGCAAACGTATCGCCTTATAACGTTAGTTTCCTAAAGTCTACAACTCTAGTTAGACTCGTTGGGCTTACTGTTTTGTAATTATTTACCTCTCTCCCTATCCCTCGAAACCCCTTCCCTTTCTCTCTTTCTTTTTATTTTCCTTTAAATCTGAGAGGGAATTTTACCCATAGAGACAAGGGGGCGTGGAAGGAAGGACCAATTCTTGTGGGGGGTGGGATCATAAAACGGTTAAGAACCACTGCTCTAAACCAGTAGGAGAGGTATCACAGATAGAGAAGAAAAATGAATACCGTGTAAAAAGTGGTGAAACTATGAGTAAGTGAAAGAGCCAGAAATTAGTCCTATTTTCCCTGTTTTTATTTTACAGCTCACGTAGAACGCACAATTGATGGGTTTGCTGATGTGGCGCGTGATTTCAGCAGCAGGATTCGGAAAATTTGTGATTTGCCGTACGTATTCTGTTACATCTTTCAAATAATTATAATTATTCTTGAATGGGCTGTCACATGAATATCAGACCACTGAATCAGTAGCAAGCCACTCCAAAAGTAATCCTCTGGCTGGTCACATTTTAAATGCTGAATCATGGATGATGATACATGCATACATATTATGTATTACACACACACACACACATATATATGCATATGTATGTATGTATATATGCATATACATAAATAACCGCATGTTTGCGCTTACCTTTTTGAATTCTTTTGTTATTTGAATTCATTCATTACCCTGCTTGTCAAATAAACCTGGCTGGCGTTAAGAAATCAGATATGAACGAACTGACATTACTTTAAATGATCTAACTGGAATATACAGTTTGAGTAATCAACTCAATACTATAATTCGCCATTTTCCCTTCCAAGTTCTCTCTTGGCTCGGCAACTGAACGACCAGATCATCGCTCTGGAAAAGTGTTACATTGACGCCGAGGGAAGCACCTATAGGCCACATATGAAGTAAGTACACGGTGCTACTTTGGCTTGTCTACGCATCATCCACTCCAAGGCGCTAGTACTAAACACCGTTTGGTAAATGTAAAGTAGACGGCCGCACGAAGATATCGTTTATTAATATAAATTGTCGACCACACAGTATAGAAATGGGTGTATATGATACTTCGATTCCCAAGGGGGTAGAACTAAGCATGTAAGGTGTCAAAGAAACGAGCAGGTAAAAGTTACTGCTACTTTATTACAGATCCAGGCAGCTTATATTGCGGCCGACTGACGCCGGGCCGTGAGAGACAATGGAATTGACTGTGACCTGAGGTCGAAACAATAAACAATAATATGCAGTGAACGAGTACAAATTACAATACAAAACATACAGAGCTACAATATAGATACAGTCTTGATGCCTGTGAATGAAGAAACATGTGATACACAATGTGTGACATACGTATAAATACCATAAAGTAAAAATGATTAAAATGCGTGACCTGGCACGTTTTAGGCGTGACTAATTGAGCTTGAAGAAAACGGGAAGTCACCAAAGAAAACAAGCTCAGCGGAGACTTAATTAATGGCGCCGCCGAAACACTATCCTGGCGCCGATTTGGTGACTTTACAAATACTCCCCCCCCAAGACGAGGGACGCGTCTGATTAATCCCTGTATCTGCTGGGACGCTGAAGGGTGCCGCGGCTCCTTGAAGATAACTGAGGGGCCTCCCGCCTGTGAGGCTGCTGTTTGGGCGGTTCCTTCCTGGGCGCGCGCCGCGGGGGTGAGGGCGTGCTGGAGTGCGTTTGGGCGGAAGGGGTGCTGCGTCGCTGCCGGGACTCTCCGACAGGAAGGCGGGCTTTAGCCGGTCTATGGAAACCCAGTCGTTCTTGCCTGGGAGTGCCAGCTGGAACGCCTTGCTGTTCCGCTCCAGCACGCGGAAGGGTCCCCTGTAGGGCTTAGTTAGTGGTGGACGGACGGCGTCGACTCTGACGAAGACGTGGGTGGCGGATGACAGCTGTGGCGGCATGAAGGTGGTTGCTTTGTCGATGTATGAGCGCCTGCAAGGGGCGAACTTGCCGGCCACGTCGCGGAGCCTCTGCAGAGATGGGGAGTGGCGTTCTTCCGTCACGAGCTCTCCCGGCACCACGAGGGGTTCCCCATAGGTTTGTTCAGCTGCGGATGGGGTGCCGTCGGCTCTGGGGCGGTCCTCAACCCGAGGAGGACCCACGGCAGCTGATGTTTCCAGTCCTCGGTGGTGCAGCGGGCCATGAGGGATGACTTTAGGACCTGTGGAACCGTTCAACCAGGCCGTTGGCCGCTGGGTTGTACGCTGTGGTGGTGTGGTGCGTGGTTCCCAGCAGTTGAGCCAGGGCAGACCACAACTCGAGAGGAAAGCGGGGCCCCTGTCGGTTGTGATGTGGTCCGGGACGCCGGCGGCTAACCCAACTGGAGAGCAGGGCCTCAGCGCACGCGCGCTGGCGGTGGCTTCTTGCATGGGTGTGGCCGGGCCACCTCGTCGAACGGTCTACCACCGTGAGGAGGTATCTGGATCCGCCTGATGGGGAAGGGGCCCGACGACGTCGATGTGGATGTGGCGGCGGCGCCCTGGCTGTGGGAACTCGCCTACCCCGACTGCGTGTGACGACCCACTTTACTGGTCTGGCACTGCAGGCACTGTTTTGCCCAGGCTGTGGCGTCCTTTTGCACCCCGTGCCAGACGAACTTTTTGAGAGCAGTTTGGCCGTGGTCCTGCCGGAGGGGGTGAGAGGCCGTGGATGATGTCGAATACCTGGCGGCGGCGTGAGGCTGGAACCAAGGGGGCGGGCTGGCCTGTGCTGATGTCACAGAGCAGGCTGGGGCCTCCGGGGCGAGGGGTCACGTCCGCCACTTGAGGGATGTGATGGCGGTGCGGTATGCTGGGGTTTCTGGGTCAGCGGCCTGTTCTCTGGCAAGGTCCTGGTAATCTACACCAAGCTGCACTGCGCTCAACTCGACTCTGGAGAGGGCGTCTGCTACGGGATTTTTCTTGCCGGGAGGTACCTGACGGAACAGGTAAATTCGGCTATGGCTGAGAGGTGGCGCTGCTGTCTGAAGACCATGCGTCCCCCTGCTTCGTGAAGGCGTGAACCAGTGGCTGGTGGTCTGTGAAGATTGTGAAGGGCGTCCCCTCCAGGAGGAACTTGAAGTGCCGAACTGCGCGGGTACATCGCGCAGAGTTCCCTGTCGAAGGTGCTGTAGCGGGACTCTGCGGGACTGAACTTCTTGCTGAAGAAGGCGATGGGCTGGGGCGCCGTTGATGATTTGCTCCAGAACAGCACCGCAGGCAACGCGTTACTGGCGTCTGTCGTCAGCTGGAGGGGAGCCTTGGGATCCTGGTGTGCCAAGGCGGTTGCCTTGGTGAGGGCGGCCTTCGTCAGGGAAAAGGCCTGCTGCTGGCTGGGTCCCCAAGACAGGGACTTGGTTGACCTTTCAGGACTTCCGTCAGGGGCCGTGGTGTGCGCGATCCCGTGGATGAACCGCCTGTAGAAGTTTACCATCCCAAGGAACTCCTGGACGGCCTTGATGGAGGTGGGTGTCGGGAACTTGGCTACGGCTGCCACTTTCGATGTAAGAGGGCGGACGCCTGTCGGAGACACCTCGTGACCCAGGAATTCTGCTTTCTGGACGCAGAAGGTACACTTGTCGAAACGGACGACGAAGCCGTTTTCTTGGAGGCGCTGGAGGACTGCTTTGATGTGCCTCTGGTGTTCGCTGTGAGACCTGGAAAATATGAGAATGTCGTCGACGTAGCAGACGCAGAATTTTAGGTCCCCCAGGATGCTGTCCATGAGCCGCTGGAAGGTGGCCCCGGCGTTCCTCAGCCCGAAGGTGGAGAAGGCGAACACATAGGACCCGAAGGGCGTGATGATGGCTGTCTTTGGTATGTCCTCTGGCGCAACAGGTACCTGGAAATAAGATTTAAGAAGGTCCAATTTAGTGAATATTTTGGCCCCGTGAAAGGAGGCCGTGAGGTCTTGCATATTGGGTAGAGGGTAGTGGCCGGGCTCTGTTGCAATGTTGAGCCGCCTGTAGTCGCCGCAAGGCCTCCAGGAGCCGTCCGGTTTCTGCACCATGTGGAGGGGAGGCCCATGGACTGGAGGCTTTCCTGCAGATGCCCATCTGTTCCATCTCACATTTTTTTCGCCTCCTGAAGGCGCTGAGGGGAAGCCTGCGGAACTTGCATGTGTCGGGGGCCCTTTAGTCACTATATGGTGGTATATGCCGTGCTTGGCTGGGGCCCCGGGGACTTGGCGGCTCGGGCTTAAATACCTCAGGGAACTCCGACAGAAGGTGTGCATACTGGTGGGGGCGACGGCGCTGATGGTGGGTCTGGGTCCCGCCGTTAACAGGAGAGACCGGCAGGAGTCGGTATCGAGGAGGCGCTGCGCCCCACGCCGACTAGCAGGCCGAAGTGCGCCAGAAAATCGGCCCCCAGGAGTGGGGGTTCCTACGTCCGCGACGATGAAGTCCCAGGAGTAACTGTGGCCAAGGATGGAGATCGACAGGAGCCTGGTGCCGTAGGAGAGGATGGGGTTCCGTTGGCGGCCGTCAGGAAAGCGGCCGGGTCTGGTGTCTGGTTGCGGTCCTCTCTGGATGCTGGGAAGACCGACTTAAAGGCTCCTGTGTCGACCAGCATCATCCTGCCGGAGACGGTGTCGCGGACGTAAAAACCTACTGTTTTTGAGGCCCTGGGTTCTTCGGCTGCCATGGCGGCCTGTCCTGCTGGCCACCGCCACCCCCGTTTTTTGAACGGTTGAACGAGCAGGGCGGCAGGCAGTTTCGGGCGTCCTTTCCGAACCACTTGTGGTAGCGACAGAAGCCCGGGGACCTCCGTCTGCTGTGGTTCGGTGGACGTCTGTTGGTGATGGCGTTGACGGGCTGCTCTACGTCCTCTTCAGGCTGGACGGAGCTGACCGGCTGTGTGGCCGGTTTTAGCCGCTGTGAAGCCTTGACGGAGTCTGTGAGGTGTTGTGCCGCCTCTATGAGGTCCTCGACAGGCATGGTGTAGGGGTTGCGTACTTCCGGGAGGAGTTGGCGAAGGTAGATTTCCCGTATGAAGCTTATCTCCTGCCGCTTGTTTGTGCCGCCCAAGTCTGGTATTGACAGGAGATCTACGACCATGCCCCTGCCGTCTCTTGGATTGAGGTCGTGGCGTGGATTATTGGCGAGGTCGATAGCACGGGCGGCCCGCTCGGCGATGGGCAGGAGCAAGCTTCGAGAAGGAACTTTTTGTGGTGCTGTATGTGAGGGTGTGTGTTTGGTACTCGCGAGATGAGTTTTCTGTACACGTCCTCCGGAAGGGCGTTGAGCACTGTGTCGGCCTGTAGGATTTCGTCCGTGAGGTCCGCAATTCTGAAGTGGCTCTCCACCCTGCGCAGCCACATCGATGGGTTCCCCTGCGTAAACGGGCGGCAGCTTTACGGTGAGGGCGGCCTGCGATTGTGTTGCCCGGCCGTCGTGTGTTCGGGCGCTGGTGTGGAGTTGCGGGAGGGCCTCGGCGCGGGGCGGGCGCGGCTGTGATGGGAGGTAGGTAAACCTCGGAGTCCGCGGGGTCCGCGTTTAACTGCATGAAGGAGGGGATATCCGCGTCCATGCTCGCTCCTTTGACCCCTTACTGGAGTGGGGTATCGGCGTCAGTACGCACTTTCGTGCGCCGTGTGGTTCCGCTAGTGACGCTGGTGGGGTACGCCGACGAGTCAGCACGCTCAAACGCTGGTTACAGCGCGTGTTTAGGCCGCTAAGAGCGTTTTGGAGAAATCCTGGAGCCAAGACTGAGTCGCTGTGTGAGTCCGCTAATGGCTCCGGGATACTCCGGGGGTCACCACTGTAAGGTGTCAAAGAAACGAGCAGGTAAAAGTTACTGCTACTTTATTACAGATCCAGGCAGCTTATATTGCGGCCGACTGACGCCGGGCCGTGAGAGACAATGGAATTGACTGTGACCTGAGGTCGAAACAATAAACAATAATATGCAGTGAACGAGTACAAATTACAATACAAAACATACAGAGCTACAATATAGATACAGTCTTGATGCCTGTGAATGAAGAAACATGTGATACACAATGTGTGACATACGTATAAATACCATAAAGTAAAAATGATTAAAATGCGTGACCTGGCACGTTTTAGGCGTGACTAATTGAGCTTGAAGAAAACGGGAAGTCACCGAAGAAAACAAGCTCAGCGGAGACTTAATTAATGGCGCCGCCGAAACACTATCCTGGCGCCGATTTGGTGACTTTACAAGCACAGCGTCCCAAGGAGCTTCCGCCATGTTTGGTACTGGCGCGTAGATAACAAGCCAAAGTAGCACCAAGTACACCGACCAACTAATTCAGCTCATAATTCTATCTGTACTTACCTTCAATCTTCTGAGGACTTTTCAGTTTACGATTCTCCTTGAACCTCTGTAGTTATATCACATGACATCTTTTTTTTTTTTTTTCAGTGAACCTCTGCGATTATATCACATGACGTCTGTTTCTTTCAGTCATTTATAGCTTATAATTCTTTATAAACCTCTGTAGTTATATCACATGACATCTGTTTTCCTCAGTCATTGAACCTCTGCGATTATATCACTTGACATCTGTTTGATTCACTCATAATAAGCACCTGTCATATATATATATATATATATATATATATATATATATATATATATATATATATATATATATATATATATATATATATACAATATATACATTACAACCACACCTCGGATCTTCCAGGAACAAGATGTTTGGCACGGACAACTTCAACCAATACAGTTCGTGGTTGGCTCCTGCTGTCAGGGACGCCCTTTGGCAAGCCACCCACTGCCAGGGGCCTTGTCACTTCCAGTGGCAGATGGTTGAGAAGGAAATTGCCGCTCTGCAGTACATCATCAACTCTGCCCTCCTGACCATCAAGGATATACAGAACCTCTAAAGTCGTCATTGATGGGTGCTTCCACACGGCATTATTATTAATACATGTTGTAAAACATGTCAGCAACTTGTCGCACACATATTACCAACATGTTAAATACAAACCTGCAACTTAACAGAAGTCCTATCCAATGCCTCTTATGATTATCCAGCATTTGCCGAAGATTTGTTCTCCACTTATGGTCGTTGATTTTTTTCAACCTAGTTATGATATCTACAAGTTGCTAACATGTTGAATACAAAAAAAAAAGTATACCTTAGTTTAACCGGACCACTCAGCTGATTGACAGCTCTCCTAGGGCTGGCCCGAAGAATTAGACTTATTTTACGTGGCTAAGAACCAATTGGTTACCTAGCAACGGGACCTACAGCTTATTGTGGAATCCGAACCACATTATAGCTAGAAATGAATTTCTATCACCAGTATAATTTCCTCTTATTCTTCATTGGCCGGTCGGAGATTCGAACTCGCGGCCAGCAGAGTTTTAGCTGAGAACGGAACCCACTCTCCCAACGAGGAACAGGACAAAGTCAGCAACTTAGTAGTAGTCCTATCCAATGTATCATATAATTATCCAGCAATTGCCCAGGATTCATTCTCTACTTACAGTTGTTGATATGTTTTCAACCTATTGGTGATATTGTTAAGTTGCCAACATGTTGAATACAAGTCAGCAACTTAGTGGTCCTATCCAATGCTTCGTACGATAATCTAGATTTTGCCAAGAATTCGTTCTCCACTTATGGTTGTAGATTTGTTTTCCTATTTGTGATATGTATAAGTTTCTAACATGTTGAATACAAGTAAGCAACTCGGTAGTCCTATCTAACGCTTCTTACGATTAACCAGATTTTGCCACGGAAACGTTCTCCACTTACGGTCGCTGACTTTCAGCCTGTTTGTGATATGCATGAAATAAGTTGCCGACGTGTTTATGACATGTTTGCCGTGTGGCGCACCACAAGGATTCAACTTTAAGTCGTTCTTGGCGAATTAAGCTTCAGGTTTTGACTGAAATTAAGCTGTTGCTGGCAGATCAAGTTCTCTAAGTTGGTATACTGACGTGTGGCTGTGGCTGCTGGCAAAGAGCTTTAAGCCGTAACGGTCTGACTAAGCTTAAATTGTGGATTAAGATTGAATTTCGATATTAGTGGGTTAACCTAGTCTATATGAAGGCTTAACAAAATGTGAATTCATGGCAGATGTACCTATATTATACCTCGTGGAAGCTTTGTAGATATTTTTGTATCTTTACATGAAAACGAAGTTATTGTAAGAGCCCCGACGCTGTCTCTTCCAAACACGTGTGTGTTCGTCGATCGTCATCATCGGAGTCGACAGGACAAAACAGGAGCGTCTCGTTTTCTTTCTCTACAGGAACGCGATTTCAACCATACAATATTTCAGTCTTTCTCCTAAGCATTGTTGTCTTAACGTATGTATGTAATCACCACTACTTGCATTGCCATGCAAGCATTCTAATCGTGTACTCATAATGTTCCAACGAATCTTCTATATCAAACTGTGTGTATGTTTCTGTTTGTGAAGATGCCAAAGGTCTCTCCATTTCACATTTATTATGCTATTGCATTGTATCCATTAATCTGTCTTGAATCTCTTGCAATTGGCCATATGTAGAATTTCCTGACCCTTCCACTGATGTATGTTTCATCACCATATGTTAATCATGTCTCTTGATATCGCCATCTGTTTGTCTGCCGACAAACACAGATGTCTGAACCTTTTATGTCCGTTTTACCTGTCTGTGTGTAGACGCTACATTACCGCTCGCACGCGTCAATAACATCTTCCAAGATTCTGTACATCTCTCAGTAAGGAACAACCAATAAACCAGTTAACACCCAGCCAGTATGTCGCTCATAACCCAGTCCTTACACTGGTGACCCCGGAGTGACTCGAAGGACCCGGCCGACCCAAGATGACGACCCACGCCTGATAGACCCTTCGCCGCCTCGCTGTTTCCCGCCGTTCCTGAGTTCTCAGTATTAGTCCGACCCTCCGAGATGACCCACTCCACCACCGAGCCCTGGATACCTCCTCCAGGAAACCTGAAGCCGCCCCCGCACTCGTACTGGACGAGCTGACCAACGAAGGACCAGCCACGTCATCCTTCAGCCTGCTGCCGCCCCTCTCGAGCTGGCTACCAAGGATCAGCCGCCGTCATCCTTCAGCCCTCGAGCCGGCCACCGAAGGATCATCCGACGTCACCCTTCAACCAGCTCCCGTCCTCCTCGAGCTCCTGCTGGCCGGTGCCGCCCTTCAGCCTCCTACCCGCCCCTAGCCCAAGCCCTTCGAGCCAACTACAATTGTCGCCAAGACAATTTCCGCATCGATGCCTCGCTTGTGGGGGGAACATTGTAAGAGCCCGTCGCCCCGACGCCGTCTCTTCCAAACAATCAGACGTTACACACGTCTTGGGGGAGAGTACTTGTAAGAGCCCCGACGCTGTCTCTTCCAAACACGTGTGTGTTCGTGTGTTCGTCGATCGTCATCATCGGAGTCGACAGGACAAAACAGGAGCGTCTCGTTTTCTTTCTCTACAGGAACGCGATTTCAACCATACAATATTTCAGTCTTTCTCCCTAAGCATTGTTGTCTTAACGTATGTACAATCACCACTACTTGCATTGCCATGCAAGCATTCTAATCGTGTACTCAATGTTCCAACGAATCTTCTATATCAAACTGTGTGTATGTTTCTGTTTGTGAAGACGCCAAAGGTCTCTCCATTTCACATTTATTATGCTATTGCATTGTATCCATTAATCTGTCTTGAATCTCTTGCAATTGGCCATATGTAGAATTTCCTGACCCTTCCACTGATGTATGTTTCATCACCATATGTTAATCATGTCTCTTGATATCGCCATCTGTTTGTCTGCCGACAAACACAGATGTCTGAACCTTTTATGTCCGTTTTACCTGTCTGTGTGTAGACGCTACATTACCGCTCGCACGCGTCAATAACATCTTCCAAGATTCTGTACATCTCTCAGTAAGGAACAACCAATAAACCAGTTAACACCCAGCCAGTATGTCGCTCATAACCCAGTCCTTACATTATTAGTGTTGGTGTTGGCCCCTTTCAAAGCTGGAGATATATATAGACGTTGGTTGTAGCTTTGTATCTAGTAGTATGTAAGTGTGCTTTGAAAATTGCTCTGCTGATGAAAATTATAAAAAAAAAATTTTTTGCTTATCCTTTGGTCATCCTGCCAATTTTAATCACAAACTTGAAGCGGCGTCCGTTGGCGCATGCGCGACAGCGCCTTAATAATCTTGCGTGATCTTAATGTTTCACGGATCGTGGAAACAATGTCTTTGGATCATTTACGCTTATACCAAAAAGCGTGTTCTTATGATGTCATCTTCACTTTCGAAAATACATTAAATATGATTGTTTATGTTGAAAACATTTAACTTATGTTACTGCAAGGGTAACATGAGTAAGATGAAGATTTCTGTCGAAGAGAGTATTCTCAGAGAAATCTGTTTTGCCTAAACTAGCAAAAAAAAACTTTTACTATAGTTACTCTTGTACAGTGCGTGTGGTTTGTTTTATTTATATAAGTGGTGGCGTCTGGTATTTAATTACGGCAGATGGAATGGAATGGAATATAGAATTTAGGCCAAATTGAGGCCAATCGCTTGGACCTATGAAGTCATTCAGTGCTGAAAGGGAAATTGAAAGTAAATTCAAATTCAAAAAAATTTATTGACATAAAAAAAAGGCGTCAAAAGGAGCTGTTAGTCTTGCTAGACAGCCCACTCAAAAAAATAAATGACGTTACAACCAGTTTTAACAATTTGAAAGGCTTTCTACATAAATTTCGAAATTACAAAAAGTGAATTAACACAAACCTTATGAGACTTTCACAAAATCAGAATTACATAATACTTAATCATATCTATAATTTTCATACAACAGACATTCTAGCAAGGTCCACAATTTCAGTAGAAATAGACTAAAACCAAATGCATCTGTTTTAATTGAACTGAATGCTACAATGCACTTCAAATCGACTTAAATGTCGGAAATAACCAAAATTTTATTTACATAAAATACATTTTATACCCCTTTTTACATAAAAGGAGAATAATTATTTTAATGTACAGAAAATAACCACCTCCATTTCACAACAAATTCCAAATAAGACATTTTCTTGGGAACACAGTTGTATATAATATTACGACAAACAAAAACAGTAATAAAGTAATTTATCAATTTTAATTCCTTATATCAATGTTTTTAAATTTGTGCAATATTCTTGTACAAATTATTATTAATGAAAAAACACACCATTTGCTCAAAACAATTATTATTAAGATTTCTAAATTCTGCCAAAGAACTACATTCCATAATGTAATGGTGCAGTGTGTGCGAATTTGCAGCGTCACAATATTTACATGGGGTTCCCTCTCCATTCTTGTATTCCCAATAGTATTTATAGCCTAGTTTAAGTCTCATAACAATTCCATCACATTTAGCTGAAGACTTCCCATAAGTAAAACGTGTATTGTTACTAATATAATCATAATGAGACATACTGTTACTGCCATTACTCATGATTGCCCTAGCCTTCTCAATATTCTATCCTTCCCTTACTCTTGCCATGTGTGACTTTATTTTCCTCATACTAACTGAAGTGGCGTATTCTATAGATTCTTTATTGCACCCTTGTTTAGCTAATTCATCAGCAACATCATTAAAATATATACCACAATGTGAGGGTATCCAGACAAATTTTACACTGTAGCCTGACGCTTTTATATCAGAAACGTACTCTTTGCATTTGGTAACTATTCCATCATCAGAAGGTACTTTGGCATTTAAAGCCAAAAGAGCACTCTGACTATCAACAAAGCCTATTATAGATTTTCCCTTATTTATTCCAAATTTCAGACACTCATAAATAGCAAACAGCTCAGCAGTGGTAGATGAGCTGTGATCACCAATACGTTTAGATATTCTCTCCTCTGTGCTAATACCAAATTCAAAATATTCTCTAATTACAACACCAAGACCAGCTCGACTTCCAGTGACAGAACCATCACAATACGCATGAATCACCATATCCCTAGGGTACTGAGATATTTTCTCCAAAAACAGCTGTCTAAGTTCATGGGGATTGTTGTCTCTTTTTCTCATATCAAGTTGTTCTATACTTATATCTACTTTCTCAGTAATCCAAGGTTTTATTGGGCGTGTATTAGGCAAAGGTACACAGAAACCAAAAACATTATAGTCACTCAATATTTTACAAAGCCTTCGTGAATATTCATTCAGTCTGAAGAATCCTGGAACGCCTGTCACATATCTATTTACAATAGTTTTGAGATGCCTATCATTTTGTCTAATCATTCTTATAAATGAGGAGACTGCTACCTCTCTTATTCTTTGAGTGACACTGCAAATTCAACTCCATTCGCATTATTTCAATCCTTGCAATTCTAGGGCAACCTAATATTACCCTCATTGCTTCATTTTGCAACAATTCCAAGGGCCGAAGATCTTTATCTGTATAACAACATAAAACTGGAGCCGAGTAGTCTATGATACTTCTAATAGTGGAAAGATATACAGACCTTAATATTGGAATACCTACACTGTTACCATAATTTGACAATACACGTAAAGGCTTAAGCCGGGATATACAAATATTCTTCACATAGGTAATTTGATCCCTTTATCTTACCAAAACCGATATACATACCCAAGTATTTATAACTTGTTACTCTTTCTAGTTTTACTCCATTCAGCCAGAATGTTTCATCACTTACCATTCGTGATTGATATTTTGTTTTGCTTTCATTCACCACAAGACCCAAAGATATACAAAGATCTGATATTTCAGCCAACACAATACTCAAAGTCTCCTCTGATTTACATTGTATGAGAATATCATCTGCATATATGATTACTTGTGAATTTTCATGAAATTCGTAACTTGCAATTTCATCCATTAATATGTTAAATAGCATGGGGCTGAGCACACCCCCTTGCGGAGTACCAAGTTCAAAATACTTTTCAGTTGATTCGTACCCCTGGAACATAACAGTTCCCCCCCTGTTACTCAAATATTGTGAAATCCAAATCAGTAACTTGCCTTTTATACCCTTTTTAGTAAGACACTCCAATATCACATCCTTATTGACTTATATCAAAGGCTCCCTTTAAATCTAAAAACATTCTGCAGTTGACACGAGCAATACTAAGACACTTTAATATGCAAGCAGAGGTACTTTTGTTCTTTAAAAAACCATAAAGATTCGGAGAAAGGAGCCCGTCAACTTTATACAATAGCCTATTTAGAACCATACGTTCCATAGTTTTTGATAAACAGGAAGTCAATGAGATAGGTCTATAATCATCATTTCCCTTAGGTACAGGTATCATAAGGGCAATTTTCCATTTAACAGGCAAGCGACCATTACTGTATGATAGATTAAATAACGCTAAAAGAGGACTGTCCTCCATTGTTATAAGACAGTTTATAACATCATATGTTGTGCCATCTTTACCTGGAGCTGTTGATTTCCCCTTCTTAACACAATTCAACATTTCATCCCTAGAGAAAGGAATACAAGTGTCATCCATTAAGTTCTTCTGCATACAAACTAGCCTGTGTCTTTGTTTCTGTAACTTCCTAAGGCTTTCCCGTATATGTCGAGGGAGAGAATCCAAGCTCGACGCATACGACCATTTGGCGGCTAATGCCTCTGCTTTTTCTTTGGCATTAGGATGTGCATTAGTCTTCCTTTTAACTCCCCTTACTTTATTGACACCTTCCCAAATTTGACTTAATGATTTTGAAAAGGAGATGTCCTAAAAAAAACCTTCCCAATACTCACTTCTAACCTTTTGCCTCTTTTCTGTAGCATGCTCAGCCACTGTAACCATCGTTTCTCTAGATTGCATATTATTATGGTCTTTAGACCACTCCCTGTGGCATTTTCGTAGCAACTTGTTCCAACCTTTCACTATTTTATCATTATGATACCTGGGCTTATGAATGCTGGCAGAATTAGTCTTTTCTGTGGTTTGTAAAGTATGGATTCTATTACTGCTAGCAAGTCATCAAGAAAACATTTTCATCCTCAATACCTAACAGTTTATACTCTTTGTACCAGTCACTTACTTTCTCTATGAAATCATCTTTCTGACCATCATGCAATACATATCGATTTCTATTGTTAATAAGTGGAATCTTTTCTAAATAAAACTAATTCTAAGAGCAAAATGGTCACTTAATAAAGTGGTTACAACAGAGAAGTCTGTTTGTACTCCAGGCATATTGAAAAGGATAGCATAATCAAGCCTGCCTCCTCTAACATGTGTTGCTTCACCATTACCAAGTACAGACGCATTTTCAACCGAATCTAAAAATCTATTTAAAATAATTCCATTGTGATTTCGGGAGCAACTACCAAGATTAATATGTCTAGCATTTAAATCACCGAGTAGTACACAATCCTCAGAATAAATGACATCAGGTAAGTCCTCAATAGCCAAAGAATCGGCATGTACATAAACATTAATAATATATATTTCTGCATCTTGAAGTTTTACTTTAATAGCCAAACACTCAGTACCATTGACTTTACTAGCACAGTAGTATGATGCTGGAATAGTATTTTTTATGTAAATTGTTAAACCTCTGCAATTTGTGGATTCATCAGCTTGTAATTCAAAATGATAGTAACCGTTAATTCGTAGTGAGGAAACGTTTCTACCTACTTCCTGCAAAGCTATTACATCAACATTTGTAGACTGAGTATATGCATGCAAATCAGTAATTCGTTTTCTTAAACTATTTATATTCCAAGATATAATATGGAGTTTATGTGCCATTTTGAGTAATATTCTTTCTTAACTTACTTGCAGAATGAAGAATATTAATTTTTAGCACATTGGTTGGACTTTCCATATATTCGATTATCGAATCAAGAGTGTGGGTCAAGTCTCCGACCACATTTTTCACATAATCTGGCTTATTTACTGACAAGCCAGCCTTGCATGCAACTGGGCTTTCACCAGCACCATTATCATATACCTCTGCAACCTCAACATTTTGAGTCACCCTTTCATTAAGAAAACCTTATTTTGCAAATATATACCATTCATAGTACTCTTAATACCTAACACGGCCTGTTTAAGTTCTTCAATCTCTTTACGAAATTCTGAGATAAAGTTATTATAATGAACTTGCATCTCCTCACGAGATTTATTCTTAACTAAACTTTGGTTTTGCTGTGCCATACGCTTTTCCCAGAAATTCTCACTAACCACTGGAACCTGAGTATGACTAAAATCAGAACTATCAGTTCTTGGATTTTCATTATTTGTCTTAAGCGAACGATCACTTTTGGGCCTTCGGGGACACACTCTAGAGCTGGCATTATGTGCACCTCCACAATTACAGCATTTTGGTTCAATTACTTCCTTTTCCTTGATTTTGTCACCACACACCTTCGACTCATGGGATTTACCACAAAATCGACAGCGATGCTCATTTAAGCACTTCCAGGCCATATGGCCCCACTTGCAACACTTATAACACATGACAGGGTTGTCAGTGTACACAGCAACACGTTTATATCCTAGGCACTTGATAAATACTCTCTCTATTGGAGGACCCTTAATAAGTGTAATTAATTGTGGTTTAGGGACATACTCACTATTAACTTTAACTTTTCTACGCTTTGCCCATATGAATAGCTCATCAACTAAAACATCTTCTGGATCCAAGTAAGTAGGGTAGTCAAAAATAATTACCTTTGTACATACACCATAAGGCTCCTTTGGTTTTTCCATTACAATATTTTCAAAGCCACTTTTTGTTAAAAAACCAACCGCTACCTCATCCTTCACTGTAATATATGGGATGTTTCTCCCTTCCTTAAATAGAACCTCAAATTCTGATGACACTTGGACAGCCGAACTGCCCATCGAACCTGATCGTGGAAGCCCAAAACATTCTTGGGAAAATACAGCCGAGGTCTTTTGCATTCATAACATTACCTTCTTTTGTTGTAGAGCCTTCACGTAAAATAATTTCTTCAGCACTGCTCATCATTTTCCTTTTCTTCTGTTTCTTACTTTGGACTGTGATAAAGGGTTGCTCATCATCGCTGCTACTAGACACATCTAAATCCATTATGACGATCTGCCGAGCTCCATCCAAGTCTATATTGCTGCTGTTAAAATTCTCAGCCATAAACCATCCATGAACGACCAGATCCCTCTAATTACCCAGTAAATAAAGTAAACTCCAAAAAACAACTACAACGGTGGGAACACGTCCTTCCTTGATGCCTGCTGTCTTTGGAATGAATTGAAAGTAAAAAGGTTTGAAAGGTGTAACAGGAGGAAATCCTCGCAGTTGCACTATGAAACAGCTGTTAAGAAAGGGTGGAAAGTAAGATGGAAGAAAGAATACGAAAAGAGATCACAGTAAAAGGAATGAAAGGGGTTGCAGCTGGGGGCCGAAGGGACGCCGCAAAGAACCTAAAGAAATGCCTACAATGTACCGAGTTAGCATTAATAATAAAAGAGTTCCATAAGACTTTGAACTGACATCAGTTAACCTAATTAGCATAATGATAGCTCAGTGAAGAACAATCTCTAAAGTAAACAGACTAATTACCAAAAGCAATCTATATGACCAAACTGATCTTTTGCAGAAAATTAAAAATTGAACTTGCGAAAATCAGTATCTCCCAACACAACGAATGGATTTGATCTTTCTTCTCTGAAACTTCAGCCAATTAACTTAACTCTATAGGACAAAATGGAATGGAATGGAATGGAATATAGAATTTATGCCAAGACTGGGATCCATGAGGTCATTCAGCTCTGAAAGGGAAATTAGGAGTAAAAGGGTTTGAAAGGTGTAACAGGAGGAAAACCTCAAAGCAGTTGCACTACGAAACAATCGTTAGGAGACGGTGGAAAGACAGATGGAAGAAAGAGTATATGAACGAAGGTCCAGTAAAAGGAATGAAAGATGTTGCAGCTAGGGGCCGAAGGGACGCTGCAAAGAACCTTAAGTAATGCCTACAATATAAAACGTGAGGTGCACTGACGGCGCTACCTCCCTACGGGGTTGAATATTCACTAAATATCTTATATTTAACAGCAATACTTACTACATATCTTCTATTTAACAGCTAATTCCTTATAGTTCCTAACATGAACTAACCTGAACTTTAGAC
The DNA here is from genome assembly GCF_040412425.1 of Macrobrachium rosenbergii. NCBI lineage: Eukaryota > Metazoa > Arthropoda > Malacostraca > Decapoda > Palaemonidae > Macrobrachium > Macrobrachium rosenbergii. The sequence goes on along the minus strand of NC_089759.1, from coordinate 6,455,979 downwards.
TTAACATTCAATTCGGGAGATATATTAACAGATTTATCGCATCCAAAATGATGGCACAGGAAATAATGGAAACATGGTCGCTGTAAGTACAGAACTCCGCTAAGTTGTAGTTTTATATTTTTTTCCTCGCAGCGGAAGAAAACAAAGTCTTACGGATGAACACTATTTTGAACTGACGTGATCTACGATATTAAGAAAAAAGCAGGCCGAATTATGAAAGAAACACGGAAGAAAGGAGAGGATTCCATACTTGGTTAGTGGATGGTACTAAGATACTAATCAGACCGATTCACCCTCGAGCTCGCAACCTCCATTAAGTATTTGCGTATATGCAAATCCTTATATATGTAAAAGGAAAAATGAATGAAAGGTCAAAGTATATAAATTGTTAATAACATTAGTTAAATCCATTTCTTCATGTTTATTCAAAGGGCAGTTAATATTTGAATTTTCACTGGGCCTTCAGTACTTTCAAAAAATATACACACACACATACACACGCACGCGCGCACTTTCATGATATTTCGACATCCTGGCATCAGAATAACAATGTCTTGTGTGAATGATAACATCATTAATTATAATAATAATAATGAAATGTCAGATGGCATTCTGTAAGTCACGAGATTCCATATAGATAAATAACTCCAAAATAATGATCATTAATAATAATAATAACTGATCACATGCTACGTCATATGTCCAGCTTTTTTCACAAAGGCAATGACATGCCATGAGGCTTGTTGATGGAATGAGGCAATCGAAGTATAAAAGTAAAATAAAAACAATCTATATGGTAAGAAAGAAACAAATAGATTCAATTATTGTCATCTACCTAAAGATGTACGCTCAAGTGTTTATACCCTCTTCCCAAACTCGACAACTGGACATTTGATATGAATACCTGTGGCATTTACAAGAAACACTTGTTTACGAAGACACAAAAACTAAAAACAATCACTTAAGTAAACAGATTTGGATGGTTGGTGGTTCCCATCTGCAGGATTCTTAAGTTTAACCTATACTAGTTTCCAGAGCTATATGAAGCTTCTTCTTCTTCCAGGAATCATGAGGGAGTTATAATACTTTTCAGAGATACATGAAGCTTTTTCTTCTCCCAGGAGTCATGGGGGACCTATAATACTTTCCAGAGATACATGAAGCTTTTTCTTCTCCTAGGAGTCATGGGGGACCTATAATACTTTCCAGAGATACATGAAGCGTTTTCTTCTCCCAGGAGTCATGGGGCACCTATAATACTTTCCAGAGATACATGAAGCTTCTTCTTCTTCTTCATGGAGTCATGGGGGACCTATAATACCTTCCAGAGATACATGAAGCTTCCTCTTCTTCATGGAGTCATGGGGGACCTATAATACTTTCCAGAGATATGTGAAGCTTCCTTTTCTTCTTCCAGGAGTCATGGGGGACCTATAATACTTTCCAGAGATACATGAAGCATCTTCTTCCAGGATTCATGGGGGACCTATAATACTTTCCAGAGATACATGAAGCTTCTTCTTCTTCCAGGAGTCATGAGGGGCCTATAATACTTTCCAGAGACACATGAAGCTTCTTCTTCTTCTTTTTCTTCCTTTTCTTCTTCTTCCAGGAGTCATGGAATGCCCACTATATGACCTTTTCAATGTCCTGTATCTGTATCTGTTCATCCTCTTCGTTGACTGTCTGTAATTGACAAGTCACAGCTCGAAGGGCGTCGTCGTCTTCTCTCTGGCCAGCGAAGTTCCAGGGCTGCACGCTTCCAGACCCGAATATCAAGAAGAAGGAGCCAGCAACCACGAACACCGGAATACACATCCAGAACACCTTCTCCCACTGCTCCATCGTTTGCTGGAAATGATTATCATTATTACTCTATTAGCATTCCACAATAAGTGTACAATCCTCTGAAAGTAGGCACATGGCCAAAAAATCTGTCACGCCAGTTTTCTCAGGACAGAATGTCCCCGTTTGAGAAAAATGAGCAACAACAGAGAGGATAATAAAGTAGATTTATACAATGATGAATAATAATAGGAGTGACTGTTTTTAATTAATAACAGATCAAATCAAAGACTGTAAGCTAATAACTTTAATAAACTAAAGATGGTTCGTTTGGGAGTATACTCAAATGTAAAACCAAGAGAAAATGTGTTGTGTTTCTATAAAGTGTGTTCTTATTGTCAATAGACACAATTCACTTGAAAGAGAAAGAACAAAAGTATCGTCTGTCAATCAGCAGATCTAAACTCCATTCCAAAACGTCAATTTAAAACAAAATGACTATGACTGGATATTAACTGCGGAACTGATATTAACAAAGGCTGATGCTCCTCTCAAAAACTGTTTTATTTGTCAAAAATTGTTAGGCTCAAGAGCAATGCCAGCAAGTAATAAAAAAAATCACATTACATTCATTACCATTGCAAGTGAGACATTCCGTATTCATATCATTATTTTATCTAAATCAAAGGTCTGTTTACAGTTAATAACTATGATACAAGTCATACAAGCTGCATTTCAGGATAGGGAAGGCGTTTTGAGAATTCCATAAAACCGACAACGAGACTAAACACAAAATTTGACAAATAAAAAATGCGCCGAAGTTTCTTCGGTGCAATCGAGTTTTCTGTACAGCGTATAATCAAGGCCACCGAAAACAGATCTATCTTTAGGTGGTCTAGGTATAATGCTGTATGAACCGCGGACCATGGAGCTTTAACCACGGCCCGGTGGTGGCCTGTCCTATACCGTTGTCAGACCCACGATTATGGCTAACTTTAACCTTAAATAATAGAAAACCTGTTGATGCTAGAGGGCTGCAATTTGGTATGTTTGATGATTGGAGGGTGGATAATCAACATACCAATTTGCAGCCCTCTGGTCTTAGTAGTTTGTGAAGTCTGAGGGCTGATAAAAAACTAAAAATTACGTTTCACCACTGCATATTTACTCTTTAACAAATATAAAAAGCAAGTCAATTATATGCTAAGATTCTGGTATAAGTTATTGTTTGAATCTATGAATGAATATCGATATTACAGTACACTACTTTCGTAAAACTTAACATGGATGACGCAACCGTTTCCCAATCCGATTTTGGATGTTGTTCGACAGGTATACAAAAACAAGGTAAGAATTTAAGCAACAAACACTTACCACTTCGTTGATGACAGCACCCACTGCTACAGGTGCAATGGAAGACGTTGCAGCGGCGAAGGTGTTGCTGATACCAAAGAGGGTACCTGGGAAAAAATCGCTGTGGTGTACTGGCAAAGGTCTACTCTGTACAATCTACTAAAGAAAGAGTCACTTACTTTGTAGGACTGGTTGAAGAAAGAGTCAGAGATGGGATAGTTTCAACTACTGGAAAAAACAGAGGAAGAAACCTCTAATATGGGCAAGACAGCTAGCTTATGACGCCTTCCTAGAGCAGCAATGTGGTCATGTGATTGTTACATATTTGCCAAAAGCTGTATCCTATCCCTAAGCTACTGTCAGGTTTCATTTTGTCCTATTCTCTTAACTTTGCTAATTATTATTTTATAAAAAATAAATAAGAAGTGTTTTAGTCCACTAACTTAACAAAAATCTTGGAAAACACTGCCAGTTGACCGTTCAATAAACATACGATCAGAAATACTTGTAAGGGCTTTATTAGCACTATTAATCATTAAACCTAACATTTTTCTTCACTTGTAAAGAGCAGTAAATTTTTTCTTAGCTCCCTAGCAACATTGCTCAGATGACTAACCGGAGAAATTTGGAGCAATATCCGTGTGATTGACCTGCTGGCTGGCAGCTATGGACCCGTTGAAGAAATTAGCCAGGCAGAGCAACACCACTATGGTGGTGACGGAGCAACCGGAGTAAATCACAGCAACCAGAAGGATTGCTGGACCAAACATTGCTGTTGAAATGAAATCGGGATTCAGATTGAATCAGCATTAATTATTTTTCTATTATTTTGATCATTTTATATTCCGTCCCATAAGGGTGTGCCCCCAATACAGAAAAACACGTTATAGACATGTCAGTAACTTATCGAACACACATAACATACAAGTTGGACACAAGTCAGTGACTTGTTGGTGGTCCTAATCAGTGGTTCATATGATTATCCAGTATTTGCCAGAGGTCTGTTCTCCACTTACGGTCGCTGACTTGGTTTAAACTTGTTGGTCATACAAACAGGTTAAATACAAGTCAGAGACTTGTTGGTGGTTCTAACCAGTGATTCATACAATCATCCAGCATTTGCCAGAGGTCTGTTCTCCACTGACAGTCGTTGACTTGTTTCCAACCTGTTGGTGATACATACACGATAAGTTCCAGATGGTATTGATGACAAACTCTATACTTCTAAATACACGCACCGATAGAGCAGAAGAGCTTGCGAGCAGCTACAATGGACAGATATTCTCTGCAGAGGAGCCAGTCGGCCAGGATCCCGGACGATACGGCCCCCAGGTACCGGCACAGGAACGGAAGTCCGGACACAAGGCCGTTCTGAAAGAAAGTGCAGTAGTGTTTCGAAGTTCTGTTGCGGTCTTTTAATACTGATAGAGATAGAGTTTTCAATAAAGTTTTTCACTTTTTTGTCGTTCTCATCAAATGATATGACCAAGAGTGCTTTCATGGAAAGGTACCTAGTGACAACTAATGAAGATTCTTGTGGAATTATTGGAATATAAATTTAAGCCAAAAGCAAAGCGCTGGGACCAACGAGGTTACCCAGCGCTGAAAGGGAAATTAGTAGTAGGTTTTAAAGGTGTAACAGGAAGAAAACCTCGCGGTTGTACTACGAAACAATTGTTAGGAGAGGGTGGAAAGTAAGATGGAAGAAAGAGATTACGAACGGAGGTACAGTAAGAGAAATGGAGAGGGTTGCTGCTGAGGGCCGAACGAACACTGCAAAGAACCTTAAGTAATGCCTGCAGTGCACCCCGTGAGGTACACTGATGACACTAACCCCGCCCCCCCCCCCTACGGGGATGGTATTACTGGGTTATTTCTGTCTGTCAGAATTTGTGTGGAATTAACCTAGTTCATCTCAGGAATGATGGTCATGCTATTTCAACCGAACTATGAATAAAATCGTGCTTCTTTTCATCACTTTTTTACATATATTAAAATTTGACCAGAATGCTTTCACATAATAGTACTTAATGTATTCACAGAACAGGACTTAAGCACTACTAATGAAAAATTCATACAGCATTCAGTGCATTTCTTCTCCAAGGAATACTGGATAAAACTGCGGAGCATAACATTAAACCACAGACCATATTCTTCAGATAAACCGGAAAATAAAGGCAGGAAATAATCCAAAAGTTTAACAGTAGTGAACTGAATTGAATTGAATACAGAATTTAGGCGAAAGGCCAAGCGCTGGGACCTATGAGGTCATTCAGCGCTGAAACGGAAATTGACAATATATGGTTTGAGAGGTGTAACAGGAGGAAAACCTTGCAGTTGCACTATGAATCAACTGTTAGAAGAGGGTTGAGGAAAGTAAGATGGAAGAAAGAGGATATGAAAGGAGGTACAGTAAAAGGAACGAAAGGGGTTGCAGCTAGGGGCCTCAGGAAGGCACGCTGCAAATAACAGTAGTGAAAAAAAGGGGACAGCGAATTACCTTCTGAATGGAGTACCCCAGGACATTCCTCATGTACGTCGGAAGCTGACTGGTGTATATGGCCAGCCCAAAAGCGTTGCCCATGTCCCCCACGATAATGGCCCACATGGGGAGGCTCGTTGCGATCTGGGTCAGGAAGAGAGAGTTTGTAGAGTGGCGAACGTAGATGATTTCATACATTTTGTGAATTTTATCATTCCTTATTAATTTTGTAAACAGTGTTACGGAAGGAGATGCAGAGGATGTTACATTATAACTCATCAAAACTAAAATAAAATATTTATGTTACAAAACTTGGGAAAAAATGGTCATTATGAGAAATATCCCTCATGAACCATTAATGGAAACTGAATATTAAATTTAGTCCAAAAGCCAAGCACTGGGATCTATGAGGTCATTCAGTGCTGAAAAGGAATTTGAGAGTAAAAAGGTATTAGTGGTGTAACAGGAGGAAAACCTCGCAGTTGCATTTGGAACAATTGTTAGAGGATGGAAAGCAAGAAGGAAGAAAGAGAATATAAACGGAGGTACTGTGAAAGGAATGAAAGGGGTTGCAGCTAGGGGCCGAACGGACATTGCAAAGAACTTTAAGTAATGCCCATAGTGAACCGAGTGAACCATTAGTGAACAAATTAGACTAATAATTCATTTAAAGGAACCAGTGTAAAATATGTATCAAGAATGGGGTACGAAAAAAAAGAAGCTAAAAAAAACTGTAACATTTCTGACCACAGAATTCAAGGACTTCAACATATTGCATATTTCGGGCGTCGATAACAATAACAGCATTGACGTCAGTTTACAGCACTGAACCAATCAATCAATCAATCACTTACTTGCTTCCATGGGGTAATCAGTGACGGGTCTCGAGATTTCCCACCTGCCCTGACGCTCTGCTGAATGTAGTGTTTCTCCTCTTCGCTGATTCTAAGGATATTCAACAAGTGCAGTTGTTATCGTAGTCATTAAGAAGCCGTTCCAAAGACTAATCTTTACTGTTACTACTAATGTTATCCCACCTGCCCTGATATCCTGTTGGATGTAATGTTTCTCTTCTGAGGTGATTCAACAGATATTCGACAAATGCAGTTGTTATCATTCTTACTGGGGAGCCGTTACAAAGGCATATCTTTATAGTTACTACTACTACAATTATTACGATTATATATTCATATAGAACAAGCCCACAGGGGCCACTGACTTTAAATTCAAGCTTCCAAAGAATATGGTGTTCATTTAGGAAGAATTAAGAGGAAGTAAAGTGAACTAGAGAAAGAGGAGATCCCACTTATGATCGTAAAATTCTAAAACATCAAAAATATCATAAAAATCGTTGGAACTCAAGTATTTACGCATTACCCCAGGCTTTACCCAGCTTTCCATCTTACCCCTCACTCGTGAGTCCGGGGTTCAATCCCAGTGTGAGGTAAAAATTCAGTTTTATTACAAACGTGATTGTGTGTTGACTTCCATTATTATTATCAACATTATTATTATCTCTCTCTGTATGTGTGTATAATATATATAAAAGTGTATATATACATATATGAATTCGGGAATATAAAACTAAATAAAAATGATATATATATATATATATATATATATATATATATATATATATATATATATATATATATATATATATATATATATATATATATATACGATCTCAGCTTTTATTATACTGAAATCAGACGCGTCACCTCATTTCTAAGAAAAAAAAAATACGGATCCTTTAGAGAAGTAATGAAAAATACAAAACCAGTCAAGAGATTGTGGCCAACAGTGAGATTGTTTTACAGAATCAATGATTCCTCGCCCTCGCGGTTCTGACGCCTTGGAATAATACGTGCAGAGACAAATCTCTTAGATAAATAATGAAGACCAGTTGAATGTAGCAGAGTGATTGACTTATTGGAAATCAATGACCGCTGAGTCCCGCACGTACACTGGAGTGATTAAGCAAACAGTGGGTTCTCAATACGTGGTTTGTGGGGGGCGGGGGGCGAGGGTTCCCGAGGACAAATCATATTATGAAGGCAGCGTCACTTTCTGTGTTGTTTATTGTGTATATTGAGGTACATCGATTATGATAAGGATTTGGTAAATAGTAAATGTTTGTGTTTCACTAAACTGCAGCTGCTTAGCGTTAATTAAACTTTCATTGAGACATTCTTCATAAAAATATAAAAAAAAAATTTTGGCTCCATCTCCAACTCTTTCTACTGATGGCCACAAATAGCCGAACATAGTTTGGGCTTAATAATATGTACAGTATATGTATACACACACACACACACACACATTATATATATATATATATATATATATATATATATATATATATATATATATATATATATATATATATATATATGTGTGTGTGTGTGTGTCATAATTAGTAGATATTCTATATTAATTTTTAGGTCAATGGAGGTTAGCGTCTATAGACTTTAGAAACTCATGATGTTTATTCAGTGTTCACTTAACGAAAGAAAAAAAAAAGTTGAGAATCCGTTTTTCGTAACTGAACATAATAAACTGAACTCTAAAAATGCAGAGAGCACCTTAGCCCCTTTTCAAAATTCATCATTCATTATTTATTTATATTTATCCGTCTTAATGTCATCAGCACTTTGGGAAAAAAGATAAAATATGAACAAAACTTTGCTGTACTGCTAATGTTTTATATTTAAGCTTCCTAATGTCATTACCACTTTAGGAAAAAAGATAAAATATGAACAGAACTTTGCTCTACTGCTAATATTTTATATTTAAGCTTCCTAACAGCATCAGCAATCTAGGAAAAAAGATAAAATATGAACAGAACTTTGCTCTACTGCTAATATTTTATATTTAAGCTTCCTAGTGTCATCAACACTTTAGGAAAAAAGATAAAATATGAACAGAATTTTGCTCTACTGCTAATATTTTATATTTAAGCTTCCTAACAGCATTAGCACTTTAGGAAAAAAGATAAAATATGAACAGAACTTTGCTCTACTGCTAATGTTTTATATTTAAGCTTCCTAGTGTCATCAACACTTTAGGAAAAAAGATAAAATATGAACAGAATTTTGCTCTACTGCTAATATTTTATATTTAAGCTTCCTAGTATCATCAGCACTTTAGGAAAAATTTAAAATATGAACAGAACTTTGCTCTACCGCTAATGTTTTATATTTAAGCTTCCTAGTGTCATCAGCACTTTAGGTAAAAAGATAAAATATGAACAGAATTTTGCTCTACTGCTAATATTTTATATTTGTCCTTCCTAAGGTCATTAACACTTTAAGAAAAAAAAGATAAGATAGGAACCATCTCCCCTGACTTACCTGGGGTGCTCTGAAGGGTCGTCGTACATACAGGTGAACCAGAAAAAGCACCAGAAGAGAGAGCACGCCCCGCTCGTGTAGAACACGGCCTCCCAGCCGTGCTTAGCGATCACGACCCCGCATAAAGGAAAGGTGAGCGTGATGCTAAATGTAGCGGCTGTTTAAGGAGGAAAATGAAATGATCTGGACTGAGTTTTTGTCTTTCAGTTTCTGGTAATTGTGACTGTTCGAGTGTATTCATTGTGTTTCGTATGGGAGCAGTGTTCTGTTCAAGTTATTAATCTCTCTCTCTCTCTCTCTTGAAATAAAAGAATTCGTAATATACTGAGCAATACTCTTCTCTCTCTCTCTCTCTCAAAATAAACCAGATTCGTAACATAGTGAGCGATAGTTTTTCTCTCTCTTTTTTTTTGGTAGAGCTCTTCAATAAAGTGATCCTCTCTCTCTCTTTCTCTCCCTCTCTCTCAAAATAATAAATTCGTAATGAAGTAAGGAATACTTTTCTCTCTCTCATTTTGCATAGTTTTTCTAATAAGGTACTTCTCTCCTCTCTCTCTCTCAAAATAATAACAAATTCGTAATGCACTAAGCAATGCTTTTCTCTCTCTCATTTTGCATAGCTCTTTAGTAAGGTGATTCTCTCTCTCTCTCTCTCATTCAAGAAAAAACGAAGCAGGAATCTCACCAAAATAAACAATGGAGACGAATCTGGGTCTCTCCAGAGGCGGAATCCACCGGGCTATGAGAGCATGAATAGAAGGCCAAGAGACGCCCTGAAATAACATCAAACTTAGCTGTCTGGTGCAAGCGGCAATGGGTCTCAGTGAGGTCTGAAAGCTTAACAGGATAAGTGAGCGTTCCATCAGTATATCTGAGTATTTGAACCAAAGGAAATACGGTTCAATTCAGCCAGGAGCTGGCTGTGTTACGACAGATAATATTAACGTTAAGATACAGTACAAGTTCGTTATCATGAACTTCATTAACTTATAGACTTTCTTCCATATGACTTTACACAAATATAACTTAATAATTTATGAAGTACAACCGAGCAGGCCAGTAATTAAATCATTCTACTGATGTTAGAGCTGCCGTAGGGTGTGATACTGGCGGACATTCCATAGCATACAGTACAGTATATGTAGCACTCAGAAGGTTGAACACTTAGACTTCACTCTGTTCCGCAAATAACTTCGTCACAATTCAGTTTTTGTTCTTACTAAGCCTAGGCTAAATAAAAAGTAACCTGCCTCTCCAATCGGCCTTTGTGTTAAAAAATTAAGAGAGATAACTGACGAAGATTACTGACTCTAATGTATATCAAATGATAGCTTCATCGCATACATGAAAAAAGTTCGACACTTGAGATTGTTGCGCCCAACACTTCGGGAAAATCATGGTACATTTATTCACTCATATATTTATATATTCTCCTTTGCTGAATGAGCCATTCATTTTCTAAGGAGTTGTTTGACACAAACAGCGGAATACCGACACAGAAGCTGTAAAAATCTCACAAAAAACGTACATAACCTGTATCATTTTTATGCTTGTTCTTTACATCTTCCTAAATTTCAATCTTGTTTAAAGACCCTATCGCCCAAGGCCAAGAGAGAAAGGTCTACCAAATTGGGCGGAGTCGCCTCCCACCTGGGGTAACTACGTAGGCGATGACGTATCTTAGAGGTACCTGCTCGTTACGGCAATTCACCTGCTGACGCAGGCCTTCTCTGTCTCTTGGCCTTGCTGTCGCCTATCAATGATTCGTGTCGCTACAAAGAATTAAGCACCTATGGAGAATTGTATTTAGTTTTTCGAGAGAGAATTTCTCTCTTTATGGCAGCGAGTGCAAGCATTTGCTAGTCATTCTTTAAAAATGAGCAAAACTGATTTTTTTTTTTTTTTTTAGCTTTTTGTCAATAAAACATAGAAATAAAGCTTGACCTGAAAACTGTAGGTACCATACGGAAAATATAAAAGCAAAAAGTAGGTAACTAGATAAATTATTTGATCATCGGAGATGCACAGGTCCCTAAAAATAAAATTTTTTTTTTTTACAAAGAACAAAATCGGATCTAAATCTAAATAATATATTTTGGCTGTCAATGGGTTCGTTTACTTCTCCCATAATAACTATCATGAATGATTGGGTATGAGGATAAGACGATATTGCCTGTACCTCAAAAAAATCCAGCTTACAAAAAAAAAAAAAAAAAAAATAGCAAACAAGGAAAGGTAGCACAAAAGAACGAGTGCCCGAGGCGAGGAGGAGGAATGCCCCCATCCCCTGGGCATGCGTGCGACACTGATGCGTGTTTTCTTCTCTTTACAAAAGAATGATTGCGTCAAGAGCTGTTTCATAACACCAGTAGCTACATAGCCTTTCAAGACGGGGCATTCGAGCTATCTGTAGCCTCTTCTCAGACGTTGAGGCTATTTTTACCAGAAAGTATGCGCCCTCAAATACTCGTAGAAAAAGGTAATACTCGCCTTCCAATACTCACAAAATAAACATCGTGGCACTCGCGCTTAAATACTCCCTTGTTCCCTCCATTTATAAATATATATCTCTACCTTCCGTTGATAATGAACTAGTACTGTATAGGTCTTAGATCAAATGGGGCTGGATAATCCCTAATATCTACGATAAATGAAAGTCTAACTATTATTTTATGTGGAGAAGAAGCAGATTCTCTGCGTTTTTTAACTGTCCCGCTGAGTGACAGCTGTCAGCTGACCCGCAGATTTCAAGGTCGGGCGCAGACTTATCAAACAGCATTCTCTGCCTCCTGGTCTCTATTTGTAATTCTCCTTTTTCTTCTTCTTTTACTATCTCATTCTAAAATATGACCTTCCCATTTCGTGTTTGTCTGTGCTACCTGTCCTACCACGTGCCGGTGCCCTGGGTATCGGTGTGGGAGCTTCCCACGGCTCGTTCCTCCCTTCCCCTCACCACGGCTTCTTGTGCCTGGGCTTCCCGTAGATTCCCCCAGATCCCCTCAACTCTTGATCCTCCTACAACCTACCAAGTACAGTAAATATTGGATTCGGAGAATAAGGTTTTCCAAGGCTCCTTCAGGTCGTACAGGTAACCCACAAGGGGTGGGGAATTGATATCCTTCGGCTGGAGGAAGCACAGAGTTTGTTTCCCTCGTATATATTTCCCGCCAAAGAAAAACTGTGCAAGTCCCGACATATCCTCCTGGTATACGCCGCCTGACGCGCCAGTTGGCATGAGTCTCAGGTGTTAAGAAATCAGACGCGCGATTCGCTCTATAATTTTTATACATAACGAAACAATATAACAATATTCAAAGATTTTAAAAAGCCACACTTGAATATTTAAGGATAAAGGAAGGGAATAAGAGAATTTCGCGAGTTGGTCTATCGAGTACAAACGTTGGTGATTACAGTAGGTCTAGTAAGTACAGATTACTGACAAACCTCGGGAGGCCTAAAGCTGAAACCGTCAGTGCACCTTCCTCGGTGGCTCCAGACTGACCAACAGACATTAGTGGAAATTCCCAAAAGGAGAAGTTCTACGTTTCAACCATTGCTGTTTTCAGCTACTTCCTTTCTTGCTTTCATACTGTTTGAATTCCCGTGACCGTTATAAGGAAATACTTGGACTCATTTCTCCGGAAAAAAAATAATATTAATGACCTAAGATGCAGATTAAATGGCGGGAATGTACCTCAAAACAACAAACATATAAAAGCAAATAAACAATGAAAGGTAGTACAAAAGAACGAGTGCCTGAGACGAGGAGGAGGAATGCCCCCATTCCCCGTGCATGCGGTACTGATACGTGCTTTCCTCTCTTTACAAAAGAATGATTGCGTCAAGAGCTGTTTCATAACACCAGTAGCTCGCTTTTCAAGACGGGGTATTCAAGCTATCTGTGGCCTCCTCCCAGACGTTTAAAGATTTTTTTTACCTCAAAGGCATGAGGAAAAGTATGTCATTCTGCATTTCAACACGACGCAAAAATATTCACTTTCGAATGCTCACTAAAATGCCAATAATCTCCTTTCAATACAAAATCTCTTAAATACTCACTATATTCCAGTACTTGCCTCCCAGTACTGACCAAACGACTAATATTCGCCCATGAAATACTCACCAAAATACAATACACGCCCTGATCTTACCAGGAAAATGTTAGTACAAGAATCCTCTAAATGACAGAATCAGCTTAGAAACTGAAGTAATGTTGAGACTGTTTTTACTTATAATTCAATAATAAGACTCTGATTTTGAGTCATAGTGCTACATTAATTTAAGGAGAGCATGGACATAGGTTTTTTCTTGAAATCCTGAAGAACATTTTTTCTGGGTGAATGTATACACATCTCTACAGCTATATATACATCCGTCCTCGACAACCATTGTTACCCAGGCGCCAGTAAATATCACCAAACCAATCAGCCATTCACCACCGCCAGCTAAAGCTTACCTGGACGAGTCCCAGTGTAATTCTGGTGGCAATGAGAGCTATGTAGTGGATGTGCGCCATCAGCGGTGTCAGGAAGGACACGATGGCGCCCGTCAGGATGCAGATACCAAACACGTACTTCGTCCCTTTGACTTCGGCTAATCTTCCACCCATCACCTTCAGTTTTGAGAAACATTACTCATTACGATGCTTTGATCTGGTCACATAATCAAGGTGTGCCTTACTGAGCCAGACACCTTTTTTATTTTGAGGCTGAGACTACAGTGAAATATTGTTGTTTCGTTACAAATTTGAATATACTAATTGAACAGATAAAGTACTTCATTACACATTAACAGTCGTATGAAAGTTACAGCAAGTTGATAAAGAGAGTTTGTATAAAAATCGTTGACTGCTTTACGAACCTGAGTAACGGCGTATCCGTAGTTGAAGCTGGCCAAAATTAGGCCCTGGGTCAGTCCGTTCCACTCGAAGACCTTTTCCACGGGAGGCCTCTCGGAGAAACCGGTGAGTTGATCGCTGTAAGGCTGGTGTTCTTCTCTGCTCGACTGTTCGGACAAAACGATATGATGGCTTCATATACGCTGTTGTCATTCGTCATTTTAAATAATGCATGAAGTCAAAATGTACCGTCGGAATAGTTTAAGGGGAAACTCTCTCTCTCTCTCTCTCTCTCTCTCTCTCTCTCTCTCTCTCTCTCTCTCTCTCTCTCTCTCTCTCTCGTTTTGTAATGAAAAAATACAGAAATGTCTCAGAATATTCTCAAAGGTCATTCAGCGCTGAAAGGGAAATTGAGAAATAAATGGTTGTAAAGGTGTAACAGGAGGTAAACCTGGCAGTTACACTATGAAGCAATTGTTAGGAGAGGGTGGAAAGTAAGATGGAAGAAAGAGACTATGAGCAGAGGTACAGTAAAAGGAATGAAAGGGGCTGCAGCTATGGCCCGAAGGGACGCTGCAAAGAACTTTGAGTAATGCCTACAGTGCACCGCGTGGGGTGCACTGACGGCACTACCTCCCTACAGGGTATACAAAGGTAAGTGTATTGATGTACTTACAATGACCGCAGTCAAATTCACCCCCAGAAGTGGTCCGTTCCTCAGTGTCATTCGATCAAGACCTAAAAGAGATAAACAAGTAATCAGTATTTATCATTTAACCTCTGAGAAATTTGATCAGAGCGCTGAAATCATTTATCAAAATAAACTGAAGTGACAAAAAGTTCAAGCAACAAATCCTGAACAGTTTTGTCAGTTGAAATGGATCTTGAAATTTATATTATGATCAAGAACTAGGTTTTCATTAAATATTATTGATATCTTATAACTACAGTGATCCGGACTCACCGTTTGAGTAGATATGAAGTATTGTGCAATATGTTTTCGATCATTCAAAGAGATTCCTTATGTAAGCAACGGACGGAGAAAAATAATCTTTAGTGCTGCTCACAGTCTGCCCATATTCTTAAAAAAAATTCGAAGCCATTTACTGGAATTAAAATAATAAATATTGTTTCTGTCTTACATCCTAACGCGCAGGCGTGGCATCAATTACACGCCAGTATTTAAAAAAAAAATATTCGCCATCTGCAGCTATTTGCGCTAAGATTCTAAAAAGATGCTCAAAAAGCATGCAAACAACACAAGCAAAAAGCGCCCGGTATGGCGCACGATACCCATAGGCGAATTGCTTGAGTGCATGAGACTATTGTTGATCAATTGACCATAGATAAGATGGGTGTCAATGTGTGGGTGACGTAATTGCTTAATGGCCTCCTCTTTTCGGGCAAATCGTCACTTATTTGACCCTATGGGCACTGGATTGATGGGGAATGATGGTATGATATTGAGCCTTGAAGCCGTGAGCTTTGATATGTGGGTTCTTTTATCGAAAGAATTTCAAGCAAACCATGAAAAAAAAAGACTAATTTGTAGTTCATTGCTAAAGCTCCCAAGAAGCAATCGAACTCCAGAAGAAGGCTGGGGGTGGGGGGGGGCCACCCCCAGCCTTCTCTCATAAAGCAACGTAATACCACACATGACTAAGCTGTCCATACCTTCCCCTTCTAAACACTGAGCCTCTGGATTGACGTTTGTAGGAGCTGTGTCGTTGGAGTTGACCATGGCCACGATAGCCATGAAGATATTGACACGGACCATGTACAGGTTCACGAATCCCAGCAGGGTTAGCCCGCCAATGGCAACTCGTGCTGGCAACCAACCTGTATTAAAAGAAAATATAAAATGTCACATTATTTCTAGATTATGTCCTTATTACCCTTTAAACATGTGCCCCTTCTGTCCTTAGGAATTGCAGATTAATGATCTAGCGTGACAATATGGGCAGGTAATTCAAAACGTATATTCTGACCAGGAAGCATTTCATGGAGTTCTAGAGCTTTAATCAGAATTGGAAGAAGAAGAAGCCGGGCGAGGGGAAACAAAAAATGTGTGAAAAGGCTGAATTAAATTTTTAAAACTAAACGCAAGAACTGAGGAACCCTACAGTAATCCTAGCCAGAAACACCACTCTTAAAAGGAAAAGAAAGAGAAAAGTCAGAAAGTAATTAAAATAACCTCGAGATCCCAATTTATTCAGAAAAATTACGAGAACAATTGGAATTTGTCAAAGAACCACACACTTGAGCATAGTACTAAAGCATGCGCAGTTTATGCACGCGCATACTCAGACACACGGCTCATATTTCAACACCAGCGTTCAATTACGGCTATAAGAACATTTTCTAAAGGTCAAAAACGAACCGGCCATTCATATGCACTTGAGTACCTGAATTCCCTTTCGTTGAGAGATGACAGTTTTCTCAGTTAGAGATTGAAGCCTTGACAAACTGCATGAGGGCGCCGGAGATTTCTTGCATTCCAGAAAGCTGTCTAGACAGAAACATCGGCAAAACTGAAAACTACTATTGCGGCCTCGATCCCGACGGTCGCCGACCGAGATATATCCTGGCTTTTATTTATTTTTTGGCTTATGTTTATGGTTTCTTGTCTAAGCTCATGATATCTACTGTTATTTGTTTATGTTTTTACATTTATCCCCAAGGTGCTGGTGCTAAACACGGCTCCAAGTGCTGGTGCTAAACACGGGTCCAAGTTTGCGCGTCAACTAGTATTTACCCAACCAGAAGGGCGCGGTAGCAGTATTCAGTTTTACCGAAATATCTAGCACTTAGACCAATTTCTATTTATTGATGTACCAATGTTACCATACTGTCTTTAAATCAGGAAAACAAAATGTGAGTTGAAATTACCTCGAGACCAAAATGTCTAAAACTAAGGAAAAAATGTTTTGAATCCGAGATGAGGCAGAATGTCAAAAATTAAGGAAAACTTGTATACTAAAATTGAGACGAGACTGAAATGTCTAAAACTATAGCAAAAAAATTGCATATTAGCAGAACACGACGAAAACATCAAATAATATAATATGTCTAATGATTCAGATAAGTCTCAGAAGACTCTTTAACTAAGAAATACCAAACTACGTTGTATGTTTAGTTACGCCGCTGTGTGCACGACGCATGCGTACAAATATGACAGCGCATATGAGGGCATGCATGGTTAATAAATTCGTCATTATTATCATCATTACATAATATATTATTGAAAATAGCAAAGGAACAAAAGTAAGTCATGTCATATCCAACTGTAAATACGAACACTTTCTGGTCCTAACGAACTTTGAAGGGCACTTACCGCATGCAGTTGTGAGAGCTTTGTCAAAGTAGTTTTCTTCTAGTTCTTTCACCTGCAAAGGAAAAGACTCTTGTTAGTGTCTTTGGAAGCTAAAACGAACTGACTTGATTTGAATGAGAAGAATAACATTTCAAAAACCACAGAAATAAACGGCGGTAAAAAAAAAAAAGTTATTCGCACACGAAGGATACAACGAAAAACAACATGAAGAGGGGGTAATTGAGTTCTCATATGATCATGAAGCAACACAGTTCACTGGAGAGTAACAACCAAGATCGTACCTTTATTAGAAGCAGCATCAAAAGTATAAATGAAATTAACAACGTGAATGAAAAGAAGAACAACCAGATGTTAGGAAGAAATCGTGAGACTGAAACGACTGTTTGAATCACCAGGAAGGAACAATCACGGAACAGCGAACCAAGAGACAGTTCAAAGCTACAGTACGTCAGGGCTTACGAAAGAAAGGAAAGCGTTAAATAAGAAATAAAAATACTAAAATAGCTTTAAGTTCTCCATATAGAAACCTTTTTTTATGTAAAACGGTCTAGAAATTATAAAAAGCTGCCATGAAGCCAAAAGACAAAAGAGGAATAGAACTGAATAAATGACATTGATGGTAACCGTGGAGAGACACGTTCTCACCAATTTTCGTCAAAATCCGTTCTCCCAATCTCAAGTTATTTTGAATGTGAACAGGACATGGGATTGGTAACAGTTACCCAGACAGACTGCGTGATTCACGTCTTCATTCACGAACACCAGGAAGCTTACTTTCTCTTCGAATACTGATTAGTGACAGTGCTAATAGCAAATGATGGTTGAGATTTTTTAGATGACAATAAATCTTCAGTTCTTCGCCGTCCCGACCCCCCACACCAAAGTTATTCATTAGTATGGAGTCATACATTAAATGTATGGTCAATAATGTTGCCTTACTAGACTACTAAGGTGGAGTAACACAACCATAGATATTGAGGCCGGAGGAACAAGCTATAAAAGAGTCAAGTATTACCTCACGGGTTAGGGGGCAATAGGCCTACTTCATCAACAAATAAAGCCAGTGAATAAATAAACATTTCAGTGGTCAAAAACAGTCACTAAGCGCATATATCATTCACAGGAAATGCAAGAACCAATAAAACGCGGTGAATAACAAATATTTTAACTTCATAGCCCGTTGCCTTCCAAACTTCTACATGAAAAAAACGATATCTTTTCCCAGAGGAAAATGAACGAAGGAGACGCAGAGACGAACACAGGTTCTGACGACGCTAAATTCAACCTGATTCCTTGACATCCTGTCAGCTGAGAGCCCTTGGCTGACTGACTGACTATACAAGCGGGCTCCTCGTGTCCACAAATGTTGCACGAGACGTGCGAGAAACCTCTCGTGGATAGAACGAAAGAGCAGACATATTTGCTTTTCACAGAATGTCATTTAAAGATTTCTAACGTTTCGTCTCTGTTTACCTGTGTGACGTGTTTGGGGATGTACAGACTGACGTATTTCACCAGATATGCGAGAAACATGATTATATATTTCAGATTAAAATAGCGTTAGCGTTGATTGCCATAACGTTTTTAAATCAAGGGTTTACGACACAAAGATTTACGATACAAAGTAACGCAATTATTGCATCCTAGAACTTACTGTCAGAGCAGGAGGCGACTGTGAATTCGCTACAGGAGGCTGTGAATTCCCAACAGGCAGCTGTGAATTCCCAACAGGAAGTTGTGAATTCCCAACAGGAGGCTGTGAATTCACAACAGGAGGCTGTGAATTCCCAACAGGAGGTTGTGAATTCACACCAGGCGTCTGTGAATTCCCAACAGAAGGCTGTGAATTCACACCAGGAGGCTGCGAATTCACACCAGGAGGCTGTGAATTCGCTACAGGGGGTTGTGAATTCCCAACAGGTGACTGGGAATTCGCCACAGGTGTTGACATTTTTCCCTCTGTCATATTCTCGGCTTCCAGGGGATCCATGTTGAAAAAACTGCCAAATTTACATGCGGCAGGTAAGGCAAAGGAAGACTGTTTCCACTTTGTGTCCTGAAACATAAAAAGACGAAATTAATAGTAAAGAGACCTGACATGAGGTTCATTTCTCTCATAATTGTGGCAATAGATGTCGCCATGTTCTCCTCGTATTTCAGTTAAGTAGTTAGATCATCCACATGACAAGCATTCAAACTGGATGAATGAAGATTGCTCTTTGACTCTTAATGTCCATACGAGGTCAGCTGCCTGAAATGCATTTGTAAAAGCTTATCAGCACAACTTTTTAAACCTTATCACGGTAATATTAGATTGCTTTCATTTCCAATGAGATCCTTTTCAAAAGCTATTAGATCAGGGTGAAAACTGCTTTCAAAATTTGGGAAGTATTCGATTTAAATTAGTGAATCTTAGGCAGGAGCTTTTAGTATTTCGCTAATCAGCTCTATTTTTTTTATGCGAAGGTCAACTGAAACAGGATACATTATCCCCGCATCTAGCCCATGTCTGACGGAACGAGGGGGAAAGCAAATGGGACGAGAAAAGGTTAAAAACAAAAAAAGTCGATAAAAACGGAAGAAGAATTGTAAAAACTGATATAGCTGATGATCCAGCAACTTCGTCTACGTAACTCCTTGAGTTTTGATACAGTTGTGCTTTGAGTGGTTTAGATTTGATTTCGACTAGGCCTATACGAGGTATTCATAAAATTTAAAAACCTGACAAAGGACCTGGCGATATCAACTGATACGTTATATTGTGTAGGTTTAGCGGAGAGAGAGAGAGAGAGAAATCCGGTGGGAAAAGTCTAATCTTGTGGAAAGTAGTGAAATATAGTCTAATCTTGTGGAAAGTAGTGAAATATACTGGCGTAAATTTATATATATATATATATATATATATATATATATATATATATATATATATATATATATATATATATATATATATGTGTGTGTGTGTGTGTGTGTGTGTGTGTGTGTGTGTGTGTGTGTGTGTGTGTATTATGTTTATGAAATTTATGGCTCTATAAAAACATCAAATTCATAGCTTAGCAACATTTTGCATTTTAAACTGAGCCATCATTCACTAGTCCACGATGAACACCAGTCTACAAACACTTCGGAGCATTAATCTATGCACATTAAAGTGCAAGTTCCTGCTAAAAGTACTACTTAAAATAATAATAATAATAATAATAATAATTATTAGTATTATTATTATTATTATATTATTATTATTATTATTATTATTATTATTATTATTATTATTATTATTATTATTATTATTATTATTATTATTCATTAAACTTTCTACGCCTCAAAAAGGTCTGCACGTTAGCATTCGGAGTAGGTCATAAACTTACCTTTCTTTAACTTGAAGTTAACTACAGTACACGATTCTTATTAAAATGTTCATTCGCATTTTAATCTGACTGGTTAGAAGCAAGACGCACTCTTGTATTCTAAAATGTTAACAAAGATTTAGAGAATCTTAGCTGCTTTTGATAATAAAAAACCACAGTGAAAAAAGCCTGTTCTAATGCCAGCCATACTCTCTGGAAACTTGAACTTTAAATCAATGGCCCTTGCGGCTTGTTCCATATGAATAGGGTTCATCTTCTGCATAATAATAATAATAATAATAATAATAATAATAATAATAATAATAATAATAATAATAATAATAATAATAATAATAATAATAAAAACCATATTGTCAGCTAAAATACTAAAGTCCTGTCATCAAAATTATGATCATCGTAAGATCTGCGTCATATCATGTCACGACAGTCATCAGAGAATTAATGGAATATAGAATGTAGGCCAAAGGCCAAGCACTGGGACCTATGAGGTCATTCAGCGCTGAAACGGAAATTGGCAGTAAAAGGCTTGAAAGGTGTAACAGGAGGAAAACCTCAAAGCAGTTGCACTATGAATCACTTGTTAGGAGAGGGTTAAGGAAAGTAAGATGGAAGAAAGATAATATGAAAGGAGGTACAGTAAAGGGAACGAAAGGGGTTGCAGCTAGGGGCCTAAGGAAGGCGCGCTGCAAAGAATCTTCAGTAATGCCTACTGTGCACCGCATGAGGTGCACTGACGGCACTAACCCCCCTCCTACGGGAATCAGAGGATTAAGACTGTCGTCACTGGTATTCCATTGCAATTCGTTCTGACTCTTTTAAAATCACTTTGACAGAACAAGTGACGTCATTTTTCACGACACATTTCAGTGCTGCTTCTCGGAAATTTAAAGAATGAAGTTAACCATTTGATATATTCTCGAGACGCGCTCGGTTCATCCCGAAATTTTTCTTTTAAGTAATGGGAATTCTTCCTTCCGTTGCTCTCCTTTGCAAATGAATGCTTGTGCGTATAGATAAGTAAATAAATTGATAAATGACCAGAAGAAAAGATAGTTAACGTAAGGATTAAAACACACTTTTTTATCAAATGTCATCAAGGATACTTATGAACTCCTCCAAACCGTTGCATTCTATGGACAACTAATAAAAAACGTCAAGCGATAACATATTCAGCGCCAAAAATAACTTGCGCCGCGTCTTAGTTACGAAAAAAAAAATCATCAAAAGCTATCAAAACCATTACAGCAGTAAGAAAAACACTACTTAATAATAATTATAAATATTCATAAATATACGATACAAATTCTGACTTCCAAACTAATAACGCTAGTTCCTAAAACCTCTTGCACTCCATAGAACTTACTCCATTTCAGAGAGGATTAGAAACCTTATCTTCTCTAGCGCTGTGGAATCCAAGACCATAAAAAGCCAGTCTCCTTCGTACCTGGCAATCAGGAAGTCAAGAAAGGAAATAAACAGGACAGTCTCTAAAGAGCATTCTTCACAAGTTAGTTTGACAACTGTGAGATGAGTTGGGGGGAAACTTCGCTTTTGTTTATTGAGAGAAAAACCTGGTCTTAAAAGTTGTGAGGACGAGTATTTCAGTCTTTAGCTCGACCTTTCAGTCAACTTTTCTAAATAGACTGACCTCTCCCTGGGTTTACTACATTTATATCACCATACGGACTTTGATATATCCTAAATACGAACCGCAAATATTAAAACATTTCAGCAGGAAATATAAGATCGAAAAGATCAAATGCATTAGTTTTAATAATTTAAACGATCTAGAACCAAATAATCTAACTTTATAACTTCGTTAGTTTTGAAATGGAAAATAGCATAAGCTAGGCTAATGTCACTTTACCAACCGTAAATATGAAAATGCTTTGACTAAACAGCAGGGAATATAAAAATGAAAAGATCAAATGCATTAGTTTTAAGAATTTAAACCGTTTAGAACAAGATAATCTAACAACAACTTCATTGATTTTTGAAATTACAAACAGCATAAGCTAGACTAATGCCACTTTACCGTCTTAAAAAATAGGAAGAGCCTAAGTGTTATTCAACCAGAAATGTCAGTCTGGCCCTTCAGTTTGATTCGGAGGGGCTATGCCTATAAATATTGCCAGTCAAATATCCTGACTGTAGATATTCTCCATAATAATTCAGTAAAAGGCCAATGACTCACTGGAACTTTCATCTCGGCAATAGGTTTCAACTTCTCTGACGGTACTCAAAAGAATGCTCTCTGGTCTAGCATGTCTTGCGCTTGTTCACTGTCTCTGTCAGTCCTCAGAAATTTCATATAATTTCTGAGAAAGGTTTTGCTCAAGTTGTTACTCGAAGGCAGTTCAAAACTAAGCTTTTAAGTTTGATCTAAATTATACCTCCTGAAGCTAGCAATTATCGTATTGCCGTGTGACTTTTCTATATTCTTTCTGTTCTGGGCCTTTCGTCTGAGTGTCCGAAGCTTTTCTTACATAAGGCTTTTGGACTGACATTTTACAACAAAAGATCAAATGCGAAACCTATCAGAATTACTATAAACAGCTGACCTTACTACGCATGCCTAGAGACCCACCCCAAAAAAATCTTAATAATTTCTCTGAGCATTTTTACGAAACCTGTTTTAGACACTTCAAAATTCACACCCCAAAAAAATCTCATGTCTTGGCGTTTCATTAGGTTTGTGATGAATCGCCATTTTAGAAAATAGTTAAAGGATTTTAATTATCCTCTGCTTATTAGTCATCAGTGACTCTAGTACTTACTAGTAGCGTCGTCCTAAAAAATGTCCAGACTCGGACTCTCCGTCTCTCATGCTCGTCCGGTAACACAACGTCAAAGACTGGCCAAGAAGAAGAAGAAAGAGACTTCAATGGACGGTGTTGCCATCATCAATGGAGACGCGTTGAGTCTCCCCCCTCCCGCTTCCCCGGGGGGAAAGAGGGAGGCGGAGGGTTGGTGTAGAGGGGGATGACGAGAAATGGGGAGAAATGGAATGGGTTTCCATCGCCGCATGGGACGAGTTGGATGATGGAAGAAAAGTGGAAAGGGTTGACAAGGGTAGGGTAGGAATAGGATTATGGGACGGGAAGAGAAAAGCGTAAATGGAAGAATGCAAACGGGCCAAAAAGCAGTGTATGTGAGAGAGAGCGAGAACCTTGTACTATTGTACAAGTTCAAAGTTTTGATCAGGGAGATGCGGGTTCGCCTTTCAACTGCACGGCAACAGACGAAGAAAGCACTTTAGCAATATCTGGGTAATGCCGCGGAGCGAAGCATCAGCCTC
Source organism: Macrobrachium rosenbergii (assembly GCF_040412425.1). Taxonomy (NCBI): domain Eukaryota; kingdom Metazoa; phylum Arthropoda; class Malacostraca; order Decapoda; family Palaemonidae; genus Macrobrachium; species Macrobrachium rosenbergii. The sequence continues at coordinate 6,432,169 of NC_089759.1, read as the reverse complement.
TCAGGTTTGTCTACTGCATTCAACCACGACCATAATATCTTCTGTGTTCTCCGAATATTAAGACCGTCTCGAGATCTTCGAGGTTTTTGAATACTTAAGAAGATTATTCGTTTTCCGGTAACTGCATGGAAGTCTGGAAGTATACGCTTACAGAGTCCCTTCTGGTCAACGAACCGAGATCAGGGTATCACTGTTATTATTATTATTATTATTATTATTATTATTATTATTATTATTATTAGTAGTAGTAGTAGTAGTAGTAGTAGTAGTTAGTAGTAGTAGCAGCAGCAGCAGCAGTAGTAGTAGTAGTAGTAGTAGTAGTAGTAGCATTATTATTCAAAAGACGAACCTTCTTCATATGAAACAAGCCCACAGAGGCCATTAACTTGAAATTCAAGCTTCCAAAGAATATGGCGTCCATTAGGAAGATGTAAGAGAAGTAAAGGGAAATACAGAAAGATCTCACTTATTAAAAAAAGAAAAAGTAAACTAACAAATTAATAAATAGATAAAATTAGATAAAAAAATTTATTAAAGAAAATATATCATCTAAGAAAATATATTTTAGTTACATCTCACATTCTTCATGCAGAAATAAATCCGGTTCTTTTATGAACATCCCCGATTGAAGTTCCAATATTGCGGGGTTTTACTAAGTTTTTTTTTTCTATGAAAAAAAAACTCCTTAACCTACGCCTTCAGAAAAAAAAATGCAAAGTGACATTTTTGACAAAAGAAGTGTACCTTGTTCTGATGTAAACAATAGAGATGCCTCTCAAGAGAGGAGTTACCTAAGCAATTGGGGAAAACATAGCAAAGTAGAGAATAATTTAGAAGCCTCATATGGCAGTGGAAAAGACAGCCTGCGAACTTCTGACCAGATTATTCAAGATCCTACGTCAAAAACCAACCCGTTTTTAGGTCAGATGGCGCTATTTACGTCGCACCGCTGGGAAACCAGTTGACCCATTGCAGTTACAATATTAACAATTGAAAGATGCAATTAATGGTCTTTTCTTAGGGCACATTGATTGCATTTATTCAGTTTTTCAAAAATGAAAATATGTGGTATAATATTTTTTTTTTTTTGCAAGGGCCAATGGGAGGCTACCCATGCTGCAATGCCAATTTTCTTTCAATACACGACCGTATATTTTTGTCTGTCTTGAATACTGAAGTTGGACGTAATTAACCTGGATATATCCATAATTACAAAATTATATAAAAAAGAGTATGCATTACACTATAAAGGAAGTCGGATAAAAACGATAATTACGAATTTACTGAAAGACAAACGAAAATTTGTAGGTTCTGTGAAGGAATCTGACAATGTCACTTGATAAATTACCGGGAAAATTTCGCGAGAGAGAGAGAGAGAGAGAGAGAGAGAGAGAGAGAGAGAGAGAGAGAGAGAAGACTGGAAGCCATGTAAACTAACCCCCCCCCAAAAAAAAATTGCAACAACAATTTCATAAAGACTGCCATTTCAGGTAAAAAGACAAAACAAGTAATAAATGCGCCGAAGTCTTCGGCGCAATCGAGTTTTCTGTATAGCGTATAATCAAGGCCACCGAAAATAGATCTATCTTTCGGTGGTCTCGGTATAATGCTGTATGAGCCGCGGCCCATGGAACTTAAACCACGCCCCGGTGGTGGCATATCCTATATCGCTGCCAGCAGCACGATTATAGCTAACTTTAACCTTAAATAAAATAAAAACTACTGAGGCTGGAGGGCTGCAATTTGGTATGTTTGATGAGTGGTGGGTGGATGATCAACATACCAATTTGCAGCCCTCTAGCCTCAGTAGTTTTTAAGATCTGAGGGCGGACAGAAAAAGTGCGGACGGACAGACAAAGCCAGCACAATAGTTTTCTTTTACAGAACACTAAAAACCAAACGACACTGAAATGAAAGCCTAAGGCAATTTTTCAAGTATCAAGCAACAAAGCAAAAATGAGAGGCAACCACGAACGTGACAAATGAATGACAATGAAAATTCGACGATTGCCACGCAGAGTGAATGCGTATGTACATTGGCCAAGCACAGGACAAGAACCATACAAGCCTCCCGGGGTGAGTATTCTGACATAATTAAACTGAAAACTGGGGCTCATTTTCCACCCACAGATGTGTCAAGAGCTCTCTCAGGAGAGAGGAAATGATGAATGCATTACTACCCTAATGTAATTCAACTTGTATTCTCATATTTTACTTATATTTTTATCTGTTTATTTTTCAGTTTGTTAATTCATCTGTTTTTCTAAAACCTGATCTCCTCTGCTGTGTTTCCCATTACTTTCTGTTACTTCTTTCGAATGAACACCATACTCTTTTGGAAACTCGAATTTCAAGTCAGTGACCCCTGTGGGCTTGTTCCATACGAATAAGGTTCATCTCCAGAATAATAATAATAATAATAATAATAATAATAATAATAATAATAATAATAATAATAATAATAATAATAATAAAGAAAGTGTGTCAGGATATTGAGGGAATAGTTGGAAATTGATTTTGTCAAAGACATTTGTAAATACAGAATACGGCCAAGTTATGTATATTTTTTTTTCTGGGAGCCCTCCCGTAAGTGGACAAAAATCTGAAGTATGCAGCATCCATGGAGTGGAGACCTTTGCCTACGCCAGAATTGGGCACCACCCCCCCAAAAAAATCTATCACGTAATTATATTTTTAAAAAATTAGAAATTCTGGAAGCAAAACCTTGATCGATCACAAAATAGGCCCAACTCTTGCTTGGTCCAGTACTCATTCGCCCAACTCCCCCCTCCCCACCCCCTCAAAAAAAATTTATGTAATAATTTTGCCTTAAATAATTTTACTCATCTAGAATGATTTCCTACTTGAAAACTCCTGGGCACCATAAACTCATTCCCTCCTCAGCTACTGAATCCTCACTCCCCAGTGTAATGTCGATACTTCTATTGTAAAATATAACTTGTGTGAAAGTTGCGTGCCAAGTAATACTGTCGTTGCTACAAACATTATCAATGGCTATTGACATTGCAATTTTCTTTGAACAGTCGATCTTGTGACGTCTTTCCAGGTCCTCTGGAATCATCTGGAATCTTCTGGAATCTTGCTCTTCTGAGGCTACCTTAAGGACTAAGCGTCCTAAAAATTAAACTTGGTATTATATATACACAATGAAAATATCACAGATGGAAGTTTAGGAAATTGCTTGATGCATAACTTTGCTGATCTAGAAGAAAAATACGAAAGAAGGAAGCAGAAAGGAATCAGATTATCTAGAGATCATTGAGTCTTAAAAAAAATAGGAGGAAGAATACTATAATTCCTATTAAAGATTTTAAAATAAGAAAAAAGAAATTATAGATAATCTTGATGTTACAGACGTCCTGAGAAGGAAAAACTGAGAGAAAAAGTTATTAATCTTTAATCTAAATGTCCTAAAGCGGTTTAAAAGAGAAAAACAGAAATATAGGTAGCCTAATCTGAATATCATAAAACACTCTAAAGGGAGCAAAACCTATTTGGAATTATCTAGAGGACATAAAATAACAGATTAAAAAAAAAAAGAATAATGTCGCTATTTCATTTTTCCTTTTAGTGGACAACAATACTTGCAGGTCAAAGTAATGTTTACGACGCGGTCGCAGTATACACAGGTTTACTGCACTCCAAGGAGTCTCCTACTCCATTGCCAATATGTACACATACTCCAAGAAGGCTCTCACACGCCTACCCGCATCAGAGGAATCAAAACCCAGATTTTTTCACATACGCGGAGAGACGGTCTAATGAACAAAAGCAACCCGCTCCACATCACCGACAAGGCAATCGACATACCTCGGTAGAAGAGCCAGACAGACAGACGGACAAATACCGACAGAAAAGAGTGGAATTTCTCGTATGAAAAATAGCAGAGAAATAAATCTGGGAAACAAACATAACTTTAACTACACTATGACTCGATGTTGAGTTGAGCTGACCTCCAGAAAGAAAACCGAAAACAAAAATAGATACGTTTTTCGTTCACACAAAGTCGTCCTAAAAAAATGGTGTTTTATTCCATATGATTTTTGTACATGTGTTTTGCATATCTTTAGAAATTCGAACGAGCAAGGAGAAACTTGGGGTATCGAGAAACACCGAAGCATGGCGCCAGCCTTCAGTGTTTTTGGAGAGAAAGATTGATGGATACTAATCATACAGATTCTCGAGTCTGCTATCATAACTGATGGCTTTTACGTTATTATCTAATTTGCCAGATAAATTTTTTTCAGTCATTCATCAGTCTGTCTACCCTCCTCTTTCATTCAGGAAAGAATAACTGAGAACTAAAGAATAGCTTTTTGCTCTTCACGTAAAATTGATTGAATATTAACACTTACTGGCATGCAAGGGAACTTCGTAGAGGAAAATGTTTAACAACAGCACTAACGCGTTGTACATGTGAGGTTAAACTCGGAATGCAACTTATTGGTTCAGATTAAGTCAGTCTTTTGCTGACACGGGCTCTTGCTCTGAATGCTATGAAAAACAGTTTTCTAGATTTTTAACTGCTTTGAGAGGGTACATGACATCCCTTAGGTCGAGACTATGGATGATTTGCTTAGTTGTCCTATATTGCTAGTATAATGAAACTGCACAAAATGCCTTGGGGAGAGAGAGAGAGAGAGAGAGAGAGAGAGAGAGAGAGAGAGAGAGAGAGAGAGAGAGAGAGAGAGAGAGAACCATAATCCATAGCAAATAGGTTATGATGCACCTTCAATATGGCTGAGAAATATTTTCCAAATAGGTATCATTGAATAAGTGTACCATACAATGTATTTGACCAAAACCTGCTACACTACAGAAACTTATCATAGAATATAATAGAATATCACGACTTTGCACATCTATTATCTTATATACCTGAAAACAAAGAAAACAACACTATTTGATTTCAATACATGGCCGTCTTCCATTGTCCGATTGTATAGGAGAAATGGGCGGGGATATATTTGATGATAAGGTTTTAAGTGAAAAATTAAATAATGGTCTTGGCCATTAATTTTCAGCATAATATAAATATAATTATGAATTATGAACTTTCTGAAGATTAAAAAGCTATATTATAACAGTCAGTAACGTTTCCAAAGCTAAGGTTCACTCCGAACGTTGTGTGTTTGTAAACAAAAGTTAAATTTCGTCGAAAAGGTATGAGCCATGGATTATTTGAGCATTTTCTACGTGAATTAATTTGGTTTTATATGTGAATGTTTGTTTTAAAAGGTTAGAATATTGTGCTGGGTGCATGATAGTGGTGTATCGTTCAAATAACTGTTAACTAAGTAGAATATAGCGTAGGATGGCCGATTGATCTAGAGTTACCAGGCTCATGTAGAATAGTCGTAGTTTAGGCCAAGCTTAAATTCTCTAGTATATTAAACTGTTGCTTAGTATATTATTTATTTGCTTTAATTTTAAATCAGAAAATTTTTTCAAATAGCCGTAAGGCCAACTGAGTTCAGTACAGAAATGTAGTTTGCCATCGTGTTAGCCTACGTAGGCCAATTCCAAGTCTAGAGAGCATAGGCTAGGCCCAGCCTATTTCTTACCATCACAAATTGAGACATAGTGTAAAAGAGTAAAATTTTCACAATCGTGTGTAGAATAGGCTAAATTATTCCAACTTAGAAATTTGGCTTGTAGGTGGTTTTCATGTGAGGGAAAGTTTTTTCTCCAGTGGTTTCTGCACCTAGGCTTATTGTAAATTGCAGGCAGCATATGGGTCGTAGGGCCGAGCGCAGATGTATAAATCCTTACCTAGCTTAGGCTAAAGCATATGGGTAAATGCTTACGACATCCTTGGGACTTCTAATCGAAAACTTTTTAGGCCTAGATATTGGTTTTTTGAGGCTAGCGATTAAAGTTTGGATGAATTTGACATTCATTTCTATCACAAAACCTACTCTTTTAGGCTCAGTCCTTTACATCAACCCAAACTACCCTGGATTAGGCTATATAATCAATAATGAGTGGACCCTAGTGGGGAAGTCTAGTTTTTTGTTTCAGGAGGGGGAGAGTAAAGAATTGTGTTGGAGACTTGGAATGTAACCTAACCTAACCCATTCTTCTTTTCATTCTGTACATTCCTTATTATCTTTTAATGTGTCATGATACTGCACATCTTGTTGCCTATGAAGATCTTGATGTACCAATTTCAGTTCTTTGTGGCCTTTTGTATCTCCATGTACAGTACAGTAGCCCTATTCACTACCAATGCCCCATATAATATTTCAGGTACGGCTAATCAGTGCCGGTAAGCTTTCCTTTTTGATATTTTGTCACAACATTTTGTTGTAATATGTTAAGTCGTACTTGCTGGCTTTTCTGCAATTTTTTTTTTTCGTTCTCTTGTATATCTTAAATAGATTTTATTGGGTTTTTATAATTATATCCGGTTTTTATCCCACATATCATTCCTTCTTTTTCATATAAATTGTAATCAGTTTTGTCAATTGTTAGATTGTATTCCTTGTGTCCTTATTGATTTGCAGTTCGTACATAAATATTTTTTAGTACATATATTTTTCACAGTAGTTTTTATATTTTTTTCTAGCAACAGTTCATCATTTGCAAATAATAGCCTTTCTATGCTGAGGATTTTGTTCCTTCAAGAGTAAAATGTGAAGTTGAGCAAATTTACAGAAAAATAAGATTCCCAAAAATACATGAAGTAGCATAAATTCTCCTAATGACAGTATTTGACAGATGAATTCCTTGCTTGTAGAAAAACTTTATGTTTCAATGTTCAAAGTGTAACCTTCAATATAATTCCTTTATATTCTTTATTTCAGAGAAACATACAGTTCGTAATGCATTATGGCTGGCTTTGGGTTGGAAGAAATCGGCATTCCAGGAGGAGGGTACCTGAAAGAATCGCTCACACATTGCACTGACCCTCTTAAAGCCATAGAAGAATTTCAGGTATGGCGTTGTTTTATTTAGATGCTGACTTATTATCTGGTGCAACATTAATAAAGAATATTTCCTATTAAAGTTATTGCAGTACACTCCCTGAACACCTGAATTAGCCCTGGTCACCTACCAGCCCGAACTACATCCCCATAGCTTTTACCCACTAAGTGGGTAATTAACTGTCAGCGTTACCAACGCTTACAGGAAAATCTTGTCAAATGAGTTACCTGAAGTACCATTGGCAACGCTGATGCAAGTCCCGGCTGAGTGAGGCCGAGATCCCCAATTGCTTTTTTTTCGCTATGCTGTGTGGGTGTGTCCCACATCAGGCGAACTTTTGGTCATTTAGCCTGACCCCCATTTAAAGAATTTGGACATCATATTATGATTTGGACTGTTTTCAGCGCATTTTCTCCTGGATGGATACTTTATTGACTGGATTTAGAACTTCTCTCCCGGTTTTGACTTTGGGATCAGTACTTTGGACTCGATTGGATAAGTCAAACAAGAAGATGTCTCCGTCTGCTAGCACCAATGCTTCCACTTCGTTTACATCTTCAACGACAGACCCTTCTACTGCTGGAGATGCTGACACTCATTGGTCCTACACGTCCTGCGAGCATAGGATGAATACCCTCAAACACGATTGACATTCTGTTTACATTTTATGTAGGAAGATGCAGTGTAGTATCAGTCAGATAGATGGCGAGTCTTGCTCGGTAGATCAGATGGAAGAATTATTCAAAAAGTTAGAGGACAAGTTACCAGCTAGTATGTCTAGTCTATTTCTCTAGCGCTATGACTAAATTAACGGAAACTGAAGATAAGGGTAGTAGTACTAGTGCTGTAGATACTAATCGTTCTTTTCCAGCCCCCCTGCCTGTTCCAGAACCAGCCCTAACGGGTGCCGGGGGTCATGGAGAACCGCAAACCTCGAAGGTAGGATCTGCCGGCGTGGAGCAGGCAGTGTTGGCAGCAGATTTCCCCCCTTCCCTCTGAAAGCATAAGTTCTAAGGTGGATTTAGAATTAGGAATCACTCAGATGAGTAGGAATTCTACTTTAGGAAGTATTCAGGAAGAGTAGTTGAACATGCAGTCTTCTTTGGGTTCAGGTTCGGTTGGGGTCACTATTGTTTAGGCCTCTCATTTAGATCAATCGTCGGTTTTATTTCCTGCTTTGTGCTCTGTGCAACAAAAGGTTTCCAGATCTGTGGAGGGTCGTTCAGATTTGGTTTCTGATATATCTGGTTCTGAATTTGTTTTGTTTTTCCTTAAATACTCCTTTTTCTTTGAAGGTTCCTTTTCCTTCAGGGGTTAAAGTTTCTTTCATCTTGTGACGGTGGTAATTCTGGCGATCGAGTTTTCCAATATTCGTGATCATGTCTTAAAGAATTTTCTGAATTTGATAATGATGTCTATCAAGATTATCGGCGGCGGGGGTGTGGGCAGGTGGGGGGAACAGAATCAGTCTATTTTCTTTCTTTGAAATCTATGTCCTCTTTGGCCGCTATAGAATTTTCCTTTTTTCCCCATTTTCTTCCAAGCCTTCTTCCATTGCCCTTAATCTTCTCTATTGCAATACACTCCCTGAACACCTGAATTAGCCCTGGTCGCCTACCAGCCCGAACTACATCCCCCATAGCTTTTACCCACTAAGTGGGTAATAAACTGTCAGCGTTACCAACGCTTACAGGAAAATCTAGTCAAATGAGTTACCTGAAGTACCGTTGGCAACACTGCTGCAAGTCCCGGCCGAGTGAGGCCGAGATACCCCAATTGCTTTTTGTTCGTCATGCTGTGTGGGTGTGTCCCACATCAGGCAAACTTTTGGTCATTTAGCCCGACCCCCATTCAAGAATTTGGACATCAGATCACGATTTGGACGTTCTCAACGCATTTTCTCCTGGATGGATACTTTATTGATAGGATTTGGAACTTCTCTCCCGATTTTGACTTTGGACTCGTTTGGATAAGTCAAACAAGAAGACATCGCCGTCTGCTAGCGCCGATGCTTCCACTTTTTTTACATCTTCGACAACACAGCCTTCTTCTGCTGGAGATGCTGACGCTCATTGGCCCTACACGTTCTGCAAGCATAGGAGGAGTACCCTCAAACACGATCAACATTCTGTTTGTGTTTTTATGTAGGAAGACACTGTGTAGTATCAGTCAGATAGGCGGCGAGTCTTGCTCGGTAGATCAGATGGAAGAATTATTCAAAAAGTTAGAGGACAAGTTACTAGCTGAGTATGTCTGGTCTATTTTTCTAGCTTTATTACTAAATTAACGGAAACTAGAGATAAGGATAGTAGTAATAGTGTTGTAGATACTAATCGTTCTTTTTCAGCCCCCCTGCGTGTTCCAGAACCAGCCCTAACGGGTGCCGGGGGTCATGGAGAACCGCAAACCTAGAAGGTAGGATCTGCCGGCCCCCCCGGCGCGGAGCAGGCAGTGTTGGCAGCAGATTTCCCCCTTCCGTCTAAAAGGGTAAGTTCTAAGGTGGATTTAGAATTAGGAATCACTCAGGAGGGTAGGAATTCTAATGAAGTATTCAGGAAAAGTAGTTGAGCGTGGTCTTCTTTGGGTTTAGGTCTCTCATTTAGATCAATCGTCGGTTTTATTTCCTGCTTCGTGCTCTGTGCAACAAAGGTTTCCAGATCCCTGGAGGGTCGTTCAGATTTGGTTTCTGATGTACTGTATCTGGTTCTGAATTTTTGTTTTTCCTTGAATACTCCTCCTTCGAAGGTTCCTTTTCCTTTGGGGGTTTAAATTTCGTTCGTCTTGCGATGGTGGTGATTCTGGCGATCGAGTTTTTCCAATATTCATGATCATGTCTTAAAGAATTTTCTGATTTGATAATGTCTATCAAGATTATCAGGGGCGGGGGGAACCAGTCTATTTTCTTTGAAATCTATGGCCTCTTCAGCCGTTACGGAAATTTCCCTTTTTTTTTTTTTCCTTTTTCTTCTAAGCCTTCTTCCATTGCCCTTCTCAATCTTCTTTTTGGTCCGCTCTTTGGAGGGCTCTCGGGGTCTTTGCTGCACATCCTGTTTTCTTGGCTTTTAACTCATCAGAGCAAGGCTTTCTTGCTTCAACCCTGCATTTTAGAGCTCAGCGGCCCCCCTCTCTCTCTTCGGGGTTAAGGGAAGGGGTACTTTCTACGGATCCATCGTCTTATCACCTTTTGCAAATCCGGTAGTTTCTCAGGCATCTGGTCTAGTTGCTTCTCAGGTGCTTGCGGAGGCGCCAGCAACTCCTTATTTCATTCTTTATGGGTTCCTAACTGTAATGTATCCTCTGCGATTCTTGCGGATGCTACGGCAGTCGGCGATTCGCCTGCGCCAGCGTTCAGTGTATCAGCACCAATAGTTTCCTAACTGTAATGTATCCTCTGCGATTCTTGCGGATGCTACGGCAGTCGGTGATTCGCCTGCGCCAGCGTTCAGTGTATCAGCACCGACATTTTCCGCAGCCTTTCCATTCTCCAGGATAGTTGGTAACTACCCTCTTCTGTTACCTTCGGTTCGGTACCTCTTAACTTTCCCTTCAATACTCCTTTGAGTTTCGGTCCGGTTGGGACCTTCTCCATCTGTCCAACGTCGGCATGGTTACTCCAAGTGTGGCTTCTTTCTTCTTCCCTCCTTCGTTTTCTTCTTTCTCAACTTTCCGGCAGGTTTTCTCTTCCCTCCGTCTAGGCATCCATGTTGGTTTGGGGTTGATTCCGGGTCTTCAGTTCCAGATTCCCATTCTCATGCGGTTTTGATACATTCGGATTTGAGTGGTTCGGGTGTTGCGGCCTCTTCGCTCTCAGGAGTGGGAGTGGTCCGGCCAGGTGTTGCGTCATCCATGTTGGGTGGTGCGGGGTTTACGCAACCTATACTTTGGTGCCTCCAGTATGTTCGCGTTTGATACGTCAGGTTTCCTTCTCACGCACCCAGGTGTAGCAAGTTTTGGGTTTTCAAGTTCGGCGTTTGCTAGGGATCGGCCTGCCTCTTTCCTATTCCGGCTCGGTCGGACCAGTCGGACAATCCTCTAGCTTGGTCAGACCAATCCGACAATCCTCCAGCTCGGTCGAACCAGTCTGACAAGGATTGTTCATTTGAAGAAGAGGATCTGGTACCAGATATTAGTTCTCCTTCAGCCAATGAGAATGAGTATAAGCGGATGGTAGACTTCCTCACTTATCCTCAATCCAAGGTTCCGGAGAAGCCTACACTACCGAAGCAACAATGTTCGAGTCGCTATATGTGACAGAACTGGTAGTTGCTCAAACAAGATGATTCTCCCTCCGGTCTGGTACTGCCTGACACCTCAACACTTCGGTGTCAATAAGGCTGGCATACCAGGTTAACATGTCGCCTGACTGTACAGCGTTCTTTGGCAGAAGATGAGGGGCTTCTTTTGAAGCTTCCACCTCACTATCCGGACATTCGGAGAGGGTTCTGTTGAGGGCGCTTTTTGCGCTCTGCAACAGTCTTTTAGGGAGGAGGATATCTCCTCCATGGTCTATTTCGTGTAGCCGTCGTCAGCAGTAGTGTCACAGCAAGCTATGATTAGTGTGGCTGCTCTGGGTTCAAGGGATGTGGCCAGTATAACAAACTTGTTGCTTCTAACTCATGTCTCCAGTGTCGGCAATTATGCATCGTTGAAGGTACAAATGTGGAAGTTGAGGGTTCCTGTCTAACAGGGAACAGCCGGTACCCACTTGAAGAAGCCTCTTAGGGAGAATGTCTCTCTCTCTCTCTCTCTCTCTCTCTCTCTCTCTCTCTCTCTCTCTCTCTCTCTCTCTCTCTCTCTCTCTCTCTCTCTCTCTCTCTCTCTCTAATTCCAGGGTCTTGTGTCTCCGCATGCTTTCTCTTCAGGTATGTCTCAGGAATCTCTGGGACTTCCACATTGAGAATGTAGGTATAATCTGGAACGATTCTCGCTTGTCGGATCGTCTGTGATTGTCAGAAGAAGCACATCTGACATCCGGAAGGTCTATAGTCTCCCCTTTTCCCGACGTTCATCTGTACTCAGATGCCTCATATCAAGGTTGGGGAGCAACCCTAGAGGAACCCAGGCTTCGGGCCTCTGGAGGGATCAGGAACGAGAGGAGTCATAACCTTCGGGAACCTCAGGGCTGTAAAGGAAGCCCTCAGGTGTTTCTCAGTCCTAGTGTGCAACACAGTAATGGGTCTGCTTTGCGACATCGTAACTGCCGTGTCGTATCTGAGAACTCGGGGGTGGGGGGACAAGATCATTAGAACTTAGAGGTGTGATACTTTCCCCCATTCGGTCTCATTCATCAGGTAATCAGGATTGCGGTAGTGTCAAGACGTCTATGACTCTAGCTCCTTGCTGGCTCCAACGCTCGCAGTTCCGGAATTCCTAATGCTCCTTATGGAAGTTCCGATGTTCTTCCTCATGCGGAAGATCTTTTAGACAACCGCATTTTCACCATTATCATCCAAACTCTTGCGTGATGAACCTAGTTGCAGGCGACTGCCGAGCAAACAGCTAGACAGTCCAGACACTCTAAAGCTATGTCTAGACAGTGTTTCTTTCAGCTTGAGAAGTCAACCCGTAAGCTTTACCTGGTCAACTTGACATGGGGAAGTCTGTGTCGTAAGGAATGTCATTCCATCTTTAGGCCTGCCATAACTGAAATAGCTGGTTTTCTTTTATTCCTTCGGAAAGTCAAGATTCTTCCATTTTCGGCTATTGCTGGCTACCGTTCAGCACTTTGCAGTACATTTTTCTATCTTCCCAAAAATTTCTAATAGTAAGATCTTCTTTGACTTGTTACGTTCCCTCGGGCTCTCTCGTGAGATTTGTTGGAAGTTATAATGTTAAGATAATTGGTTAAGTGTTTTATTTCTTTCTTTTGGCTTTAGCTGCAGATAAAAAAAAAAAAATGGGCGAGCTTCGGGAAGTTTCTTAGGCGGGAAATGATAAGTATTTCTCTTCTTCCGGAAGTCGTGGCCGAGGCTAAAACTCTGCTTCGTTTGTTTAAGGTTCTTTATCTGCAAGTGTTTGGTTCCGGCTTCAGCAGGGATGTCTTTATGTCCGATGCGAATATTTATCAAGGTTGATAAACTCCGTCCGCTTCTGTGTACACTTCTTGTCTCACCGCGGAATCCCACCGCGGAATCCTTCCCGTCCGCTGTCAAGGATGCGATTAATTACTTTCGGAGAAGGGTTCCTGATTCCTGGTTCATAAGCACTCACTACACGAACACAGTTGCGGGCACACTTCACGATTCTCGTGTGGTGCGAGGTTTATATAGCTAAGGGGGTACTCTCTTAGTGCGGAGGTTCTTAGAGGCGGCCACTTGGAAGTCGGTGTCGGTTTTCACGGCTTTCTACCTAAAAGACGTTCAGTTTTCTTCAAAGAAGAATTTCTTGATTGGTCCCTTTGCGACGACCAACTCGATCTTATAATTACGTAGTAATGTTAAGGGTGGGGGGAACTCTAGGTAATGAACATAGTCTGAGGAAATTTGGAATTTTGGATTCTCTGTTAGTCGGGGTTCATAGTGAGAATATTAAGTTTGACGTTAGTACTGTGAAGATAGGCAGATCCAGTGGACAGGTTTGGTTTCTTCAACCTCTTCTGCACAGACATCGGCAGTAACGGACGGCGAAGAACTCGAAGACCAGCACACTCAACTTCTCCTCCATACATGAGAGGCTACAATAGCCACAAGGGAGGTTCTTCGTACCCCTCCATACATGAGAGTGCTTTGATTAGCCACATGGGAGGTTCGTCGTTCTCCACTAATCATGGGAGGCTATGATTAGCCACATGGTAGGTTGGTTTTTATTTTTTGCTACTCTCTATCCATGAGGAGGTTTGAATACCACATGAGAGGTAGCTCGACTCAGACCCTCCATAAATGAGAGTGCTTTGATTAGCCACATGGGAGGTTCATCGTTTCTCCACTAATCATGGGTGGCTGTGATTAGCCACATGGTAGGTTGTTTTTTATTTTGCTACTCTCTATCCGTGAGGAGGTTTGAATACCACATGAGAGGTAGCTCGACTCAGACAGTACCTAGACATGAGACTGACGTCGGGGGTACTCTCTCTACAGACATTCTCACCTGCCGAGTGGGATAACCAGGTGAAGATACATTTATTTATACAGAGTAGACGAATAATGAGTTACCTGCTTTCCCTGTTGGCAGGTCGGGCTGAATTAGATTGATCCCACCTCCACTGAATTTTGTTAATTGGGCTAATTCAGGTGTTCAGGGAGTGTATTGCAATATGAAGTTTTCGTAATAAAACTGATATTGTAATACTTACCTGAACACCTGAATGATTCCCACCCTCCTCCCCACTTCAATTTGAATAGTGGATAACGCAATTGGGGTATCTCAGCCTCACTCGGCCGGGACTTGCAGCAGTGTTGCCAACGATACTTCAGGCAACTCATTTGACTAGATTTTCCTGTAAGCGTTGGTAACGCTGACAGTTTATTACCCACTTAGTGGGTAAAAGCTATGGGGATGTAGTTCGGGCTGGTAGGTGACCAGGGCTAATTCAGGTGTTCAGGTAAGTATTACAATATTAGTTTTATTATGAAAACTTCATTTCGGCCGCTCTCCGGAGGGCTCTTCGGGGCCTTCAGGGTCTTTGTTTGCTCATCCTGTTTTCTTGGCTTTTAACTCAGCAGAGCAAAGACTTTTCTCGGTTCAACCCTGTGATATTAGAGCTTCAGCAGCTCCCTCTCTCTCTTCAGGGTTAGGTGAAGGAGTACTTTTAATGGACCCAGCTTCTTTATCACCTTTTGCGAATCCTGTAGTTTCTCAGGCATCCGATCTAGTTGCTTCTCAGGTGTTTGCAGAGGTGTCAGCAACTCCTTATTTTCATTCTTTATGGGTTTCTAACCGTAATGTATCCTCCGCGATTCTTGCAGATGCTACGGCAGTCGGCGGTTCGCCTGCGCCAGCGTTCAGTGTATCAGCGCCGATAGTTTCCTTAGCCTTTCCATTCTCTAGGATAGCTGGTAATTTACTTTCCTCTGTTACCTTGGGTTCGGTACCTCGTAACTTCCCCTTCGAAACTCCTGTGAGTTCCGGTCCAGTTGGTACCTTCTCCATCTGTCCAATGTCAGCGTTAGGCGCCCTGGTGGTTACTCCGAGTATGGCTTCTTCCTTCTTCCCTCCTTCGGCTTCTTCTTTCTCAGCTTTCGTACAGGTTTCTCTGTCCCTCCGTCTAAGACGTCCATGTAGGTTCGGGGTTGGTTCCGGGTCATCAAGGATTTTTCCCCCCACTTCATCATTAACCAGCAAGTCTTCAGTTCCAGATTCCCATTCACATGCGGTTTTGATACATCCGGATTTGCGTGGTTTGGGTGTTGCGGCCTCTTCGCTCTCAGGAGTGGGCATTGTCTGCCCAGGTGTTGTGTCATCGTCAATGGATGGTGCAGGGTTTGCGCAACCTACTTCGGTGCCTCCAGTATGTTTGTGATTGATTCATCAGGTGTCCGTCTCACGCACCCAGGTGTGGCAAGTTCCGGGTTTTTGAGTTTGGTGTTTGCTAGGGGTCGGCCTGTCTCTTTTTCTGTTCCGGCTCGGCGGACCAGTTCAACAAGGATTGTTCATTTGAAGAAGAGGATCCGGTACTGGATATTAGTTTTCCTTCAGCTAATGAGAGTAAGTGGGTGGTGGACTACATCCATACTCTTTATCCTCAGTCCAAGGCTTTGGAGGAGCCTACACTACCGAATCAAGCAACGTTCGAGTTGCTATATGTGATGGAACCGGTAGTTGCTCAATCATCAAAGAATCTGGTCTGGTTTGGCCATGTTGGGCAGACATTGCAGGAGGCAGACGTAGGTTAGTGGCTTCGATGGGTCGACTAAGCAGGATTCAACCTTGCTTCCTCTTCGGGAGGGGTTTTTACAAGGTAGTGGGTAACCCTTCTGCAGGTGTCAGGGTTCCTCTCAAAGTATCTGTTGAGGCTCTTCTCTCTCGGGTTCCTTCGTCAAATTGTCTGGTCTCAGTTTCATCTAGAAGGCTTGTATCTTTGAGGACACCTTTTGCAGCCTGTCGGAGGCCTTGTCCCACTCTATGTGGATGTGGTCCGGGTTGATAGGATTTTCTCAAACAAGATGGATATATTCCCTCTGATCCTGTACTGCCTGACACCTCATCACTTCGGTTTCAATGGGGCTGGCATACCAGGTTAACATTTCGTCTGACTTTACAACATTTTTTGGCAAGAAGAGGAGGGACTTCTGTTTAAGCTTCTGCCACACTATCTGGACATTCGGAGAGGGTTCTGTTGAGGGCGCCTTTTGCGCTCTGTAACAGTCTCTTAGTGAGGAGGATATCTCCTCCATGGTCAATTTCGTGTAGCCGTCGTCAGCAGTAGCATCACAGCAGGCTATGATTAGCATGGCTGCCCAGGGTCAAGGGTATGTGGCCAGTATAACGAACTTGTTGTTTCTAACTCGTGTCCCCAGTGTCAGCAATTATGTATTGTCAAGGGTACAAAATGTTGAAGTAGAGGTGTTCCTGTCCAATAGGGAACAGCCGGTACCCACTTGGAGAAGCCTCTTAGGGAGAATGTCTCTCTCTCTCTCTCTCTCTCTCTCTCTCTCTCTCTCTCTCTCTCTCTCTCTCTCTCTCTCTCTCTCTCTCTCTCTCTCTCTCTCTCTTTAATTCCAGGGTCTTGTTGTCTCTGTATGCTTTCCTCTTCAGGTATGTCTCAGGAATTGCTGGGACTTCCACATTGAGAATGCAGGTTTAGTCTGGAGCGATTCTCGCTTGTTGGATCTTCTGTGATAGTCAGAAGAAGTACATCTGACATCCGGAAGGTCTATTGTCTCCTCTTCCCGACATTCATCTGTACTCAGATGCCTCATATCAAGGTTGGGGAGCAACCTTGGAGGAACCCAAGCTGAACCTCTGGAGGGATTGGGAATGAGAGGAGTCATAATCTTTGGGAAATCAGGGCTGTAAAGGAAGCCCTCAGGTGTTTTTCAGTCCTAGTGCGCAACGGAGTAGTGTGTCTGCTTTGCGACATCGTAACTGTTGTGTCGTATCTGAGAACTCGGGGGGAACAAGATCATTAGAACTTTGGAAGTGTATGCTTTCCACCATTCGGTCTCATTCATCAGGTAATCAGGAATTGCGGTAGTGTCAAGACGTCTATGACTCTAGCTTCTTGCTGGCCCTAATGCCCTTGGTTTCCGGAACTCCTAATGCTCCTTATGGAAGATCTGATGTTCCTTCTCATGCGGAAGATCTTCTAGGCAACCGCATTTTCACCATTGTCATCCAAACTCTTGCGTGATGAACCTAGTTGCAGGCGACTGCTGAGCGAACAGCTAGACAGACCGGACTCTCTAAAGTTATGTCTAGACAGTGTTTCTTTCAGCTTGAGAAAGTCAACCCATAAGCTTTACCAGCTCAGCTGGACATGTGGAAGTCAGTGTTGTAAGGAAGGTCATTCCATCTTTACGCCTGCCATAACCAAATACTGTAGTTGATTTTCTCTTATTCCTTCGGAAAGTCAAGATTCTTCCGTTTTCAGCTATTGCTGGCTACCGCTCAGCACTTAGCAGTACATTTTTCCATCTTCCCAAAAATTTCTAGTAGTAAGATCTTCTATGATTTATCAGGTTCCTTTAAGTTTAACGTCAGGTCTTGCCGACTCGGGCTCCTTTGTGAGATTTGTCGGAGGTTCAAACATTTAAGACAACTGATTAGGTGTTTTCTTTCTTTCGGCTTTAGCTGCAGATAGAAAGTTGGGCGAGCTTCAGGAAGTTTTCTAGGCTGGCGAGCTACGGGAAGTTTTCTAGGCTGGTTTCCTGGGCGGGAAATGATATGTATCTCTCTTCTTCCGGAATTTGTGGCGAAGACAGAGTCGGAGGCTAAAACTCTGCCTCGTTCGTTTAAGGTTCTTTATCTGCAAGTGTTCGGTTCCGGCAATCAAGTGGGGATGTCTTTATGTCCGGTGCGAATATTAAAGTCTATATATCAAAGGTTGAGAAACTCCATCCGCTTCTGTGTACACTTCTTGTCTCTCCGCGGAATCTTTCCCGTCCGCTGTCAAAGAATGCGATTAGTTACTTTCAGAGAGAGGTTCCTGGTTCTTGGTTCATAAGCGCTCACTCCACAAACACAGTTGCAGGCACACTACACGATTCTCATGTGGTGCGAGCTTTATGCCCTTGAATACAATTTAATTTTGACTTTACATTATATTTAGCGTTTAACATTTTTCTTCATTCCCGCACAGTACTCGGAGTATGTCCACTTCATCTTCCTTTCTAAGGAATTGTTCAGTGTCTTCTATCCTGGAGGCAGTTTACTTGGGAGTCCATCTCAGTGTTTTCTTCCTTTACTTAAGAGAGGTTCAATTCGCCACAGCGTGTATAGCGGCAAAGTCTCCCATGTAGGGTGCGTTCATTTAGCTGAGGTGGTATTCTCTTAGTGCGAAGGCTCAGAAGGTTATTCTCTTAGTCTACGTGTAACAGCAAAGTCAATTATCTAGGGTGCGCTCATTTAGCTAAGGTGGTATTCTCGTAGTGCGGTGGTTATTAGGTTAATCAGATAGAGGAATTCCTTTTAGGCTTTAAAATCTTAAGCAACAGTGATAGTATAATCACTTGAACGTAAGTTTAGTACGTTTTAAGTATCCTAGTCTTTGATAGTTTCCCTACAAGAGTCCAAGGGGTTGATCTCGTAGGCTAGCCTAGGCTCTTTCGTCGGCGCTGAGATACTTCTTCGCTAGGTGGTCATCGGCCTTTGCAGCAACCTGCAGGGTGGAGGGTCAACGGCTCGGCACACTACCTCATTCCCTCCGTACAAGGTAGGCTCTGAATAGCCACTTGGGAGATTCATGTTTCTCCTCCTTACATGAGAGTTATTCTCTTAGTTCGTATGTAGCGGCTAACTCTATTATCGAGGGTGTGCTCATTTAGCTGAGGGGGTACTCTCTTAGTGCGGAGGTTCTTACAGGTGGCCACTTGGAAGTCTGTGTCGGTTTTCACAACTTTCTACCTCAGAGACATTCAGTTTTCTTCGGAGAAGAGTTACTCGCTGGGTTCCTATGTGGTGACCAACTCGATCTTATAATTACGTAGTAATGTCAAGGGCGGGGGAGGGGAGGACTTTAGGTAATGAATGTAGTCTAAGGAACTTACGATTCTCTGTTGGTCGGGATTCATAGTAAAAGTATTAAGTTTGGCGTTAGTAATGTGAAGTTAGGCAGATCCAGTGGACAGGTTTGGTTTCTTCAACCTCTTCTGCGCAGACATCGGCGGCAACAGACGGCAAAGAACTCGAAGATCCTCCACGCTCAACTTCTTCTCCATACATGAGAGGCAACAGTAGCCACATGGGAGGTTCACCGTACCCCTCCATACATGAGAGTGCTTTGATTAGCCACATGGGAGGTTCATTGTACCCCTCCATACATGAGAGTGCTTTGATTAGCCACATGGGAGGTTCACTGTACCCCTCCATACATGAGAGTGCTTTGATTAGCCACATGGGAGGTTCATCGTACCCCTCCATACATGAGAGTGCTTTGATTAGCCACATGGGAGGTTCACCGTACCCCTCCATACATGAGAGTGCTTTGATTAGCCACATGGGAGGTTCATCGTACCCCTCCATACATGAGAGTGCTTTGATTAGCCACATGGGAGGTTCATCGTACCCCTCCATACATGAGAGTGCTTTGATTAGCCACATGGGATGTTCGTTGTTCTCTGCTACTCATGGGAAGCTGTGATTAGCCACATGGTAGGTTAGTTTTTTTTTTTTTTTTTTTCTATTTGCTACTCTCTATCCATGAGGAGGTTTGAATACCACATGAGAGGTATGTCAACTCAGACAGTACCTAGACATGAGACTGACGTCGGGGGTACTTTCTCTATAGGCATCCTCACCTGCCGAGTGGGATAACTAGGTGAGGATACATTCATTTATACAGAGCAGGCAAATAATGAGTTACCTGCTTTCCCTGTTGGCAGGTCGGGCTGAATTAGATTGAGCCCACCTCCTTAAAATATTGTTAATTGGGCTAATTCAGGTGTTCAGGGAGTGTATTGCAATATGAAGTTTTCATAATAAAACTAATATAGTAATACTTACCTGAACACCTGAATGATTCCCACCCTCCTCCCTACTTCAATTTGAATAGTGAATAACGTAATTGGGGATCTCAGCCTCACTCAGCCGGGACTTTCAGCAGCATTGCCAACAGTACTTCAGGAAACTCACTTGACAAGATTTTCCTGTAAGCGTTGGTAATGCTGACAGTTAATTACCCACTTAGTGGGTAAAAGCTATGGGGATGTAGTTCGGGTTGGTAGGTGACCACGGCTAATTCAGGTGTTCAGGTATTACAATATTAGTTTTATTATGAAAACTTCATTTTTCTTTTATTTTTACTTGCTTTTAAATAAACCACAATTTTTTTATATACAAATGGGAGTACCATTGCTTTATTTGTGCTTTGAATTGCTGAAAATATACCATTTCACAGTGATGTTAATTGCTACTTGGATATTTTTAAGGGTTACCGAGAGCAAGGTACCTACCTTTATGTCACCTTCATCATTGACACTGCTTTATTTTTATGCTAGTCTGTTTACAGCAAGTAACACATGATACCTTAATAACTATTTCCAAATTCTGGGAATTATCGTACTGTATGCCTTTTTATATCTTTAATGATGATGATAAAGTTCTTTAGTTTCTCTGATTATATCTTTTTTCTGTAATTCAATTTCTTGTATGTACATGAACTGAAGTTTTGTATCCTATGTTTTGTGCCATTGCACCACAAAAAGAATAAGAAACATATCCATGACCCTTGCTTTTCTGATCTGTGTTAATTACCAGTATTTGATATTTTCAGGAGACGAGTAATTAGGGTTGGACCACATATGAGTCCAATCCTAATTACTCGTGGTGCTTAAGTATTGTTTAAGGGAGTATTGAATATACTTCATGAATCATCAATTTAATCAAATTAATAAGAAACCTGAAGAAATACAATTTTGTTTACAACATACAGTGTAATAAAGCAAATATTATAGAGTTGGATTAGTTATACTGGCTGCTCCTTTTAACCCTTAAACGCCGAGCCTCTATTTACGAAAGTGTCTGTCGTATGCCGGCGGTGTTTGGGAGTTAGCGCCGAAGCAGAAAAAAAGTTTTTTTCAAAAAATCACAGCACGCTTAGTTTTTAAGATTAAGAGTTCATTTTTGGCTACTTTTTTTGTCATTGCCTGAAGTTTAGTAAGTAACCATCAGAAATGAAAAAAAATATCATTATCATATATAAATATTGGAATATATGACAGCAAGAAAAAAAATTCATATATAATTGTTTACAAATCACGCTGTGAGCAAAACGTGTAAGATAATGAATTATGTTTTTTTCGTTGTATTGTAAATTAAATTGCGATGAATTTGGTATATAACAAATTGTAAAACGATCAAAGCAACACAGAGAAAATATTATCACAAAATGATGCATGAATTCGTAACGCGCGGACGTAAAAACTAGTTTTTTTTCTAAAATTCACCATAAGTTGAAATATTGTGCTACAGACTTCCCGTTTGTTGCAAAATGAAGGTAATTGATTGAATATTACTAGACTGTAAGTGTTTTAGCTTACAATTGCAGTTTTCGATCATTTTGGTCGAGTTAAAGTTGACCGAAGGTCGAATTTTTTCTATTTATCGTGATTTATATGAAAATATTTCAAAACTGATAAAAGCTACAACCATATGTTATTTTTTGTTGTATTCTACATGATATTGTGCACATTTTCATGTATAAGACTTTATGTAAGGCCTAATATAAAACGGTGCAAAAATTACGACAAGGTGACTAAAGAAATTCTGAGATTTTCAGCCGAGTTACCGCGCGCTGAGGTAAGGAAAATTTTTTTTTCAAAAATTCACCATAAATCGAAATATTGTGCTAGAGACATTCCCATTTGTTACAAAATGAAGGTAAATGATTGAATGTTACTAGAATGTAAGAGTTTTAGCTTACAGTTGCGTTTTTCGACAATTTCGGTCGAGTCAAAGTTGACCGAAGGTTGAAATTTTGGGACTTATCGTGATTTATATGAAATTATTTCAAAACTGATAAAAGCTACAACCATGAGTTATTTTTTGTGTTATTTTACATGAAATTGTGCACATTTTCATATATAAAACTTTATGTAAGGGCTATTAGAAAAACGGTGCAAACATTACGACAAAGTGAGGAAAGAATTTCTGAGATGTTCAGCCGAGTTACCACGCGAACATAAGGAAAAAGTTTTTTTCAAAAATTCACCATAAATCAAATTATTGTGCTAGAGACTTCCAATTTGTTGCAAAACGAAGGTAGATGATTGAATATTACTAGAATGTAAGAATTTTAGCTTACAATTGCGTTTTTTTACCATTTCGGTTGAGTCGAAGTTGACCAAAGGTTGAAATTTTGGCACTTATCGTGATTTATATGAAAATATTTCAAAACTGATAAAAGCTACAACCATGGGTTGTTTTTTGCTGTATTTTACATGAAATTATGCACATTTTCAAATATAAAACTTTATGTAACGGCTAATATAAAACAGTGCAAACATTACGACAAAGTGACGAAAGAATTTCTAAGATTCTCGGCCGGGTTACCGCGCACAGACATAAGGAAAAAGTTTTTTCAAAAATTCACCATAAATTGAAATATTGTGCTAGAGACTTCCAATTTGTTGCAAAATGAAGGTAAATGATTGAATATTACTAGAATGTAAGAGTTTTAGCTTACAATTGTGTTTTTCGACCATTTCGGTCGAGTCAAAGTTGACCGAAGGTTGAAATTTTGGCACTTATCGTGATTTATATGAAAATATTTCAAAACTTATAAAAGCTGTAACCATGGGTTGTTTTTTGCTGTATTCTACATGAAATTGCGCACATTTTCATATATAAAATTTATATAACAGCTAATATAAAACGGTGCAAAAATTACGACAAAGTGACGAAAGAATTTCTGAGTTGCATCGCTGATGCTATGTAGGGCGAGAAGAAAGAAATTCGCGCATACGCGGCTGGGTAACGCTTGTAAACAAAGCAACAGTGTGATCCGTGAACTCCCAGCATCCCTCAAGGCGCGTGATTTAAAATCTTTAGCAAACTAGGCCTATAACTATTTTTCCGCAAATATTTAAAAAAACTTTTTGTAGTCGACATACCGTATGTCCACTCGGCACCCTATAGACAATTTTAGTCGTTGTACGATACGTCCAGTCGGCGTTTAAGGGTTAAATTACTATTGGTCACAGCTCAGTGAGTATGTGAGCAAGACAAAATTCCTGATGATTGGTAGTGCAATCTCTGGAGCTGTTTGAACATGTGATCAAAAACCAACCCAATGCCAAGCCCTTTACTGTAATTGCTTAATTCAAGTTCAGAGTTTTGCCATTGCCAGAAGGTTTGGCACAAATGGTTTATTTTCTTAATCATTCTTGTATGAAAGTATTGGAAAATCCATGTCTGTATGTTAGGGAAGAATTGAAGTTATTTTAAAGACTAAAATTTGTAATGCTATAACTTCTTGCAAGTTTCAAATGTGAAGATATAGTTTTTTTCTCTTTTTTTCAGATTCTAATGATTCTAAAATTCCTTGGTATATATACATATATATTTTTTATTTAGTAGACTGTTTAAAGTAAGATTGAGTCATGGTCACAGACTTTGCCTAGTGTGCATGTCCTTTGTAATTTTCTCCAAATTAGTATAGTATTTTTTTCTTATTTTTCAGGTAGAAAATGGAATCCTCTTGCCATCCTTGAGGCCCATGTTACATCTGCTTGATCTCCATGGAGTGAAACGGTTAGATTTCCACAACTCCATAATGGAGGTAGGTTAGATATTTTATGCTGTCAATGAAAGACCCAAACCATGGCTCATTTCTGACTTAGTATGATATTTGTGTATAATTACATGCACCATTTCTTTCTATATGTTGTTCACCAAGGTTGTGACTGATTTAAATACATTTTTCATTCACTCCCTTTGTGTGTAATGTATAATTGATACCTGATATAATATTCTGTAATGAATATTATAATTTTTAATTTTTTCGTGGTTCAGAATTTCTTTATAATATTAGTTTACTCTAGACTAACACACTAACACATTGTCATATTTAAGTTTTTTTTTATTCCATTGTTAGTTTTCCACAGTACATAACTGAATACCCTATACAGTACTGTACTGAGAACCTCAACAGCAATGCATATGCATATATACCACTAAATATGCATATTTACCAAACAAGGCAGTCCCCAGTTATTGGTGGGGGATCGTTGTAATGGCGTGATGATGAGTGAAAATTGGTGCTTATCAGCACCTATAACTTGAGATCGGCACCTCTGTTAGGTATGTATCGACGCCAACACCAGATTATCGGCACGGAAAATCGCAGATTTTTGTCGCTAGACAAGCACTGTAAAACTGGACCGCTGATAACCAAGCCCACTGATAACTGGGGACTGCCTGTACCTGAAAAATAAATGGGTATATTATATTGCCACATTATGGTCAGTCATTGTTTATGATCAATGTAACCTGTTACATTATAAATGAATAGTAATTCAGTTATTTCATATGAAGTACAGTTGTCCAGGACTATGATTACTAGAAAGTGCACCCAACAACCAGGTAGCTTTGAATTGCTATGGATGGATACCAGCTTATTTTTTTCCTATTATCTTAGATAAAGGCTTAATTGAAACCATGCTGTGCCTCGTTTTATGTTGTAGTATTTTCATATGTTCATTACACTTTTCTCTTTTTCAGGAGCTACGTGACAAACTGATCACTCAGATAACAGAACTAGGCAAAAGAGAAGGAAGAGATAGGGATCGTAAATTAAAAGAACTCTTAACAAAAAGCTTTCCTGTGATAAAGATAAGGGGCCTTCGACCTGTAGTTATGTGTATACTTAAGCATATGTCACATGTAGAAGATAAATATTTGAAAATACTGGTAAGTACTGTATTTCAGAAATAATGTTTGTCATTTCAGCCTTCTGTAGTCTGTATTGACTAATAGTTAATTGCAGAGGATGCATTGGTCCTTTATATGTTTTGATTTTCTAAAAGCTTTCTTGTGGTGATATCTTAGGGTGTAAAAGTTTCCATATAAATTGCATTATTACAGTATACTGTGTACAATCAGTTAGAAAAATTAAAGGAGAGGGAAAAGATGTTAGTTTGGCTTATAAGCATTTGAAACATCATGTTGCCCAGTAAAAAATAAATGGATAGCAATCAGTTTTTATATGTGTGGGATTAAGAAATATGCACCAAGTAAAACTTTTTCATTATGAGGTGAAAATCAAATTAAATACTAATGTTGTACCAACAGTGTTTGCTAAGTAGTAATAACCTGCTGTGAGAGAGAGAGAGATCACTAAGTCAGTAGCTGCAGCTCATTATTCTTTTATTTTGACATTCTATTAAATACTTTACCTCACTACAGCTTTCTTATCCAGTTTTCATCTCTCATTTAAAAATTAATACTCCTTCATGCCAGCTGTATGAGAATCTAAAATTTGTTGTTATATTCTTTTTATTCTTTGTGAAATTGTTTACATAAGGCATTGTCTTTAGTAGCTTTTCATGTACACATGGCTCAGGCCAATTGTCTGTGCAAATTTTCCATTAGTCTTTCTGCTGTGATACTTATACATTTTATTGTAAACTTGTGCTCCATCCACACAGTTATAGTACCACCTAATTAGAGTTGATTTCAGGGAGACTGTCCAAAAATATTGATTGTCTGGATTTTACAAGTTTTCGCTTAAAACCTTGCCAATGCTAACTCTCTCTCTCTCTCTCTCTCTCTCTCTCTCTCTCTCTCTCTCTCTCTCTCTCTCTCTCTCTCTCTCTCTCTCTCTCTCTCTCTCTCTCTCTCTCTCTCTCTCTCTCTCTCTCTCTCTCCACATTATAAGCAATGTGCCTTACTATATGATTATTCAATGTCAAGTCCCCTTAATTTTTATGTCTTTCTCTCTCTCTCTCTCTCTCTCTCCACATTATAAGCAATGTGCCTTACTATATGATTATTCAATGTCAAGTCCCCTTAATTTTTGTTTAGTGACAGTTCTTTTAATTCCAGTTAACTTTGTAGCTCCAAAGCATACCATTTTGTCATTATAGTTTTTATTTTCAGGTAAGAGACAGAGAGTTATATGAAGCTTGTGATACAGAAGTGAAGCGTCAGATTTGGAAGGATTCTCAGGCATTATTTGGTGATGAAGTTTCTCCTCTACTAACTGGCTATATCACCAGTAAAGAAGACACCCTGTTCAATGTGGAAAACCTAAATAATTTATTTTTCAGTCCATCTCCAAAGGTAAATGATAGCACTTGTTATATTTTATCCAGCCAAAAAATTGTGTTTTCCTCAAGATTTTTATTTTAATTTGGCTGTTTGTAATTAAATTTTTATGTTGATATTCTCATAATTTTGTAGAAATGCATTTGTTGTTCACTTACAGGCTTTGACATAGCTGTTTTAGGTGTAGCTGGAAGTGTTTACTGTCCAATCCTTCCACTTACGTTTGTTTTAACTTGACCCCATTACTTTATGCAAGTGTAATCCATGGTAGTGCCATATCCAGACTCATCTGAGTTTGCAACCGTATTGGTGGCACTGGTCATTATGGATGTTGTGTGTATTTAAAACTTGCAGTCTTGCTCCTGAAAATTTTGTTCATAACTCTTAGACTTATCTCGGTATGTGGGATCAGTTGTAGACTGGAATAAGTCAGATTTCATCCTAGCCAAGCAGATAGTTTATATGGCTATAGAGTTTGACACAGCCTCATTGGTGACACATCCATCCAGGGGCAGATTCCACAGACTGCAAGTGGACATCACCACCAGCGAAGCATTTGCAGAAGCTTCTGGATCATTTAACTTCCATGGAGTGTTAGTTCCCCGAAGAGATTCCTGGTTAAGATTTGCACAGGGTTTCCAGCTAAACAGAAGCTGGTCATCAAGTTGCTTTATTGTGTTAAACCTAGAAGCTCTGTCAACTTTTTGTTGGTTTGTTTTAATTTCAGCTTTAGTGTGGTGATAACAAGTTGATCACATCCAGTGTCTTATCCTGTATAGCTCATAACTTTCCTCAGAATTCTTTTTCTCTCAGTTAGTGGCCCTATGATCTATTTGATCTTTATGTTGCCATTGGAGATGTCCAAATGTATTTATTGATGCCCTTGTTTTGGGAAAATGGTACCTCCACATACTGACAAATTGCACCCCATTTTTGTGTGCAGCCTCTCCAAACAAAAATGGGATGTAATTAACCATTACATCCTCTATATCTGCATTGTTCTGACCAGCTTTTGCATTCTTATCACCAACAACATCTCATATCTTTATGGTATTTCACCTAAAGCATTCTGCAGTTATATATAAAATCATCTTTTATTTCTTCAGGGAGTTTATTGGTGCCTAGTACATTATAATACTCCTGTGGCACAGTTTTGATTTGAATCATATGAGCATTAACCCTTAAACGCCTGTTGGACGTTTTAAACGTCGTCAAAAATTGTCTGTCGAATGCCGAGTGGATGTTGCAAACGTCGACTGAAAATGCTTTTTTTAAATATTCGCGGAAAAATAATTATAGGCCTAGTTTGCGGAAGATTTCAAATCACGCGCCTTGGCGGATGCTGGGAGTTCACAGATCCAGGTGTTGTGTTGTTTTTGAGCATCACCCAGACGCGCATGCGCGAATTCCCTCCTACTCACGCCAGATAGCATCAGCGTCGGACCTTGCGGGAGCGATATTTTGACGCAGACGTGTTTTGCAGAACTTTGGCGAGTGTTTGCATATTCGTGCTGCAACAGGACGTTTGTAGATATGTCACAAAGGCGTCAGGACCGTGAAAGGCACATACTGCCTGTCGGAAGTGAGCGTGTGAGGCGAGTTTTAGACTGGGATGCTGGAGAAGGACCCAGCAACCAAAGTGAATTTTAACATACGGTCAAATTTGACTCGACCGAAATGATCGAAAAACGCATCCGTAAGCCATAATTATTTCATTCGAGTAACAATCAATCATTTACCTTCATTTTGCAACAAACGGAAAGTCTCTAGCACAATATTTAGAATTTTGGTGAATTTTTGAAAAAAAATTTCCGCCGCTCCGCGCTGAACTCCGCTGAAAATCCTGTCATTTCTTGCGTCAGCTTGCCGTAATTTTTCGTCGTTTCATATTATTCGTTACATAAAGTGTTATACATCAAAATGTGCGCAATTTCATGTAGAATACAACAAAAATATATCATTCCTTTAGCTCTTCACAGTTTTTTAATATCTACATCGAAATCACGATAACTGACAAAATTTTAACATTTGGTCAACTTTGATTCGACCGAAATGATCGAAAAACGCATCCGTAAGCCATAATTATTACATTCGAGTAACAATCAATCATTTACCTTCATTTTGCAACAAACGGCAAGTCCCTAGCACATTATTTAGATTTTTGGTGAATTTTTGAAAAAAAAAAAAATTTTTTCGCTCACTTTGGAGGCATTACTCCGCTGAAAATCCTGTCATTTCTTGCGTCAGCTTGCCATAATTTTTTCACCGTTTCATATTATTCGTTACATAAAGTGTTATACATCAAAATGTGTGCAATTTCATGTAGAATACAACAAAAAATATGTCATTCCTTTAGCTCTTCACAGTTTTTTAATATTTTCGCCGAAATCACGATAACTGACAAAATTTTAACATTCGGTCAACTTTGATTCGACCGAAATGATCGAAAAACGCATCCGTAAGCCATAATTATTACATTCGAGTAACAATCAATCATTTACCTTCATTTTGCAACAGACGGAAAGTCTCTAGCACATTATTTAGATTTTTGGTGAATTTTTGAAAAAAAAATTTTCCTTCGCTCCGCGCACACGTACTCCGCTGAAAATCCTGTCATTTCTTGCGTCAGCTTGCCGTAATTTTTTCGCCGTTTCATATTATTCGTTACATAAAGTGTTATACATCAAAATGTGCGAAATTTCATGTAGAATACAACAAATGCCGACATCATGATAACTGACAAAATTTTAACATTCAGTCAACTTTGACTCGACCGAAATGATCGAAAAACACATCTGTAAGCTATAATTATTACATTCGAGTAACAATCAATCATTTACCTTCATTTTGCAACAAACGGAAAGTCTCTAGCACAATATGTAGATTTTTGGTGAATTTTTGAAAAAAAAAAATTTCCTTCGCTCCGCGCGCACGAACTCTGCTGAAAATGCTGTCATTTCTTGCATCAGCTTGCCGTAATTTTTTCGCCGTTTCATATTATTCGTTACATAAAGTGTTATACATCAAAATGTGCGCAATTTCATGTAGAATACAACAAAAAATATATCATTCCTTTAGCTCTTCAAAGTTTTTTTATATTTACATCGAAATAACGATAAATAGAAAAAAATCAACCTTCGGTCAACTTTAACTCGATTGAAATGGTTCAAAAATGCAATTGTAAGCTAAAAAACTTACAGCCTAGTAATATTCAATCAATTTCCTTCATTTTGGCACAATTGGAAAGTCTCTAGCACAATATTTTGATTTTTGGTGAATTTTTGAAAAAAACTTTTTTTTATGTCCGCGCATTACGAATTCATGCATCATTTTGTGATAATATTTTCTCTGTGTTGCTTTAATCGTTTTACAATCTGTTATATACCAAAATCATCGCAATTTAGTGTACGATACAACTAAAAAAAATTAACTCATTAGCTTCAACCGTTTTCCTTACAGCACGATTTATATACAATTATATACAAGTTTTTTTTTCGCTGTCATATATTCCAATATTTATATATGATAATGATATTTTTTTTTATTTCTGATGGTTGCATACTAAACTTCAGGCAATGAGAAAAAAAGGAGCCAAAAATGAACTCTTAATCTTGAAAACTAAGCGTGCTGTGATTTTTTGAAAAAAACTTTTTTTCCGCTTCGGCGCTACCTCTCGGAGGCCGCCGGCATACGGGAGACGTTTTTGAAAATAGGGCTTCGGCGTTAAAGGGTTAATCTACTGTTCACCAGTCAGTCAACCCAGAAGGGGGTTAGTGCTGTCAGTCCACCTTACGTGGTGCACTCTAGGCATTACTTAAAGGTTCTTTGTAGCATCCCTTTGGCCCCTAGCTGCAACCCCTTTCATTTCTTTTACTGTACCTCCATTCATATTCTCTTTCTTCTGTCTTACTTTTCACCCTCTCTTAACAATTGTTTCACAGTACAACTGTGAGGTTTACCTCCTGTTATTCCTTTCAAATCTTTTTACTCTTAGTATCCCTTTCAGCACTAATGACCTGGTAGGTCCCAGCGCTTGTCTTTTGGCCTAAATTCCAAATTCCATTCCATTCCACCAGTCACTCAGTGTCTTTTCTGCAGCTGGTGTGGAGATCGTGCTTGCTCTTTCTGCATCTCTTCAAATTAGTGTAACTGTAATTCATTTATATTGGATAAAGCTAGTTATTATTAATGGGTTTGTGTAAGATCTTTTTTTGTTTTATTAACTGTGTTTTATAGATGCAGACTATGTTATCAGTATGTTCAGTTGGTAAAATGGCAAGTCCCACTAATTGCATTACAATTGTTTGAATTTTTTGGGTGTTTCCTTTTGTGTATTTGAGTGTGTCGGAAAGTTTTTGTTTTAAGGACTTCCCCTTGTATTGCAGATAAAAATTTTGATATCTTAAGTGTTATGTATGTACAGTATGTAATTCAATAAGCTGAGGAAACATGTGATAGGATATCTTAGACATACCTGCTACTTGAACACAATATTTATTTGCATAAGCATTGTGTATTTTTCTGTAATAATACTGTATATTTTATATTTGAGCAATTAATACTTTTTCAGTACCACCAAACAGTTGCATGTATTTAATAATGAAGCATGTGAACCATCAGTGTGTTACACGCTGGATTTTGTGATGTCAGGCTGGTGTCTAGTGTTTCTATTTGTTTCTGTTTTTTCTAGGCTCGTCGTCAAGGTGAAATGGTACAAAAACTCGTTCACATGATAGGGAAAAATGTAAAACTGTACGACATGGTGCTACAGTTTTTACGTACTCTCTTTTTACGCACAAGATTCATTCATTATTGTTCATTACGAGCAGAGCTGTTGATGGCTTTGCATGACAAGGAAGTTCATGATATTATTGCAGTTGATCCATGTCACAAATTCACATGGTGTTTAGATGCTTGCATAAGAGAAGGCAAAGTTGATGCAAAGAGGTAAGTCTTATTATTTTAAAAGTAGTTTATAATTTTGATATATATTCATTCTTTTTAATAGATTTTTGGAGTACAGTACTTCCAAAATATTTATTTTTATTCACTGTTTTTTATTGATTATTTGAGTAAAGTATTTCCAAAAGTTGGACTTTAGGCTAGAGTTTGTCCTTGTCATCGGGTGCTAATTCTTGGGCTTATGATGCTTGTTAGCTCACTTTTATGCTCATAGAAACCACTGTTGCCCACTACGTGGATCCATATCAAGGCTTGCTACCTGTAAGACACTGGGACATAAAGTAAAAGTTTAGAGAGCCGTTAGAAAGAGAGGTTTTGGAAAATGGATGCAATGGAGAGATAGGGAGACTGCTGGTAAATAAAACTCAGGTTAGTTGAGAGAGCAAAGACTTCCAATGGGTTCATAAGGCCTGTGCTACTCTGTTCAGAAACAGCATTATTTTGAAAAGGTGTAACCATAGAATGTTAACATTCATGGCCAGAGAAATACCAGTCTCTAAGATTATGATGCTTTGGATATGTGATGAACAGGATTGAGATGTGATGAACAAGATTGAGGCGTAGTTTGTAGGGAAAGCGGTAGCTGTGTAAGTAGCAGGACAGAAACTTGCAGGAAGACCAAGAAATCATGGAGGAAGGGGTTAGCAGAAGACCTAGACCAATTTCAGTTAGGCAGAAAGAGTACAGGGCAGAGAAGGGTAGAGATCATTGTACATCATACCCATTTAAAGGAAAAAACTGACGGAAAAACATTTGTGATGATATCTGAGGACATAATGGAGAAGCAGTCACTCTGCACTCTCACAATGACTCTGGAAAAAAGAGTACCACCAAATTTCCCATAAATCACTTAACACAAGGATGGGGAAAGGCTAGAAAACACAAAAGTGCAAATATACATAAAAATATAAAAAGAATATTGGTAAAAAATAGGAAACCATGGGAGGGGCGAGACTAAGCAATTGCATTATAGGAAAAAGTTGCGTTACTGAGTAGAATACAGAAACCAACACTGAAACAAGTTCATGATTATAATAACAAAACAAATCCCAGTTTAAAGTGAAGGACATGCAGTCCCCTAATGAAAAAATAAAGGAAATTACTTTTGCAATGTAACAAAGTAATTGTTCAGAGTGCCATCATGGAAGTGATACCACCAACCCAAAACATTTAAAACACTTTCAAAATATGGAGATATTCACCAATCATAATAGAGGAAGAGTAACAAATAAAGGAATGAATGGCACAACACAAAAAATGCTATTCATGCAAGGGCAGCTTGAAGTAAGTTTGCACCCAACAAAGCCATAGGGAAGAATGTACTAGAGGGAGAGAAGAGTGTGGTCTAGGCATGTGCAGTGGATCCTTTTGTTTTTCAGGATTTAGGAAGTTGGTGCAGCTAGAGAGCTTTTGCATGGAGTAAGGGTATTTATCATAAATGGTTTCATAGTGAACAAAGTGCACACCTCACTTGCACATACTTATTCACTTCATGTGCTGTCATCATTATGGGTATGGTATCCTCCTTACATGTATGCAGAAAGGTTGTAACAGAAACTTTTAGAAGGTTTTATTTCATCATTATTGTTTATTGCAGGTTCAGTTCCTTTTGGCTTTTAAAAATATTTTGTTACTAACACGTTTTTCTTATACTATACTTTGCTATAATATTATGGCTCATAATAAGAAGGATTTTTCTTGAAGGTGATTCATAAATGCAGAGCAGAAAATTTCACATTGTGACTTTATAAGGCATTTTTAAATTGAATAATTTTACCAACAGGTCTCGAGAGCTTCAAGGGTTCTTGGACAGTATAAGAAGAGGCCAAGAACAAGTATTAGGGGATCTTTCTATGATACTCTGTGATCCGTATGCTATAAATTTCTTAGCCAACTCTGTGATTCGTCTGTTGCAACATCTAATGAACAATGAAGCTATGCCAAGGGTAATATTCATATTAAAGTTATTTATAGTGCACCTACCAATACAGGTTTTACATTTTTAATGTGCTTATGTCCTGATAATACTTCATCATCACTAATTCCTTATTAACACTTCCTTCATACTGTTTTATCCTGAAATATTGGTAGATATTGAGTTGAATTTTCTTCAGTCAAAATTGGCTTCTGATTATATCTGTCTACACATACAAAGTGTCTTTCACCATAGCATGAGCGTTTTACCGCTATTTAGATGGCATTCCCTCCCCAAAGTTGTGGGTTCCTTGTGAGGCACACTGTAAATGGTTGAAAAGTTTTTTCGGTACCAGCCTGCTTTGATTTCTGCCTTTGGATCTATTTTCATCCGGTCCCTCGGATCTCTTCCCACCTTTCTTTCCAGCTTCTTTGGCATTACATTGTTTCATCGTTCTGTTCTCTTTTAAGAATACATCCTTTAGGTGAATCGTACGAGAGTCTCTGTGATTCAGTGGTCTTGGTAAACTATTTTATAGTAAATAGAATAGATGGTACCTATACTCTTGAAGTGGGTGGCATCTGTCCCTTCCCCTTCCAATACATGAAGGTCTGTATTTTTGTACATTAGCAGCCTTTATGTTATGAAAAGTAAGAAAAGACCTTTAATCCTCCATCATAATGATCAGAAATTTATTTGCTATTTTAGTTTCCATTTTTTCTCTGAAATATTTTTGATATTCATTATTGGTAATTTAGTGTGAATATAGTTAGTGTATTGTAATTCAACTTGGAATTAATCAGAATATTGTAGACTCTTATGGTAAATAAATCTTAAGTTGGGGTACAAATTTGCAAATTTAAGTTAAGTACACTGAATAGAGCATTTGAGAAAAACTGGTAAAAAGTCTATGCTCAACCATTGGACCATCAACCACATCATAGATTGAAAGTGGTTGCAATATTCAGCTACCTCAAGATCAAAAGTTAATCCTTGTTGTAGCATTGTGAGTGGTTCCTCTTAATCAGTGTAACTATTTCACTTCAAGCTAACATGACTCAGTTGCACCATGGAAATTCTTGGCCCTTTCGTCAGTAGAAAGTAACCTTTGGGATGTAGCCTTACATGCAGTTTTGGCAAGCTGTCCTTCCTTAGTCAGGGTAAAAGATATATCTTGATGCTTTTCCTCACAAAGGTCATATATTCTGTGAAAATTAAGGTACTCATCTCATTCTAGCTGAAGAGTTTAATGCAGAGGAAAAGTGAATTTGATTTCAAGGTGTATGTGTGACTTAATATTTAGGAATATTAAGAAGTCGCGTGTAAGTATTTATGTGTAAAAAATGTGTTTTGAATCTCAGTAAATGGTTGAATTACCTTTATTTTTGTGATGGCAGTAAAGGAAACAGTTATTCCCTGTTGGATAGACTTTTAAGATTAACTCAAGAACTCAGTATCCTTGGTCCATAGCACCACATTTTCAAGCTGGGCTTCATTTGATGTACTTAGCCAGTGTTGACTGTCATGTCGGCTCCCAAGCATAGCAGATTTTTAGTTCTTGGCACCTCTTATCATAAGGTTCTTTCTTATAACCACTCTTTGCTATGAATCTGGTTTACCATTCCAAATAATTCTTTTATTCATTGTCAACTTAAGATTATGGTAACGGACTTATTTCCGAATAGACAGCATTTGTTAATTTTTTGTAGATCACAAGTGTGTTGAGAACTCTTAATGAGATGAATTTTATATTACCTTGAGTTGCAGTACTTTTTATTTAGTGTTACGGCGTATGTTATATGACAAGTGTTTGATAAGATTGTAATGTATTACTTTGCTCACCATCGATATGTATGAGATTTATTTTGCTCAGTAAAATGTGTGATTATGTTCCATTATTGTATGGAACCATTTTTTTAATTGTTTTTGTAGTAAAGCATTGCATTAGTCATTAGTTAAATGTTAGTGAAGTGTTGTAATTATTATTCTTTTCATACCACCACTAGATATTTTAACTTAAAGCCTTCTTTTTAATTCCACAGGAGAATTCTGTTCTGGTCTTAATGCTGCGTATGCTTGCCTTAGGACTTCACAGTTGGGATATGATAGAGAGTCAGGTAAGTGTTTTTATGCATACACTTTATAATACTGAAGTTTCAATTAATTTCTTTACTCATAAGTAGCCTAATCACATTATACATATGGAAGAGGCCAGCCTCTGCTCACGTTAATGTTTATATTAATGTTTATATCCTGTCTCCATTTTATCCTCCGTGAATTTTTATAATTTCTCTTTAATAGAAAAAGGAAATGTTTAAAAACTGAATTCATTTTTTTCTTAAACAAACTCATTACTTTACAATAGCCTAATCCAGACTGGTGTTAATTATGCATCAAGGTTCCTCAGCACCTCTACCAGTTAAATTGGTCATTATATGCTAAGTGTGGACCAGCTATAATAAGGAATAGTAGGGAGGCAGCCATTTTTTTTTGTAAAGTAATTTGTTCAATAATGACAAGATTAATTTTCTTTTTTTTAAATGGCATTTGATTCATAATAGACTCATTACTTTTTAGTAACCTGAATAGCTGTTAAAGTAGGACAGTATCTTTGCCCAAAAGATTTCTCATGGTTGTAAAAACTTATAATAGGGGTGCTGCACCAGAGACATTATTGACTGGGTGAAGTGCATCCAGCAAAGATCTTGTAGTTAACAATGGCCATGTTACTAGGTCATAGTTTGCTTAACTTTCAGCTTACACTCAGAAGAACTTAGAAAAAGTAAAACTTAACACAAACATGATGTGTGGGACCAGGTACCCAGGAGCTCTACACTTAGTGATCAGAGAATTGCTTAAGAAGATGAGAATGAAGGAACCCCCCCCCACCATTTTTTTCTCTGTAGCTACTATCATACCATAAATCCAAGAATTTGTGTGCAGGATCTTTTAAGTAAAACTCCACATAGCCATATTTAAAACTGTATTATCCACATTTTACCCAAAAGCCACAGAAGTTGAAGGAATCTGGATGTCATGACCCTTGATTTTAACGATCGATGCTTCAGATTCCAAGGCATTTTCATAAAAGTAACATGCCTTAGCCAAAAGAATATTGTCTTCTTGGAAACTTTGTGATAATTATGCCATTAGGTTAAAACAGATGTAACTCCTCCTTTGTAAAAGATTAGGTTCTTTTGAGGCAATACCTGACATCTCTGGAAGGGCATAAGGCAAGGTCTTCCTGATTACCCATCAGAATAGTGTTAGGTGAAAGGAGAGAAGGAGGAAGCTGTCCATGTTTTTGCTACAAATCCAGACAACTTGTGGAAAACCCACACTATACCAGTTTTTACGATAAACTTGGTAAGAGAGTCCGTGAAGCTCACTCACTCAATGACTGAAAGCTAAAGCAAGTAGAAACAATGTCATACCTTTCAAGAAAAACTGTTTAATGGTCTCAGAAATGTCACTTAAGAACCAGGGACCAGATTGTGCTTCACTGGTCTCTTGGAAGAATAGGAGGGTGTTTTCGTTAGTGATATTCACAAAGTCATCGTTAACTCTGATGATGAGGTTGTCCATTTCACCGGAGACCTCTTCTTTCATCCTATGAAGAATTGCAGAAAGGGGGATTTCATTTTAATAAGGTAAATCTGAAGGGGGGGGCCAGCTTTCTTTGTGCAGATATTAAGAAGGGTCTTAGTTTATCCTTTTGGGGTATTGATGGGTGGAGTATGATTATCATACACCATGAGTATGCATTCGATCGTTGTGTTGACAGGCACATCCATAAAGACGGATTTCATATTTAGGGAAACTAAAATGCTACTGAAGCTGTTATTACTGATGAGTCAATGAATCCAGCTGAGACAGCAAGATGTAGTGGGAGGGGATGAACTGCATCAGGATATATTCCAACTTTGGAAGGTTATTGGTAGGGGTGGTGATCTGGTTGATTAAAGGGTAGAGTGAACTCTGCATTATGGGTTATCACATTCCAATATGAATTGCTTAGGTCAGTCCCCCTGCAGCTGCTTGAGTCTGATGCTATCCTGATGGGCTTTGGCCCTTGCAGGTAATGTTGATTCATCACTTGATGTCATCTACAGGATCTTGAATTTTGTTTTGTCATCTAAAATGATATATATGTAAGTAGAATTCTTGTCTGCTCAATGGATACCAGTGCCAGGATCATAACAGAGTTCCCTGCCAGCATCAAAGATTTACTGTATAAAATCATGTCTCTGTGACCCCTCATTTTAGACATTTGTTGAGGATGGCTACTTGTTGGAGGGCCACCATCAGGAAGTCACAGAAAGGAAGATTCTCCATAAGCTGAAGAAAGTTAGAGGTGACAGCCTTAAAGTGGTCCACCAGAAGGATGGATATACGTATCAAACTAGCTGATGTTACCCTTACCAGAGACTAGAGGAATTACTGAACCTTGAACTCACCTGGCACATCCTGTTGAATTCCAACCAGTGGCACAGGAAATTCAAAAATACACCTGCCTGGGCAATATCTCTAATCTCAAACTTGATGGGAAGGTTTCGACAAGATTCGCAGCAGACTTTGTGACAAAGACACAAACCCATTGGTAACCAGGACCAGTTCACTGCACTCGTCTCCATTCCATCGCCTTCGGCCTGTGCCAAAAATTAAAAGGATAATCTCTTTTGCCCAGTCAGAACAGTTCATCCTTATCCTTAAAAGCTAAAGTATCCAGGCGAGGTATCACCAAACTTTTTGTGCATGATGCTTCAAGAAGCCAGGACAAGGAATACAAAATCACATTGGCTCTGTTAAATTATCTTCAGAGCATGTGATAACATAACAAATGATGTATGAGCACAATGTAAGTAATCAGATCTCCCTCTTTATATCTCAACTTTTTAGACAAAATCTTGATTTCAGCTTAGTTTCAGTGGCAGGCACGTGGAGGTGCCGAACAACTTTCCTTAGCTTTTACATTAGTGATGTGACACAGGTGATTAGACTCATACTCTTTAGGACTTGTAGTAGCTTTAGTTAAGGTTTTGTGCTCAGTAGAACTCATCTTCGTCACATTAGCCTGTTCATTTCTCTTTAATGCGTCCTTCAAGACGTAGACATTCCCAGTTTACTTTTTCTACATGGGTGTGTGCTTAGTCCTTTCCAGGATTGCCCTTGTACTTGTAAATTACAAACATCACAGATTTTCTGTAGCCTAATTAGCAGCCTCTACATTATAAATATAACAGCCTGTTTCTCCTAGATCCATGAGTTTAGTTGTTTATCTCAACCCGAGTACTGAAGTTTTCAAACTGATCCTACAGTCTCCAACTTTGGGTCATTTAACCCTGTGAGGATTGGAGGAGGGGTTCAAAGTCAGCCTGTGCCAGAACTCTTACCCTTCACTGACTGAGCAAAAATTCTTAGCAAAATTTTCTTTGATCACTATGTACAGCATTATACTTCATGCTACAATAATGAATTTGGTGTCATTTTAAAGCTAAAGAGTTGAACTTTATCATATGTTTAAAAATGCAAAATATAAAAAGGAAATGCTGTACTGTATAAATATCACAAGTGAAACTTAGTCAATTAGGACAAATTTTTGCTACTTTAAAAAAGTTCACAGTAAATCAGAGAAAAGAGATATCAAATTTTTGTTTACGCACTGTAAAAGTGTGATAGATTGCCTTTCCAGTTATATGAAATTCATTACTATTTGAGCCACATATGATGCCAAAAGTGCATTAAAAAAAAATGTAAAGTATACTTGAGTGCCTTAAGTTTGCCAAGTTAGATGTCACTTTTTAAGAATTGCCATAAATAAAAATATATACTAGTCTCCATGACAAGCATCCCAACAGTATTCAAATTTTGTTTCTATTATGCTTTTTTTATGATTTATAGCAAATTTCCTAAAGAAAATTGCCTTTGATGATGACAACTTCAAGGGTTGAAATATAACCATAATCATCATCAGAATCTCAAAGGACTAACTGTGTAATTCTTCCAGTTTGAATTGCAGTTTAGGCTAATTATAAGAAGTGGGAAATGGGGAAATAAATTTGTTGAAAACGGAATTTATTTTTAATATAAACCTATTACTCAAAATTCAGAGTTCCTGCCTTCCACCCCCTCTGATTTCCTGTGGCTAATTGGCCAAACTACACAAAAAGTGCAGCACTTAGCTATGGTGAACTCAGAGATATGTATGTACTTGCCCAGGGCTACCACAGCGTTTTCTTTATCTGATTGATATGTTAAAGAATGAAGCGCCTTGGTTATTTGAGGACCATGATTGTAGACTAATCATAAATACACCTGTAATTGATTTGCAGGAAAAAATAATTTGGTTTTTAGGAAATTACATGTGTTTGTATTGGGTAACATGAAATTGTTTTAAAAATTGTAGATTGATGTGTGGGGATGAATCTGTAATGGTGTTCATTCATATAATTTTAGCTGTTAATAAAGTTACTACTTTTTGTCCATTCATATAATTTTAGCTGTTAATAAAGTTACTACTTTTTGTCACCACAATCATTTTTTTATTACAGGTATTCAGAGAACCAAAGTTAGATCCTCAAATTGTTACCAAATTTTTACCAGCCTTAGTTTCCCTCATGGTTGATGATGAAGTAAGGAGACTAAACGCACGTTTGCCTCCTGATGAAAGAGAGTCTGCTATAACCATCATTGAACATTCTGGTGAGCAATAATATCATAACAGTGGACAGTATGGAGTATGTGCTTGTGTGTGTGTGTGTGTGTTGGGTTTATTAATCCATCACTTGTTTTTTAGGAAATAAAGATAAAGTGTCAAAAGCTGTAGTTGTATATTTAGTAATAATCACTCTTTTACAACAAAACTCATTCCGTGTCCCATAAAATTACCCAGACACATTAGTACCTCTTTGAAAGTAGAAAGAAGATAGCAGTCAGCTGGTAAGACTGCCCAATTGTAGGGTGATCTCAGGGTTTCGTGTTTGTAACAAGTCTCATTATTTTACATCTTGAAGACCCTAGATGTTTTGGTATTTAAATTGTCTTCGCTTTTCATTCATATTCCCTTTATAATGTGTCTTTCACACGTGAGTTCAGTGTAATTAGCAAATTTCCTTCAGGTCTCTATAGCAGATGTGAATGCAGTATATCGTTTAGATCAAATTGTTAGAGTAATAATGGGATACAATGACTGAAGGCCCATTGTAGTGATACTTTGCTACAGTTAGACATCTGTGTATTGGCTCATTAATTTATTCCTGGGAGTGGCCTCCATATCTAGTTCTGCGCAAACAGCTATTGAGTATTTTAGGTAGAGTGATGCCTATTTCTATAGCAAGGGATATGCTGTTCACTACTATCGGATGAAAGCCAACCCTGGTTGGCATTGGAACTAGTGTTTCCCTTCCTTTTAATAATTTGTAAATGTTGAATAATTGAATGACTTCCTTTTATGAGCATCTTTTGACTATGGCACCTTATTTTGGACCATCAGCAGTATTTGGTAAACCATTAGTTATAACTGCTTTTGCTACTTTACTATACCAATTTCACCACAATACTTAGTAATGCTTAGGCTTCAGTTCAGGTACCAACATTTTTCTGAAAATCTTTATGTTATGGCCTGTTGTGCAATGAAAATTTGTCTGTACTTAGGTTTGTACTTTAAAGAAATATTAAACAAATAGAAAACAAGAGGACAAAAGGAAACAAAAATTAAATATAAAACAAGAGGACAAAAAGGAAACAGTTAGAAATAATAATTTATTAAAGCAAAAATGAAATAGAAGATGCAGAACACAAGAAAAAGTGTGAAATTAATAGAAACTAATTATTTGGAATGAATCTTACCTACTGTTAAAGTTAGCTTTATCTTCGCTCAGTTTGGTGCGATCGGCATTTTAAAAAAATCAAAACATGCTTGGCTAACTCACTACGACTGACGGTGTATTCATCAGTTTCCCACCAGATGGTGCTGGAATGTTTACGTTCTGTCATATTTCTTCATGATGTCGTGTTAAACACACGCGGTCACGATCAGACATAGACTATTTTGATGATTTCAGGCTAACTTCTCCTGTACGGTATTGTGATTGTTTTGTGTTTTTGCTTTATGTCATCTATAAGCAGAGATGAAAGCATTAGGCTCTATAGGAAGGAGTTTGTGGAAACCGATTGTTTAGGTTTTGCCGATAACAACGTAGCCTACGTTAGGAGCCACGTTAGACTAGCTGCCCAGGCTTGAGTGTGGTTTTCTTGATGTAGATATGAGTGATGAGAGGATGTAAATTTTTGTGAAGTATCAGAAGATGTTAGAGGCCGATAGTTTACGTAGACAATTAGGGCACACCAGCAGCCTATTCAGTTTTTTCCTTTTGTCTTCCAGTGTTGCTTCTCCTTCATTAGCCTACCTGATAGCCTAGGTTAATCTCTCTCTCTCTCTCTCTCTCTCTCTCTCTCTCTCTCTCTCTCTCTCTTATTCTGCTCCACCTTCTTTTGCTCCCTAGGTGGTTCAGGAGAAAATTAATAGTAACTGACATGTATTCTTTTAATGGTTAGGTGTTGATCAAAATATTAGGGCCAAAATTGCCCTCCCCCCAGTTTTCGACCTTGTTTGATTTCCCCCACAAGAGCGAAGTTGTTGGAGCCTTGGCTTTTGTCTGTAGCCCGCCCTCTGGACTGCCCTGTGTCAGTTGATTGTCTCCTCTGACAGGGAACCAAGGCTGTGTGTGCATCGACAACTCTCTCTCACCATTTTTTCCAGTTCGGTTTTGGCACCAAGCTACTGCACAGCTCCAGCTGGATGGGTTCCATGGGTTGACTTGCATGAGTTGGCTCCAGTGTTGCCAACTGCGGCAGCCTGAAATCCACTGAACATAGTGGTTTTTCCTCAAAGTTGGCAACACTGGCACACTCCCGTAACATCCCTTTGGAAAGTGTATTGTAATGTAGGTGGTTGGTAGTGTTAGAACTTCAGACATTTTGTTTGCCTTAGTAGTTCTGAGCCACATGTCGTTTTTGCTGTTTTCTTTTGTCTCTGGTATCGTCCCTAAGTAGACTGTAGCCCTCCCCCTCCTCTTACTCAGTTTTTCTCTCTATCATCTTGTATTCGTCACCTTGCGACAATACTTATCTAGAGTGAGTTAGCCTGGTGTTAGTCAGCTCTTGCTTTTCAGTATTCGCCTCACGCATTCCTTCACAGTTATGTGATGACATCATGCAAGAACCTTCCTGCTTCCCCACCCTCTGTCCAGTACTTACTCCAGCATGCCGACGTGTTTCTCCATTTACATGTTTCAACCGTGATTTAGTTGATTCTCCTTTAGTACTTAAACAGTGCATAGCTTGCTTTGTTTCGTTTTCACTTCCTTTTGCCAAGGATGATGCCGTTAACTGGCCCCGCTTAGTCTACTTATATCTCAGCTCCTGTTAATACGAGTAAGAAGTTACACTGATTATGGTGGGTTGCGTTTTCATGAAGTGGAGCCTTTGAGAAATGGATTATGTATCTGGCGAAGAGAAACAGAAACTGTTTAGTGTTATTAACTCTGCTCTTAACTTGAGTAGTGTTTTGTGATCGCAACTATACTTGTAGAGCAAGCCTTTTATGTTAGTTTTCGGATGCCACTACAAATTTCTCCAGTTTTGAAGCTGCTTAGAGCTGGGTTAGGACTTGCATACAATGTACGTTTTCACCGCCTTCTGTTCAACTTCCAGTTTCAAGTTCTTGGACCTAGGAAACAAAGACTCCTGGTAAGGTAATTTGGCCTAACTGTGAGGCAAAAGTACCTTTGAATGCAGGATTTAACTCTTAGCGTTACAGCCTGATTAATGTAAGAGTAATATATGTGTGTAATGTTTCTGCATGCATATGTAGATATGTATGTTTATATGTATGTAGATATGATGTCTGCTTGGTCTACATAACCCCCCCCTTTTTGTAGGCTATGTTATATAAGGCGTATAGGTCTAAATTCAACATAGGCTACAATACAT
Source organism: Macrobrachium rosenbergii (assembly GCF_040412425.1). NCBI lineage: Eukaryota > Metazoa > Arthropoda > Malacostraca > Decapoda > Palaemonidae > Macrobrachium > Macrobrachium rosenbergii. The sequence continues at coordinate 6,388,992 of NC_089759.1, read as the reverse complement.
TAGGCTAAGCTATCCCATGTTTACCTTAGGCTAAGGTAACATAGGCCCAGTGCCTTAGGTTAGGCTCTTATACCTAAAGATAAACACTGGCCTTAGCTTCGTGGCTAAAATTTTGGAAGGTAAGGATGGATATATCAGTCTATAACAGATGAATAGATACATTCAAGATATGTTAATAATAATAATTATATTAGTCTTGAAGATGATAGACCCGTTAGCCTTTCCAAGGCTAACGGGAGGAATGTCTTATTCCTTTTACCACTCAGTTGTAAAGTAACAGAACAGTTGTTTAAAATCATATGAGGTAGTCCTGCTCAGCCATTAGTAGCTGTTTTTGAAAATGGTCCATCATTGTCTCCATAACTCCTTAGTGATAAGGTCGTCACCTAGATGTCTTGATTCAGGCGATTAGATATTTTTAGCACTACCGTTGAAGTCTTCCCTCTAGGGTCTTGCCCCTACAGCCTTTTTTGCACAATGTTACAAACATATACACCATCATTAACCATGACACATTCCCTGAACTCATGTTCGGGAATTTCGGTCACTAGGAAAGAATCATGCTGCAAGGCAAAGTGTCGAACTGTTCCTTCTAGTACAATGGACTTATTATCTACTACCATTGGGAATGGATAGACTGACATCAATGAGTTGATGTCTGGATTGTTGAAAGGGATCACTAGTATGATTTGATTGGCTACCACTTTCACTGTGATCAGGCCATAATAGTCCACTAGTGGCTTCAAATGGTTGTTTGCAACACACTTCTGGATAATGGCTTCAATTTCACTAGGGGTTATCAGAAAAGGCGACAGCAGGTTTTTACCTGCCATCATGATTGCATTGAGTAATTCCTTGTATTCCAGAAGGAAATTACTTGTTTCTATGAGCAGTTGCTCCATCATTTCTGTTTGATGGATTCTAGCAATTTCTGATGAAACATTATGGAGTGCACTATTCACAAATTCTTTCAGCACTGTGATCATTTTCTGATTTTGATTGACATTTCCTATTACTTTATTATAGACAGTGCCCTGCTTAGAAGCCCAATTTTCAAGTTGTGCCAATCTTTCCTTTAGCCTTTCAACATTACCATCGGTCGCCACTCCAAAGAGATTGTGTAAAGCGACGCCTATAAAGGGTATGAGTGATCGCTTTACTACTTTCCTTGGCATAACACTATCGATGTCCCTCTGCAACTTGGAGAGCATGTCGCATACAAATTTCTATCTTGGACACTTTGTAATCCTGCCTGTATCTGATTGCTCAGCTGGACTAACTGCTCTCTCTGATCGATAATGGGCTCCGTTCCTATCTTAACAATGGCTAGGTCCTGTATCATCTTTACCTTGCCAAGTTCCTTGATGATGGCTCCCTTCCTTAGTTGTAACGAGTGAGTTCACAATTTGACTCACTGCCAACCACCAAACAATCCATTTGCTGAAATAATGTTATTAAGCAGTAAAATCTTATCAACTACATTTGTTTACCATTGCACTTGCCATTACCTTCTTCTCAAATTATACCTTGGGGTCATTGAATATTCTATTTTATTATCTATCTTATCTTTATTAGGCAAATCTTTCAACTGGGTAGACGACCAAGGTTCTGAATGAACTACTTTAATGTGGTTCCAATGTACAATGGATTCTTTCAAGGTAATCTCATGCATTAACTTGAATTTATTCAACTTCAAAACTTCTAAAACTCTATATGGACCTCGGGATTTCGGTGATACTTTAATATTAGGTCCTTCAAGAACATGATTGAGTACATAAACTTGTTGTCCTACCTTTAACGAAGGTATGGTGGATCTGTTATTGTAATACTTACTAGATTTTTATGTAACTCCTTTAATCTAGCCCTGGTGACTTTAACGGTTTAAGTACGCACGTCTTGTCTTCCAAGCAATATAGTCCTCGTAGTTATAAATGCGTCTGGGTGGTGCGGCATCATCCAAAAGTGAATTTGGCATTCTCTTTTGGTAGCCATACAATAGGAAATGAGGAGTTTCTCCTATTGATTCATTTACTGTGTTGTTTAGAGTAAATTGTATGTCTTCGAGAGTCAAGTCCCAGTCTTCAGTGCTTGGTGTTACCAATGTTTTCAGAACATCCTTTATCTTGCGATTTGTTCTTTCTACTGCTCCATTTGGGCTTGGCTTATGTGCTGTTATTTGACATTTCTGTATCTCATAAAAGGCACACAGTTTCTTTAGAATGTCACTAGTAAATTCAGCAGCATTGTCTGAGAGCAAAACTTGAGGACATGAATGTCTGGTTATAATTCTAGACTTAAAGGCTTCTGCCACCATTGATGCTTCTCTGTTTCTAGTTGGAACAATTTCTACGTATCTGGTCAAATAGTCAATGAAAACTAAAATCTGTTTATTTCCTCTGATGGTGTTCGGGAATGGACCTAAGAAATCCATTGTGACTACTTGAAAAGGATTTAATTCTGAAGGATACATTTCCAGAGGAGCCTTTACGTTGACATTCCCCTTATGTATATTACATAGGGTACAATTCTGAACAAATTGAGTAGCATCTTCACTACATCGAGGCCAAAAATAGTTTCTAGTGATTGTTCTACATGTTTTCTTAATTCCAGGATGTCCTGATAACTTGTATGAATGGGTTAGTTCTGAGACGTCCTGTATTAGTGTATTAGGAATGTACAAACGTGAACAAGCATTTGGTTCGTCTGAAGTTTTGTACAATAATCCATCTATCAACTGAAACTCTGAGTTTTCCTCACCTTGCAAGAGGTTACCAATTACTTCCCTTATTCTAGAATCCTTTTGTTGTTCCTGACGAACTTTGTCTAAATCTAAGACTGTGATTTGACAACTGAAGGCGAAATTATGAGTGGTAATTTGTTTCTCGTTCTCTTCTTGTGATCTAGATAAGGCGTCAGCTAATGTGTTATATCTACCAGGTATGTATCTAAATTCTGGGGCAAATTCTAATACGCTAACGAACCATCTATTGAACTTCATATTATTGGTAAAAGCCCTTTTCTTGAAAAGATCACAAATGGGTTTATGATCTGTAAGAACATTAATTTTATGTCCTAGCAAAATGTGTCTAAATTTCTGTAATCCCCAGACTAATGCTAAACATTCCCTTTCTGTTGTACTGTAATTTCTTTCAGCTGCATTCAAAACTCTACTGGCATAGTATACAGTCCTCATCCTTGTTTTATCCTTTTGCATCAAGACGGCACCTAGTCCTGTACTTGAAGCATCACAGGCTAAGTAGAATTCCTTCTCGAAGTCTGGATAAACTAGGATAGGATCTGTTATCAACATATCCTTTAGTGTTTTGAACACTGCTTCCTGTTCATCTTTCCACTCATAGCTAGCATCTTTCCTAGTTAACTCAGTTAATGGTTTTGCTATGGTAGCAAATCCCTTTATGAAAGGTCGATAATATCCTACCATACCTAGGAATCTTCTTAGTGCCTTCAAATTTCTTGGGGCTGGATAGTCCACAATAGCCTTAATCTTTCCTTCTTGCATTTTCAAACCATGTTCACTGATAACATGTCCTAGATATTCTAGAGATTTCTTCAGAAACTGACATTTCTTAATTTTTACCTTTAAACCGGCCTTTCTGAGCCTATCTAATACTAATTCTATTGTCTTTAAATGACTCTATATCCTTACTAGCAATTATTACATCATCAAGATAAACGTCGTCTTCAGCATCTCCTAAGATTTGCAGCATTAAAGCGTACAAGCGTTAAAGGAGCTGAAGTAAGACCAAACGGCATTACCTCGAATTGCAAATGTTCTTTTATGAGTACTGAATGCCGTGAGATGCTTGGATTCTTCATCGAGAGGAACTTGCCAATATCCACTCAGTAAATCGAGGCTAGAAAAAACCTTGGCACCTCCTAATTGAGCTAACATGTCATTAATGACTGGCATTGGCATTCGATCAGGGACGGTGTGGGAATTCAATTTACGGTAATCTATTACCATCCTCCAAGTACCATCTTTCTTTGGAACTAGAAGTAAAGGTGAATTATAAGGTGACTTAGAAGGTATTACGACTCCATCTTCCTTCATCTCTTCAACCATCTCGTCTACAATGGGTCTTTGACTTATTGGAAGTTTGTAGTTAGGTATATAAAAAGGTCTAGCAACATCTTCTATGACTATTTTGTGCTGCAGGACATTTGTCCTTCCTAACTTATCTCCTGTTACTGCTACAACATTCCTAAATTTCTCTAATATCTGTATTAACCTGTCCCTGCATTGAGGAAAATCTGTATTATTTACTTCCCCTTCTAATTTAACTCTTGTGTCATCTACAGAGACAAATGCTTTTTCACTTAGGGTTAGTAAAGGTTAGTAATCACAATTCCCTTACAGAATTCTATGCCGGCATGCAATTCTAGTTTCTTGTCAGAATAATTATACACATAAGTCGTGCAATTTCCACCATTAAGTCTTACTAGGGAATTGTCCATTTTCACAAAGTCTGGTAAGTCTTCATTAATTAATATCACATCTGTATCACCTAGGTTTTTATCTGTTACAATTCTAAGACAAACCTTTGTCAGACCTTGTGGATGCAGTATAACGCTATTGTTTAATTTGAGTTTTACAAGATTATCATCGGCAGTACTAACTAAGCAGATTTCTTCTGCATTCTGTACATCAGCAGTGTAACAGACATCAGTATCATCTGAACTTTCATCTTGTGGTATCACAGAACCTATCTCTGTCATTTTTCAGGTTGCTAACAGCAACACCCATTGAGATACTTCTCTTCCGTATCTTCTCTTATTATTAAGTGACTACAATCTATTAGCGTGTCAGGATCGTCAGGTTGGGAAAAAGAACTAAGTTCTTGGAGGTATCTACTTGTCGTGCACTTGAGTTATCAGGTTCATACCTGCTATCTGAGAATTCCTCCTGAGTGGCTTCTAGGCTTTTAAAAGTAGTTTGTCTATCTTCTCCTATTTCTTCTATCATTGAATTTCTACACACTGTCCTACCCGGGTTAGCATTAAATTCTATTTCTATCTGTTGGATGTCTACTTCTTCAGATGAGGCTGTCTCAGGTAAAAAGTGATCAAGTTTATCTGAAACTGTTCCTCTTCTTCAAGAGAGCAAACATTTCCTCTATCAATTTCCTTGATAGTTATTCTTCCATTGCTACAATCTAGTACAATTCCACATCTTTTCATAGCCTGGAAGGAAAATAGAGCTTGAGCTGGAAAATATTTCTCTTCCAACACCACAAACTCTTCCCTGTATTTCTTATTTAGAATTTCTATCTCTAAATTGACATTGCCTATAGCCCTTATTTGCTTTCCAGCGATCCCCTTTATGGTTCTATAGATTTCTCTCATTTGGGAAAGCTCACAACCTATATGTTTTGTTAAAGTGCCTTTATCTATGATACTTACAGTACTGCCTGTATCCAACAATATGGAACTCAGTACACCTTCTAAGTGTACTTGTATAATAGGCAACTCTTCCTGACACGTATTAAAATTCTTTACAGAAAACACTATTTCATTACTTCGAGTAATGTCTGTTGGGACACATCCTTATTCAATGTCACTATTTCTTTCTGTAAGGATGGACCTTTCTGCTGTGCTCTCTGTGATTGTCACTGAGAATCCCCTTGATTTGGGTTACTGGGGGAGGTATTTTGGTTATTAGGCTGAGTACTTTGGTTATTTTGAGACCCCTGAGAATTTCCCTGTTTGTTGTACCAACAGTTGTGGATCAAATGTCCTGTCTTATTGCAATTCGAACACCATTTGTTTCTTCTACAATTCTGGGTTGTATGGTTGTTATAACCACAATTTCCACAATTTAATCTTTGCCTATTTGACTGTGGCCTATTATTCCCTGAATTTTGGCCTTGACTAGCTCCCCTCTGTCCAGGAGTCCTGTTATTTCCACTGTTATTTCCATTAGTTCCAGTGGTATTCCCATTGCTACCTCTATTTGGCGGCATACCTTGATTGTTTCTGTTTGATTGATTAAATCTCCTATTGTTGTTCCCACCGTTTCTATCAAACGAATTTCTATTTCCCTGATACCTAGACCTAGCTTGCCCCAATTGGTTTCTATTGGACTGATTGCTATTATTTCTTGGGTTTCCACTAGCTACGGTTCCCGTAAAATCTGCACTACTACTTGATGAATTCTGTTTTACTTTCCTTTCTATGTACATCAAGGTTTGTACAATTCCATCATTTGGCTTTCTATCACAGTACTTCTTTAAGGCTACTCTTTCTTCCTTACCCAAAGCATCGTAGATTGGTCCTAATGACATATATCTAAGTACCTTGGATATACTAGCTAAATCTGTTTCATCATCATCAAATTCATCCTTCCTTCCAACAACAATTCCTACAGCTTTCATATCTGTCGTCACTCTATCTATAGCTTCTTCTACTCTAGTGGCTAAAACTAAGTGATTACCCTCATATTTCTGATGATGGAAAGTTCCTATGTTGTACCATGGATCTTTCTGTGCTTCTGGTTGCCAAAATTGTAAGCACTGTTTCTTGAATTCGTTAAACAGAGTAATTTTCCTAAAAAGTACTGAATGAAGAACTGTATGTGCATCACCATGTTCCATACTAACATACAAGAGTGCTTCATCTATTTTCTTTCTCTCATCTGTGATACCAGCAGCTGAAATTCTGCTTTCTGTGTCTGCCAACCATCGATTTACACCATATTCTTCTAATCTACTTTTATCTACATTACTTGGGTCTACCGTTCCACAAAATCTAGTGGCTTGGTGATTACGGCGGCTTGCGCCATGTTGTAATTTCTATTTACAATGGAAGTTATTGGGTTAGTGGTTACAACTGAAGGGTTAGGCACGTAAACTAAGTGGGGACCTTGACTTAGATTGGGTTAGTGGTTACAACTGAAGGGTTGGGGACCGGTGGGACTGACTACGAGAACGTCTGGGTCTGGTATTACTAGGATCAATTGGTCTAGAAAGTCGTTCAGGTACAGGTCTTAGGTTATATTGAGTCTGGTCTTCGCATCTTGTCTGTTGCGGTCGGGAAATTACTTCATCCAAAGTGTTATTCATATTAATTCATAAAATATTCAATGATTCCAAGAATGAAAAATTGAAACAAAAAATTTGAGAAGCAGGTACTTACTTCAATTGCATGTTTGCTGAGTTGACTGTATCCCTCTATACAAAAAAATTCAAATTTTTCCTAACTCATTCCTTCATAGGACTCTCTCACAATCTGAAAAAGTCTGATATTAGTATTTATGTATACAATTGTTTGGGTTCCACTGCAAAATGCTGCGCCAAGTGTATAACAAAAAAAAATTATTATGATAGAATAATTTAAACAGAATTGTCCTATCACCAAGTGAACGAAAATTTCTATTTCGTAAAAAAAAATTACTAAATATGAGAAAAAAAAAACTATTTCCTTCGTACAACAATAAGGAAATATTATTCAATTAATTATTCTTCAAAAAGAAAATAATTTACTTAAATTATTTATGTAAAAAAAATTATTTGCACACTGCAGGGAATAATAATTATATAAAAATTTCACGCACACAAAAAAAATTTAATTCACAGAGAAAAAAAAATTCTCTTGATAATTCCCCGATACTAGGAATGGTTGTTTACTATTCAATTAGCTTCGTGTTGCCTTGCACTTGAAGATCGCGCTGATTGCACTTGAGCGCAATTTGTCGTTAGCATCCAGCGATAATTCACTCAGCTTGGCCGTCTTCCCGTCCGTGCTCGCTGAATTTGTCGAAGAAAAAAATTTGGAATCCTTCCAAATTGTGGATTGAAGGCGTTACTTCCTTTTCGAGAGGCGGTTATCAACGCGTTGACCTCTAAAATTTGTATCGCCGTTCCGATTGCTTCCACTCTCGTTCATCGCCGTCTTCGTCGCTGCTCTGCTACCACTACCTTTCGCTAAGTCTCCCTTTTAGCGACCAAAAATTGTGGGAATTTCGTGTATTTAAGTCCGTACACGATAGAAAAGTTCACTGAACTGACGTAGATATTAGCGACTTTCATACGTCCGCCAACACTGTTTGTTTTCGTCTTCTCCGCTGCTGTGATCGGCGAAGTTTGTGCGAGTTGCCGCTTCTTTCGTTATACTTCTTATAAAAATCACCACTGTTCTATGCCGTGATTATTACTATTGTTCTTATTAGGGTCATATATAATCATTAAACTGAATTTCTTGTTGATCTTATGCGAACGTTTGGAAGTTTCAAACTAGGCAGAGATTTACCGCTGTCAATTTTTCACTCCGATCGACGCATAAAGTCTCACTGCTTCGTGGAATATTTCGTTCTGCTTCGTTCCCTTCTGCTACCTTCTAATGCTGTATTGGTGTTTCTAGTGCTGAAGACCGTCTTGAAATTATTTGCACTGTTAAATTGAGAGTTAGTTTTTAGCGCAGTCACTGCTCACTCTCTGTAAATTTCTCTAGGGCCGTGAACATTTAATGTTTTTCAAATGTGCGCTGGGCGAAATCCTCCGATACTGCCACCACTTTATTTGTTATGCGGTGCACTTTTTATTTGTATTGCGTTGCACCACATATGAATGACTCCATTTCTGTATGTTGACTTTCACTTGATAGTAACGCAGGGGACTCGGTAAGTTAGGTTGAAATTGTCTATTAATACTTTCTACTTTTCAGGAGGGGGTAAGTATTTCGCCGGGCACTAATTTTTATAAGTTTTATTCTTAATACTAACACTCGTTCACACGGCTAGCCACTCTGGACTTAGAAATTTACTTGATGTCAGAGAGGAGAGAGTGACAGACCCTACCCAAATGGGTTTCAAATTAACTCTAACTAAAAATTGATCAGAATGAACTCTGGACCTATGTTGAATAAAACTCCGCCTCCTTGAGGACGTCTACTTTACTCTTAATGGTTCAATCTTAACTCCCACTTTTGGCAAGGACAAATCAGGTCAATTTTGCTGACCTTTTCGCTTCATAGCCTTTCCTCCAACTCCTCCTTCCTTTCCCACATCTTGGAGGTTTGTTATGGTTATACTTCAATTTACTTGGTCTCATGGCTCATCATTTTAAACTATCAACACCGTCTCTCTCTCTCTCTCTCTCTCTCTCTCTCTCTCTCTCTCTCTCTCTCTCTCTCTCTCTCTCTCTCTCTCTCTCTCTCTCTCTCTCTCTCTTTCACAATCCCGATCAGTGAATCTCATACTTATTCACTGCATAACACAAGTTCCATGTAGAATTTCCCAATTGCTCTCGAGTTCTGCTTCATTGGAGTTCTGACATATATTTTACACATATAACCTTAACTGAAGTTTTGAACTCCCAGTTCAAGTAGGCTATGTAGATCCTCAGTAGGCCGTGTGCAGTTTTTTCAGAAGTGTCTGGAAAAGGATCAAGTAGAACATTTGGTAGTGATGGTTCTCAGGGAAAGATACTTTGTACTTGTTGTTATATTTTACTCCCATCAGCTTCCTGATATCCATCTCTCCACACTCTGCACACAGAAAAGTTCAGAGTTTAGAAGATAGTTTGAACACTTGTTATGCAACAAGGCCATTGAGCCATGGGCATGTCCTGTCTCAACAGTTTTATTCATTTTATACTCCCTTTTCAGGGAGTCATTCAGTTTGGTTGTGGCAGCTTTTTGGAAGGACAAAAGATAATAAGTTTTGTAGACATGTAGGACACGTACTTCCATTTCCCAGAGCTCGAGTTGAAATATAGTATTCTCCTGTGAGTTGAACCCTTATCAGTGTGGATTCATCTGCTTGGTATGAGAGTACTGTATTTGAACAACTAGTTCATTTCTCACCAGTTTGTTTCATGATGAAAATTTTTTTTATGCCTAACCTTGGTAGTGTTGACTATCTATGCTTTTCTAACCCAGTCAGTTGATTATCTGAGGATGAGGATCAACTATCTCTTGTTGAAAGTTTTTTTTACCAACAGATAGAAGGATAACAATTTTCTACCACTGTTGAGAACTATATGGGTTGGCCTGTAGACCTCAAGAACCTTTACACTGTCCTCAGATGCCTCAAAGGCAGATTGAGGGGCCATTCTGAGTAACTTTTGATGTCTGGAAGAGGAAGTGTATACATCCTACAGCTCTTGGCAGTTTAGAGTAGTCTTATCCAAGTCTCAGTTCTTACATAAAACAACAAGGAGAGAAATCAAGAAATTTGTTTAGGCTAGCAAAGAAAGTACCTTATGCTTTGGGCAGTTCAGCAACGTCATTCATTTCCTCATTTTGTCCAAGGGGAAGGTCTCCAGTCAGATAGTCTCCTCTTTCTCAAGTTTGTCAGACATTGTGGAACCTTTAGGGAGACCCAAACACCCACCTGTTCACAATTGCCCAAAACACTACACTACCAGTTTACTGCCCTCCATGCCAGGACCGTCAGGCATGAGCAATTGATGCCTTCCTTCTAGAATGGTCAAATCTAGACCTTTAGGCTATTCCTCCGTTAGCTATTTTTGAGGAAATGCTCAACAAGTTGTGAACTTTGCAGATCACAAGGATGATTTTGTTAGTGCATCCTTGGCCCCAAAGAGAATGGTTCTCCTAAATTTCTTTCCTGGTGGTAGATGCTCTTTGTCATCTTCCGTTCAGGAAGGATCTTTTTAGACAAGCTTATTCTAGCACCCTGTGGAGCTCCACATATTTCATTTCACCACGTGGAGATTGTCTGTCGATTGCCTGTCACTAAGGGCATTTCTAAAATGGCCAAGGAAGCCATTCTTAAATGTAGAAGGCCCTCCACTGTTAGACTTGTGTTTCAATAAGGGTTGTTTTTTGATCTTGGTGCTTGTCCTGAGTGATATCCAGCACCCATTCCAATAGTTATCTTGATTTACAGGACCCGTTCCACTAGGTATCTTGATTTAAGCTCTACCAATATCTCAGATATGCAAAGCAGTTTTTTGTCACAGAGGTCAACGATCCCAATTTAAATTGCTTTCAGTTTTACATCATGCTGACTGGAATATTGCTCATGACTTAAAGATTGAAAAGGTTTTCAATCTTTTGTTGTGGGAATTTCTTCTTCCAATTAGGATTTACAATGAAATGTAGACGTAAGCCTTCAGATGTTGACATAACTTCAGTTAAGCCCTTTGATAGGGCATCACTTAAGAACTTTGAAGACACTTTTCTTTCAGCTCTTGTTACGGCAAAGTGTATTAGTGTCCTTCAAGCCCTTTCTTGTTGGGGACTCTATTAAGAGGTTATATTTGTGGGCTTCAAGCCCTATCTTGTTCTTTGGCTTTGCTCTAGTGGCAACCTCTCTCTTTTCCTTCATTGCTTAGGGAAAAGACTTGGAATTGAAAGCCCTTCCAAGATTTGTGACAGTGCCTAATTTATCTGCTTAGGTAGCAATGGGATATTGGCTGTCTTATGTCCAGTTAGAACTGTTAAGGGTTTACCTGGACAGACATAAACCTTTAAGAGGAGATTAAGCATTTATCTTTGGTGTTAGAAGGCCAAACACTCCTGTGACCAAGATGGCTAAAGTCTATGCACACACAGTTGATTCCTGAGTATTTTACCCTTTTGGAGATAATCCTCATGGCTTCCATACTGTAAACATATCTTTATTTCCTTTAAAACCTCCTTCTAGAGGAGGTTGTCTTGCAACTCAGGGGAGTAACTACTATTTTAGCCTCATTTTTTGCAAGTGCTCAATTTCAGCATGAGATGTTAAGCCCTTAGTCGTATCTTTGTGGCGGGAACTCTTTCTCCTTAACCAAATACAGGCAGTCCACGGTTATCGGCGATCCAGTTTTACGGAGCTTGTCTAGTGTTGACGATGACTGGATTTTCGGCACCAATATACGCCGATCTCCAGTTATCGGCGCCCATCCCCAGCTATCAGTGCTGGTCCCCGGTTATCGGCTCTGATCCCGACTTATCGGCGCCGATAACCAGATCTTAGCACCGATAACCAGGGATCGGCACTTATTACCAATTTTCAGTTATCGTCACGCTGTTGGGAATGGAACTCCTGCCAGTAACTGGTGACTGCCTGTGTGATAGTAACCTTGGCTTTCTATCTTATTGTTAGTTGTTAGGAAGCCCACTATTAAATGTTGGAGGCATGAAGGTACACATTGGCGTATAGAGGAGCACCTTCATATATGAAGGTAGTAATTATCTTTAGTTTTGGCCTTTTGGTTATGGGCTTTTGGCTCGGGCAGAGGAGTCACAAATACTCTATGAGACAGTCCCTTTTCCCTGTAGGGATCTTCTGACAAGTCTCACCATGAGGACCTTACACCCTCTTGTGGTTCCAACATCTGTCTGCACTAACCCACCATCCTCATTCAATGTGGTTAGTCAACTAACATTAACAGCAGGTAAGATTCATTTCCAAATAATAATTTCCTTGATAAAATTAATTATTTGGATACTTACTATTAAAGTGGAAACCCACCCAGCTTCCCCACATCATAGTGGATGGTCATGAAGAAATATGACAGAACGTAAACATTCCAGCACCATTTGATGGGAAACAGATGAATACAAAGACAGTCCTAGTGAGTTAGCCAATCGTATTTTGATTTTTTTTAAATGCCGATTGGACCGAATGACACAAAGATAAAGCTAACTTTAACAGTAGTTAAGTATCCAAATAATAAATTTTATCATGAAAATTTTCATATTATTAAAACCAAAGTCTCACTAAGTTTTTTACCACTACCAAAAAGTACTGTTTAATATATCATGTTTCCCGTCAGCATGTTTCTCTGAGCAAATATAGAAGTAATTATTAGTATAATTAAAATGAGCTTTGCACCTGCTTTACTTTGCTCCAATTTTTAGATAAAGGAAACTATTTATTGAGTTGACGTATGTATTAATAATACTGTGATTGAAAGTATTTTAGTGTGATTTAGATATAGACATTGTTCATGAGGTGTCTGTAATATTTTGATATTTTCGATTGTATTTTTTTATAGGACCACCCCCTGATGCTTACCAAGCATATCTTCAGGAAAGCATTGTTGCTTGCATATTAGTATAATAATGTATTTTTTTATAGGACCACCCCCTGATGCTTACCAAGCATATCTTCAGGAAAGCAGTGTTGCTTGCATATTAGCCATGTATTATACTCTTCACACTGCAACTCGTAAGGACAAAACTGCTTTAATGCGTGTATTAGGAACTTTAGCAACTTGCCATCAAGACAGAGCCTTCCAAGATACTTTCCTTCATTCTTTGGTATGTATATTTTCATCTGTTATGTGAAAAAAAGTGACTAAATATTTTTAAATTTCAAGGTCTGGTAAAGTCAATGATCTCAAGAAATTTTTGCTACTTTTCTGAGGAAAGTTTGTTTTTGTATGTTGTAATATTCCATGTAAATGGCATGCATCAAGTGATAGTATTTTACAGATATTCTGTTGTTGGAATGAGATATTGTATTGGGTGTAGAATGTACACTCAGTATTAATTATCGGGGATGATTTAATATAAGGTTGCTTTATTACATCCCCATGAGCACATTGTTTATAATTGGAGATTTTTTTTTTTTTTTAAGTACAAACATTGATGTTACTCTGCTTTTTACATGTAATTTGGTCACTAATGGACCGCAAAGATAATGGCAGTAAACTCTCCTTTCATTTTAGGTTGCAGCACTTATTCCAATGGCTGATGATTTTACTACTGAAGATTTTTGCACTGTAGTTTTTGATGAATTTTTCTTCACAAACATAAGTCGAGAAAATGTTATGCGCCATGTAATGAAGTTGGTTTGGTATGTACATCCTAAACTGCCTCCTGCTCGACTAGATACTCTGCAGAAAGTTTTGCAACCTGGTCCACATCACGTAAGAACTGTTTACTTTTCTTATAGTTACATGGTTCAGATTTAATCAAATTCTCTTTAATGCCTCAAGTGTAAGTTTTGAGGTATTTAATCTATTAATGTATTGCAGAAGCAAATGGAATTAAGATCCATGTTTAAAAATCTAAGATGTACTGCAAAGGGCTTTCGTTTCATGACAGCTTTTTATCACATTTTTCTTAAACTGGCCTAATTCACTTTTTGAATTCAGCTCTAAAAATGTGTTTTATTTCAAGTATTTATTCAAGAAAAAATATTCATAATTGCTGTTGGATAAATTTGCAGATTTCTATAAAACATGGAAATAGCAAAAATAAAACCCACTGAAATAAATGCTCTGTACAGTATATAAAAGTTCCTATGTCAAACTCTTTATGGAACTATATTTGATGGATTTAAACATTTGAATGTCAGTTCTAGAGATGTTAGATTGAGTTATAGATAAGATCTATGTCTTTGGTTCATCTCCCGATGCTATTATTGAATAGAACTAGATAAATTCTTTAGCTATGGGCAATACTTACTCAATCTATAATCTATATGTGATCTTATATTCATACAAACTGATATTTTCTGGATCGGGGTCCCGTGTCACCCGGTGAAAAAGTCCATTCAGCACTTATTTCTAGGTAATTCCGTTGCTAGATACCGGCTCATTTGGGCACCCAGCGTCGGGGATTGCCTGAGGGTGCCGGTCATTATAATCGGTTTTCTAGAGTCTTTGGGCTTCTAAGTAACCAGGAAGGAATCCCACCTGATTCAGGAGGGTAGCCTTCCGTAGTTGTGAATCCAGTGGAAGCGGAAAGAGATAGCAAGTGCGATCTATAATTTCATTAACTCAAGCATACCTCTCGCAGTGCCCAAGAAAAGGTCTTGGGTTCTCTCCAGTTTGCTTCAGTGACGGTTCTCCTTCTGAAGTCAAAGCTGGAGTTTATGACCGGGGTATGGCGGAGTCAGGGACGTGTCTCCCTGATTCCTCCTGCTTGAATAGTGGCCTCCGGCCTTGCACAACTATCAAGTGCTTACCGAAGTCAGTTCCTCTCCAGCTTTCCCCTCCGGCCTCAGTATTCCACACCGTCACCTCTCTGGGCGGGTGAGGTGGATATTTTTTGGCCCAATGAAGTACATGGAACTTAGTCGGTCACGTTCCGGCAGTTCCATATCATCGCTTTGGAGGCGGTGACAGTCTTCCTGTCCTTGGGAAACTTCTTCCCCAAGAGGTTTCCTTTTAGGCTGGTTCTGAACAAAACAGCAATAGTGCGCTGCGTAAACAAGTGGTTTTGGACTCGAGTTGCTTCATTCAGGTTATGGTTCATTCTTCTCCATAACCAACAGACACAAGTGCCTTTGTCTACCACCCTTCTCGTAGGGGTCCAAAGGTCACTGCTTTTTCCCTATCCAGGGCCTCCCCTGGTGTCGGAATAGTCCTTAGACGGAGCGTCATTCAGGTAGTCTTGTGACCTTTTCCTGGACCTGGAAGTAGGTCTGTTTGCAACCCAATTCAGCCACAAACTATCAAGCTGTCCCGTCTGGTATAAACTCAGCCTGCGCCAGCCCCTCAAACTCTGGTGTCCTGGCTTTGTGGTCTTTGTGAATCTTACAGTTTAGGAGGAAACTGATATTGGTCCTGTTATTACTGTTTTCCTGAAATCAGTTAAGGGATCCTACTCTACTGCAGTATGGTTCTGCAGTTAAGTAACTAGCACTCTTCACATAGTTTTCGAAGCTACAGTAATGATGTGGCCGCATTGGCCTCGAGGAAAGTGTTTTGTTGGAACCAGACTCACAGGCTCTTAACTTTCATCCCTAAGGTCTGTGTTCATCTAAGAACAGTACTCCGTCCACATTCGGTTTCCTGGTCTTTGAGTAATGTATCGGAGTTAGCTTCGGTAACCAACAATCATCTTGTTCTTACCTTTCCTTGTTGGGGAAGCCCCAAAAAATTTTTAATCAGCTTAGCTTCTAGTGTTAGTTTTCCTGTACTGTCTGCCCTGTCTGTCGGAACCAATCATTTTGGTTTCCCTTCATCAGGGGTAGTGTTGCGAATTCCTCACCCTAACTTTCTATCTACAATTGAAGGTCCTCATTTTCGGTGGTCACCTTGGAAAGTACTCCCCTTTTACAAGGTCTGTTTCTGTGCCCAGTTTTCTCCTTGCAGGCTTTTTTTAGACAGGACCTCGCAATTTTGTCAGATCCTCTACTTTTTAAAAAGGGGGTACTGTCATTGGGTCTGCTATTAGGCAGGAAGTATTTTCTTAATACAAGCCTATTCAGGTGCTATTCTAAGCTCATGATCTTAGACGGTGACCACTTACATTATTTTCATTACATGAATTTAGAGGACCTTACTAATGTTCAGGGTAGAATTCTCCTCGTTTTCAACGTCTCTATTTAAGTCTTTAATAGCATAAGAATGATGTTTATTTCTCTGTTATTATTTCACGGGTGACACGGGACCCGATCCAGAAAAAGGATTTTGACAAAGGAAAATCTATTTCTGGAGGGGCCCGTGTCACCCGGTGACCCACCCTGTTTTTCATTCTCTCCCTCCCATGGTAAACTTCATTCTAGTGGGGTGGGTGCTAACATGGAATGCGGCTAGTGTTGCCTTGTATACAGTCCATGAGTAGTGCATGGGCTTGTATCAGCACCTCTCTCGTTGGGACTTTTGACATTGGGAATCTCTATAGGATAAGGTTCCGTGTTTTGTAGTTCACCCTTTTCCATACACGACTCCATCTAGTGGAGCTCACTCTGGGGGTAGTAACTCCAGCATTTCATTTAGCTTTCTCTGGTATCTAGCAACGGAATTACCTAGAAATAAGTGCTGAATGGACTTTTTCACCGGGTGACACGGGCCCCTCTCCAGAAATAGATTTTTCCTTTGTCAAAATCCTTTTTACACACGTAAAACAGTTGATGACCTAGTTACTGCATTTGTCAGTAGAATTTGCAGTTTTTTCCCTCTCACTACTGTTTATACTTTTTCTTGCAGTAGCTGCAGACATTTTGGATTGTCATTACTAGATTGCTGGCTTCTTCTTGCCTTGCTTTCACATCTCATGGGCTGACTGCACATTTGCTGCAATGTCTGTTTTTAAAGTTTCCTTGCTATATGTACCATGTGTCCTTTGAAATTATGTTGTTGCAGCAATGCCAATAATCATATATATATATATGCCCATATCACAGTTGTGCAACATTCCCAGGTTCGCTGGTCTTTTGTTTGCCAGACAGAAGAAGAAGGTAGTGTAACAGCACACATGCCTGCTAGACTTTCAGTTATGTACTAATAACCTAACTTTTTATGGGGTTGCAGTGCTATTAATAGCTCTGCCATTATTTGTCAGGTGTTTTCTTGAAGATCATTTTCCATTGCTTGTTAGTAATTGGTTTTTCATTTAAAACTGTTTCACCCCCTTTTACACTTTACTGTACAGTAATGTAAGAAAATTAACATTTATTAGGCATTTCGATCTCCAGTGTTGTCTGTTGTTAGCAGGCACCATGTTAGGTATTAGTAAGTTCCATTTTTTATACGATAATTTAACTTGTTTTACTGTTTTTCCTAATTTCAACTGATTGTTTCGGCAATTATGCAAAGCTGACACTTTGTTTACCTTTAGCACTGTGCAATAGTTGTTATGAAGTTCATCTTTTTTTTTTATATATATCACCATTAAATAGTTAGCAGAAGTAATTCCATGTTGCTTAAATCAATTTATTCCCAATTTTTTTATTTCCTGTATTAAAAGAAAAGTATTTTATGTTTTAATTCGAGACTATTTTGGTAAATTGTAAGTCACACATCCTAGGAAGGAGTGATGTTTTGAATCTCATTTATAATCCCAATCCAATATGTGTGTGGGGTGGGTTTATAAAAAATCAATTGTTCCTACACAAATACAGACCTTCGGTCTTTACATATAGGATTAACTTTCAGTGAGCTGGAAATCCAGCCATTAAACTTTTGCAAGGAGGATATGGTAACAGTTACTGATGGTAGGGGTGGAAGCACCGTCCACCAAGTCAGTATACATTCAATTCTACGTAGTCTACTTGGTTATTCTTAGCTTCACAGTCTCTGATGCTGGGGGTTCATCCAAACCTTTTTGAATCAAGGATATTACTGTACATTACTTTAGCTCGAAATGCCCAGAAGTCTGACGATTGGACATCTCTCTTGTTCAATAGATCCGAGGTATGATCTTTCTTAGCTCTTTCATGACCAAGAAGAGAGTACCCAGGTGAGCCAAACTACCAGTCAATTCAGAGGTTTACTCGGAATCCTCCCTCCCAAAAGTGTCTCCCATGTGTAAAGACCGAGGGTTTGTATTTGTATAGGAACGAATGACAAATTTTTAAAGTAATTTGTATTTTTCCTAATATACAAACCTGAGGTCTTTACATTAAGGGCCCACCTCTTACCACCCCTGAATGTATACCAACTTGGTGGGTGGTGCTTCTGCCACTACCATCAGTAACTGTTACCATATCCTCTTTGCAAAAGTTTAACATCCGGATTTGCAGCTAGCTGAAAGTTAATCCCATATGTAAAGACATCAGGTTTGCATGTTAGGAAAAATACAAATTACTTAAAGAATTTGTCATGTTTTGCCAAAAAAGCACTTAGCAATTAAGTCACTTTTAACTAGACAATGCTTACGTGACAAATCTTTCACAATGCCATTTCAAATGGCTGTGAAAAGTTTTCTCTTAGTTGTTTTCATATTTACTTGAAAACCAGCCTATAACGACTGCATATGTTCCCCTTAGGGGGTTAGTGCCATCAGTGCACTGTAGGCATACAGGTTCTTTGCGCCATCTCTTTGCCCCCTAGCTGCAACCCTTCATTCCTTTTGCTGTAGCCACATTCATATTCTCTTCCATCTTACTTTCCTCCCTCTCCTAACAACTGTTTTCTAGTGCAACCAGGGGTGTAGCTAGGATTTTAGTAAGGGGGGCCCACTTTTGTGGAAGATGAACCAGGTGAGTGCAGCAAGCCCCTACCAATTTTAGAGGCATTTTGATGCACTTGAAATGTATATTTTGACATATCCAAGAACCAGTATTAAGTGCTTCGTCTGGTAGAATAATAATATAATAATAATAATAATAGTTTTTGCTGTTTTCCCTTAAGATCAAAGATGGTATCTCATTACACATCACTTTCATATCTCAATATACAGGCACTTAATACCCACACATTTTTTGAGCAGAACTAAAAAAAAACTTTTCAGTATTTTTTTTTCTTCTGTTTTGTGACCTCTTAGTCATCATGCAAATAATGCTGTATCTGATCACAGCAGACAAGAGAAATGTAAACAGTAGCTGAACAGTAAATCTGGACTTTCAGAAGACGACGATGATTCTTATGCCTAGCAAAGTCATCTGTCACTTTGTCCACATCTATCGTCACATCGTTATGAATCTCCATAAGTGCAAACACCTTCAACCGCTCCTCACTCGTAGATCGTATGTCCATTTTTATTCTCCTTAGTGCTGAAAATGAGCGCTCCACTCAACAGGTCATCACAGATATAGTTGATAGCAACTGCAGAAGCTGCTTAAAATTTGGCAGTTGTGTACATGCCTTAAAAGCAGCAATGGCAATGGATGGTCTTTCATGGGCCAAGCTGCTTTTCCATGTCGTTTCACACATTATTAATTCACTGCGAAGGGAAGTTGGGTTTGGAAGATCTTGATTATAAATTTTGGCTGAAGAAACAACAGATTCAGTATTTAGGTTTTCAGTCACAGATGGAATTAACTGATGAAGTTGGAGAACAGGATGATCCTTTGGAAACCTTCTCATTTCTGATAGAGCATGGTCAACAAAAGATAAAAGACATTGACCCTGTAGTGGTCATGTGGCAGTGAAGTTTTGACACTCCCTCTATGTTGCTGCTTAGTTGATATACGTGGCACTTCTACTGCAAGATCTAGAGTAATAGCCATTTCCTCAGCAGACTTAAATACAGAACTGAAGTGATTGTCACTGCAAGAGTATACGGAGAAACACGTAATGAGATGATCTTGCTGTTTCACGATTGTGTTATGTGACTCTCCACTTTTTAATTTAGTACCATCTGCATTAAGTATCTATTTTCCCCTAAATGGGTTTGCCATCTCTCTCTCTCTTAAGGTTAATCTTTTGTTACTTGGATGGACTATCTGTTTGGTTTATCCCATTAATCTTTTGCCCTTTTTCCTATGATCTTGCTCTCTCCTTATATTATTTTTTTTAGCTTTTTTTTTCTAGGTCTGTCATTTAGTAACTCGGACCAGAAGGGGGGTATGTGCCCTCCCCCCCTTGGCTACGCTACTGAGTGCAACTGACAGGTTTTCCTCCAGTTATGCCTTTAAAACCTTTTTACTCTCAAATTTCCCTTTCAGCGCTGAATGACGTAGATCCCAGCACTTGGCCATTGGCCAAAATTTTATATTCTATCCCATGTGCCATTTCCCAATTTTTTAAGTTAAGTACTGTTTTCTGCCAACCCTAAATTAGTTTTTAATGGTTACATAGCAGTAGTAACATGGATATACCAAGGATACCACCTTCACTGTCATTGCTTAACTTCTCTTATTCAAGGTGCCTTACATGTGAGGCTTATTGTATTCCATAAAAAAATGAGCATCACATAACATGCCTTGTTGGAAGATGCCCCTATTCCTGTTTCAATAAGCTGCACAGCATATTGAAACTCTCCTCTGTCTTTAACTATAACCTTTACGTTTATGTATTTTAAATCTTGCATTTTTAAGGTTTTTATGAGCCCTCTCCCAATCCAGTTTGAATTCTTGAAATAGCAAAAGGGGAAGCTACAAAGCCATAGGTATATTTTTCATTCTTAGCTCATGAATGGCTCACCCTCAAATACTTGAGCCACCACTGGCACCGTTTATTATTTTACATAGGCTATAGTGCCTGCTAACAGTACGTAAATACATGAAAGGTTAGTTTGTACAACAGGAAGCATTAAAATTATTACATTCATGATTTCATCAGTGAACGAGTCTTCCTCTTTCATCAAAGTTTGTGGAAAGTTCCCACAAACTGTCTTCATATTTTGTTTAGGGGTGAATTTTTAAAAATTACACGTTTGTACAACAGGAAACATTAAAATTATTACATTCATGATTTCATCAGTGAACGAGTCTTCCTCTTTCATCAAAGTTTGTGGAAAGTTCCCATAAACTGTCTTCATATTTTGTTTAGGGGTGAATTTTTTAAAATTACACGTTATATAAAATGACTGAGAAATTTAGTTTATTTTCCTCTATTTTTTTATAGGGTGAAGCAAGTCAGCTGTTGTATGAAAAATTCCAAACAAAGACTCGGGCATTCCAAGACTCTCAAAATCAACCTACACCGATGGGCGAGATGGACTCACCACTAACAGCTGTGCCCATGCCTGCACCGATTCAATAAGAGCTCCTTATTTTCTGTTTTTCTTTCTTTTACTGTATGTTGCAATTGCAAGACACCCATACAGGCAGCCAAAGTATTTTAACAGTCATCAGAAAATCTAGTTAATAATTTACAAATTGTTTTTCTCCTGTAGTGGAGCTTGACTTTTAAGTTTTGAAAGGAAACGTGCTATTTTTGTTAGGAAGGTTACCAGACAACAGTCAAAACTTATTTTTACTTCTATCAGTGTAAATAATCTTAATAGACAGATATTCTTTTAAGAAAGTTATGGTAATAACATTACCCTGTCTATAAAAATTTCTATATTTTCTTTTCATGTTATGTTCTTGTAAAAGTGTTTGCACTTTCTTTTCACTTAGGTAGTAAACATTGTGTAATGTTTTACAATTTTACTTTTTCTTTACCCTTTTTTTCAGGGTATTTATCAGAAACATAAAAATATACTGCAGGATCCAGTCTTTAGAATGAAGTAACTCAGGAACAATATAAATTTGTGGGTGGTACAGTGGAAGATTTGAGACTGAATCACCATACAGTTTCTTGCTAAATGTTTTTACTGTAAATCACAGGGGAAAAAATGCCCAAAAACAATGAAAGACAAGTACCACACATTGTGTTAAATGTACTGTTGTGACATCAAAATAGTCAACTAGCAAATACAGTATTGCTAAGTGTGGTATTATTCACCCAATAAATTAAATCTTTTGGCACTTGCATTAATATAGTGCAGTACTCTTATAGCTTTTTTTTTCCTTTATGATTTTTAATGATAAAAATGAAAGGTCAATAAAATATAATGTATAAGAATGAGCTATTACTTGTTGTAAAATAAAAACGCTATAACATGATTCGTTAACAATGGTTAATTCACAACCTAAACAAATAACAATAATAATCCTACATATTATTTACAAGTTTCACAGATCTAGGCTACAGTATTGCAAGTTAAATCAACAGTATTATCATGTTAAATGTTCTAACTATATTTACATTCAAACCATGGCTATACATGAAGATCAATTAAGTAAATATTACACCTTTTTATCTTGAGTTTTGCAATAGGGACTTGCATTAATTGCACTTATTCAAATCTGATCACTTGACTCCATTTTGTAAAAAATAGTTTTCTAAATATTACTTTAAAAATATATTTTTTTAAATATCCCCATTAAAGATCAAAAATGGAATTTATGATTCAGGTCTTTACATTGTACAGCAACAAGACTGACTGTCTACTCCTCCTATTACTTCTGCTGGATCTCCACAGTATTTTCGAGGTGAAAGTGATGGAGATGCAGGAGGTCTAAAAGCTACAGTATCCACTCTAACAGACGAAGATGTAAACTCTGGATTTCGACCATGCGGTCGAGGATCATAGTCAGATGTATTTAAGGAATAAGTACTAGAAGCAGGGGCAAGCGTATATGAGCTCTGTGAAGCTCGGGACATAGCACGCTGTTTCTTTAAGTCTGCTAAGGTACCTGGAGAAAATGGATTAACTGTTACAGTCACATGAATGTCAATCTTGCTTCCTCCTTCTCCACTGTGAGTAATCATTCCACTTCCCCCTGAATTACTTGTTGACACAATATCTGACTTAGCAGCAGAGGAGCTACGAGGAGGAGGAATGGGTGGTGTAGATGGCTGGGGCTCTACTTTCTCCACCATACTACTACTTGGTATGCGAAATCCACTGCTTCGACACAAGCTACTGTTACTGCTGGATCTGGCAATTATATTTTTGTCTGTCTTGATAACTGCATCTGAAACAGGCAATGACTTAGTTCACATTTCAAAATGTAATTCAACTTTAGAACAAATAATAGTTTTCAAGCACATGGTAGCTAAAGAAATTCACAAGCTGAAGAACTAGACTGGATTCTTGTCCCTACATCATACACTTTTTTTTACTGCACATGTATACAAAGGTTGTTTTTTATTTGCAATGCTATACAACAGGATTTCTAAATGTGATGTTTTAAGTAACTTATTTCAAGCTAACATGTAATTATTAATAATAACACTGGCATATTGTATTTCCATGGAAAGCAAATACCTAGTGGAACAACTCATACCATTCAGGATTGAGAGACTTCTACACCTCATGCCCAGGTGTGCTTCTGACACTTGCTTTTTCATTTTTTGTGTGCCAAGAGCAGTGAAGGGCACTCATTCTATGATTAATGGGTTTGTCACTGTTTTGTGTTGTCAAAACATGCTTGGCTTCATCATTACCCAATGAGTGAGAATGAAGGACATCAAATCCCAGATGAAGCATATTTCTCAAATGAAAATGAAAAATAATCCAAAGAATGAATGTATTAACAGTCAGCAACAATGAAATAGCCTTCAACTGTAACTTCCTAAATACCTCGCAATTACCCAGTTTCAACAAGCAATTGAAGACTAAATAGATAAGATGTCAATCCTCAAGAAGACTAACTGATAGAGACCACAGGAATGCAACACTATGGACTGAAATTGATAAGCAGCATAAAAGTGAACACTATGGCCTGAAATTGATAAGTAGCATAAAAGTGAATGCAGCAGAACAACCGTAAGTGTGGGGGGCAGGTACCCCCAAAAAGCCACAACGTTATGAGGATGCCAGAGAAATGATGAGTAATGAAACCTATCATGGGGGTTTACACTGGTACCATCTTGACAATTAAAAAAAAAAAAAAAAAAAAAAATCCAGATGTTGATGATTAACATCCATAAAAAAACATCTTGTGAAGATAAGAAGACTCCATTTTCCTGCACAACGAATAGCAGTAAGCTCCACATTACATTTCAGGCAAACAAACATAAGAGAGAAGCATTTGCCCTCCCCCTAAAAAAAAAAAAAGTTCATATGAACTATCAGGGGGGAACTTTTTATATGGATAATCTCACTGATGCCACAAATAACGGTCCTGCAATAATTCATCCATCACTTGATATTACAAAATCTCTGGGATTCAAATTTCCTTCCAACTAGTAGGATTATTAAATTTGCCAGGACTTTGTCATTGGACATGGCTTTTTCCAGAACTATTGGATGTAGAATGACAGCTGATGGATCCTATCTCCCCTGAAGGATGAACATGTTCTCTTTGAGAGTTGACTACCATTCCCAATTACACACTCTGCTACTGAACACTATATAATGCTGCACTAGCAGTCTGACGAGAGAGTGGGTCCCTGAGTGGCAGGAAGGGTGTAGTGGAGGAGCAAAACCAGGATAAGACAGCAAGATTGGCAGTTCAATGGCCTGGTAAGGGCTGAATCACTTGAGGAGAGGAACAAGAGGATGTTACAGCACGGAAAGGGGGGGGTCAGTCTACATGTCCACAAGGCAGTGTGAGCACGTGGCTCAACATGCTATGAGATCAAGACCAATTACTTCAGTTATTTGTTACAGCATATACCTTCTTCAATGGCTGTGGAGGCAAAACACTCGTAGTCACACTGCAATACTCAGTCCTTCATCACAAGAAAAGGAAACATGGACTGGAGAGACCTACTACTGGCTTACTTGTGGAAAGATATGCCAGTGCGAATCCTTGGGAGGGTGGTACAAATATGCTCTTTTATGCACATACTTGTACCTTGGGTCTACAACCCAATCCATGCTGACCAAACAAGTTGTTCTCAACAAAAAGACCACAAGATGTGAGTCTTCTTCCTGGGAATACATATAAAATTCTAATATGCCTTCGCACACATGTTGAGGGCAAGTGCACCGAGGCATTTCAGAACTAGGTCAAAACAACAATAGCCTCAGGACAACACTTCCTCAATGCCATGATCTATCACTCAATGTGCATCCTGTGTCACCATCCCATTCTATCCCAGAAAAGGAACAAAAGCTATCCACAGACAAAAATCATCAAAAACCTTAACCCTTTAACGCCGAAGCCCTATTTACAAAAACGTATGCCGGCGGCGTTCGGTGAGTTAGCGCCAAAGCGGGAAAAAAGTTATTCTAAAAAAATCACAGCACGCTTAGTTTTTAAGATTAAGAGTTCATTTTTGGATAATTTTTTTGTCATTGCCTGAAGTTTAGTATGCAACCATCAGAAATGAAAAAAATATCATTATCATATATAAATATTGGAATATATGACAGCAAAAAAAAAAAAAAACGTATATAATTGTATACAAATCGCGCTGTAAGCAAAACGGTTAAAGCTAATGAGTTAATTTTTTTTAGTTGTATTGTACACTAAATTGCAATGATTTTGGTATATAACAAATTTTAAAACGATCAAAGCAACACAGAGAAAATATTATCACAAAATGATGCATGAATTCAGAACGAGCGGATCGTAAAAAATGTTTTTTCAAAAATTCACCATAAATCGAAATATTGTGCTAGAGACTTCCCGTTTGTTGAAAAATGAAGCTAATTGATTGAATATTACTATACTGTAAGTGTTTTAGCTTACAATTGCATTTTTCGACCATTTCGGTCGAGTTAAAGTTGACCGAAAGTCGAATTTTTTCTATCGTGATTTATATGGAAATATTTCAAAACTGATAAAAGCTAAAACCATGAGTTATTTTTTGTTGTATTGTACATGAAATTGCGCACATTTTCATATATAAAACTTTATGTAATGACTAATATAAAGCGGTGCAAATATTACGACAACGAGACAAAAGAATTTCTGAGATGTTCGGCTGAGTTACCGCGCAGACGTAAGGAAAATGTTTTTTTAAAAAATTCACCATAAATCGAAATATTGTGCTAGAGACTTCCAATTTATTGCAAAATGAAGTTAAACGATTGAATATTACTAGAATGTAAGAGTTTTAGCTTACAATTGCGTTTTTTACCATTTCGGTCGAGTTAAAGTTGACCGAAGGTTGAAATTTTGGCAGTTATCGTGATTTATGTGAAAATATTTCAAAACTGATAAAAGCTACAACCATGAGCTATTTTCTGTTGTATTCTACATGAAATTGCGCACATTTTCATATATAAAAGTTTATGTAACGACTAATGTAAAACAATGCAAACAGTACGACAACATGACGAAAGAATTTCTGAGATGTTGGCCGAGTTACACACAAGAGACGTAAGGAAAAAATTATTTTTTCAGAAATTCACCATAAATCGAAATATTGTGCTAGAGACTTCCAGTTTGTTGCAAAATGAAGGTAGATGATTGAATATTACTAGAATGTAAGAGTTTTAGCTTATAATTGCGTTTTTTTACCATTTCGGTCGAGTTAAAGTTGACCGAAGCTTGAAATTTTGGCAGGTATCGTGATTTATTTATATGAAAATATTTCAAAACTGATAAAAGCTACAACCATGAGTTATTTTCTGTTGTAATCTACATGAAATTGCGCACATTTCCATATATAAAACTTTATGTAACGACTAATATAAAACAGTGCAAACATTACGACAACGTGATCTAAAGAATTTCTGGTGCGGACGTAAGGAAAAAAGTTTTTCAGAAATTCACCATAAATCGAAATATTGTGCTAGAGACTTCCAATTGGTTGCAAAATGAAGGTAAATGATTGAATATTACTAGATCGTAAGAGTTTTAGCTTAAAATTGCATTTTTTTACCATTTTGGTCGAGTCAAAGTTGACCGAAGGTTGAAATTTTGGCAGTTATCATGGTTTATATGAAAATATTTCCAAACTGATAAAAGCTACAACCATGGGTTGTATTTTGCTGTATTGTACATGAAATTGCGCACATTTTCATATATAAAACTTTATGTAACGGCTAATATAGAACAGTGCAAAAATTACGACAAAATGACGAAAGAATTTATGAAATTTCGGCTGAGTTACCGCCGTGCGTAAGAAAAAGTTTTTTCAAAAAATTCACCATAAATTGAAATATTGTGCTAGAGACTTCCAATTTGTTGCAAAATGAAGGTACATGATTGAATATTACTAGATTTTAAGAGTTTTAGCTTACAATTGTGTTTTTCGACCATTTCGGTCGAGTCAAAGTTGACCGAAGGTTGAAATTTTTTGCAGTCGACGTACGGTACGTCCTCTCGGCACCCAACAGACAATTTTAGTCGACGTATGATACGTCCAATAGGTGTTTAAGGGTTAAATTACCTTTATGAATAATTCAGCACAATATTTTAAATTCCACACTGACAATAACCCAATTTTTAATTTATCTAGGATGAAGCATAGCTTATTTGGGGTAAACATCACTATCTGCAGATAAATTAAATATACAATTAAAATAAAGTATTTCTCAAATAAAAGCTCAGGAAGTGAGCAAAAACAGTAAAGCCAACACTAGCTCTCCACATCCTGTAATGGATAGATTAATTAGACGAGAAGCAGGTGCTGCTCGCATAAAGCACCGAAAGAATCACGAAAGAAGCAAGCCCTTAGCAAAAAAGTATAGTTCAGGTATTAACTCGTGTCTACTGTACTTTTAACCTCCAAGATCACAAAAATTCCCTTATACATACCACTGAGTATATCTGGAGATGCAGCAAGGACATCATTCTTTTGAACTATCCCTCTAACATTTTCAAAATTTGAAAACAAGGCTTGATTTTCTTCCTCTTCTTCAGTTATAGTGTGTTCTCGCTCTTCTTCCTTTTTCTCGTTCTCCTCTTTTTTGAGTTCTTCTTCCTCTTCTTCCATTAATAGATTATCCCTGAAGTTTAAAGAAATGCATTAACATAAATGTAAGGTAGAGCAAACTTTATAATCTATACGACAATGACAGGATTCATTACTATATGCAGAATATAACAAACAAATATGGGGACCTCTAGTAACATAATAAAACCCCCTTCAATTCTAGATCTTAATTAGAATATTACTATTTTCATAGGATAACTGAGTACCTATAACAACTTAATTTACAAACAATGTGCATAGGATAAACATTATTCACTGGAAACACATGCTAGTATCTACTGCTGTCACACCACTTGATCCGATTCAGACAATGAGGTAATTAACAAAACATGCAAATGACTATTCTGAGGCCCCCTTTTCTGCATCATTCATAAGATAAGCAGTAAAGGACTTGTTAGAGAATCTTGATGGACACCAACATTTAGCTAGTTTTTTTTTTTTTTTTTTTTTTCAGACATACCTGCCAGAGTAAAATCATTTTATGGTACAGACCCATAACTTGGTATTGATCCTTCCTTTAATTTGTGTCTTCATAATGCCCATCTGATTGCTGGTCTTGGTACTCTGCTAAATGTCTTATGAAAATCTACATGTTACCTCCTCTCCAATATCTGCCTTATTATACAGATCAGCTCCTTGGTAAATTTGGCTTGAAGCCAAACTATCAACTGTTATTTTGACCATTATTGACACAACCTTTACACCAGCACTTACAGCCAGATTTTCAGTGGGCTATAAAAAGCTTATTCCTCCATGCTTTCCATACTGCATTGCCTTTCCTCCAAATATTTTTTATGTAATACTTTTTTCCCATGATCTTCATATACTGCAATTTAACTAAAATAATAATACATATTGCCATGCAACACTTACTTGGCACTAGTTGTATTCATATTATTTTCTGGAATGACAGCAGGGAATGTTGTGAATGAAGAAGATTCATCGGGCTCCTTCATAGGTCGCAAACTTCCTAAAGATGGTGAATCCTCCTGCTAAAGTAGAAAATTATTTTGATTACTAACAAACACTGTTATAGATTTTTGCACAGCCATTCAAAATACAATCAAAACCATTTTAGAAGAGTAAAATTTTGTTGCATAATTTTAAAATTTTTAAATTCTTCAAAAGACTGCCAATACAAATAAAATATTATTTCAACAAAAACATATCTACACTGCTAGAATGAAAAAACTGCAATTCACGCAATCAGTCTTTGACAGGGCAATAATTCTCAAAACAACAGATCCTATTGCCTTTACCTAACTTTGATAAACTGCAGATTCCCATTAGGCAAACCAGGATAATCAATATAATAACTGGAAATTATCTCAATGAATAATAACTGGAAATTATCTCAATGAGATGACTGTGAGTGGGTACTTTTAGTAGTGAGTCCTACACTGGCATACTTATGATACATCTTCCACAGAATTGTGAACAGCAATGAGGGTTCTTCACCATGTCCCTTCAATCCCAAAGTTACACAAACTTCCCTTTATTTTGCAATAAATCCTTTGGTCTCTTCCCACCTATAGTCGAGCCAAACGAAAGTGGCGCGTGAGAGACTGAATGTATCGTGGCGAAATCTAAAGAGTTCGTTCATTTTACCTGGAGAACGCGGTTTTGAGAAGTCCTGAAACCGATTCAGGACCGAAGATGCATTAAGATCTTAAAGGTGGGAAGGTTCCATCGGTCATAATCCCGGATATATTTTCCTTTTCGGCTTTTTTCTCCGGGTGATCAGTAGAAAACAAATAGGAACCTTGGAAGAATTATGATCCCAGGTCAATCAGAGCCACACAGGGAGTGCTTTAATAGATTATAAGTGTTTTCTTCCTTCAAAAATACATTTATCCTTAAGACCCACATGTCTTCTGTACAGGATTGTTTCTCCCTCTTTAATTGTGTGTGTGTGTGTGTGTGTGTGTGTGTGTGTGTGTGTGTGTGTGTGTGTGTGTGTGTGTGTGTGTGTGATATATATATATATATATATATATATATATATATATATATATATATATATATATATATATATATATATATATATATATATATATATATATATATATATATATATACATATATATATACATATATATATACATATACATATGTGTATATATATTATAATATATATATATATATATATATATATATATATATATATATACTGTATATATATATATATATATATATATATATATATATATATATATTATATATATATATATATATATATATATATATACATGAAACTGCCCATTGACTCAGTATTGGAATACCTTAAAGATGAATTGCATAAACTTTATTTTCAATGAGGAATATTTTAAACAAACGTTTGGTATAGCAATGGGAAACCCACTTTCACCTGTTCTTTCAAATTTATATATGGAATTTTTTGAATGCCTGTGCATCCCCAAGATTTTCCATTTTCCCGTAACATGGTACTGTTATATTGATGATATTTCAGCCTTCATGCCCAAGGATTGATGATATTTCAGCCTTCATGCCCAAGGATTTGGATCTAAATAACATACTGGCTCAAACTCGAGGGAACCTTTTAATTGTAAATGTAGTATTTATTTATATGAAAAGACAAATAATTTGACATGTGGTTAAGATTTAGATATCAACCCCTCTCAGACAAGAACAAGATTATTTTTTTTCGTCTGACATGCTAAATCAGTTAATCCGCATGTAATAAGCTGGTCAGATTGTTCGCTCGTATCCTCACTGAGCGGTCTTTAAGGTCTGATGTCCGAAATCTTTTGATGTCGATACGATGCGTTGGACGGAGGCCTTCTCTCACGCACCACTTTCATTTGGCTCGACTATAGTGGTTCAATTTCTTCAAATCTACTTTGCTTTAACCACTTATCATTAACTTATGAACAAATCCTTCTGCCAAGCTCTATGAATCTTGTTAAGCTATTTATGATAAAAAGTTTATGTGACATTATTATTATTAAAGATAATTTAACATGACTACCAAGCCATTTCAAGAATTTCACAGAATTTGTGTGAAGGATTAGATCTGAAATGACAGTTGAAAATTAGATTAAGATAAAGTTAAATAGTTGGAACACTAAGTAGGAAAAAACCAAAGGGAACAAATGAAAAGTGAAGAACAAAAGTAATGCAGCTGGGGTTGAAGGAATTTTCCTGAAATTTAGTACTATGTACAGTGTGTCACTCAGCATACTAAGTGGTACCCTCTACAATAATAAATGCTACCAAGCTGTGCCTTTGAGAGAGGGAAACAAATGGGTCTGCTTAGTTCCATGTATCTTACACATGTCCTGTATTACAGTTCTCATTTACATGCACCCTACATGAGTGGCACTGATTTTGAACATCCACAGTGACCATATGTCTTATTGTGTTGCTTGTATGGGTATGTGTTTGGGGCACAATCTTAAACAGAAATTGTTTTAAATGTGAAGTTAGCAACCATTGACATCACATTCACAATAAGGGAACAGCATCAATAATGTTCTGACACCTCTAATGTGAAGAATATACAGCAGTACAACAGATGGCTTGTTCATAAAAGCAAATAGATTGGAATAGGTTGCAGTCTCTCAAAAGTATTTACTGTACAAAATTTAACACAATGGGAATGTTCACCGAGATGTAGGTTACGGAAAAGTGGAAATTATGAGTTAGAAAATGAAATAAGGCTCTAAATTCTGATACAAATTAATTGATTTCTAAAATAAACTGACCCTACAGCAAAAGTTACTGTACAGCAATATCAATCTAAAAGAGTGTAAAAAGCAAACATAATTAAAACTCTTCCTCACAGATTATTCTGACAGAAAACCTAATTATCCTATAAAATGAAGAAAAGAATATTACAAAATATAAAAAAAGATATAAAACCATGGGGAAACTTTTTGGCAAAAGATGAAACTTCTTCCAAAAAGGTTAAAAGTTGAAATGCCAAACCCGAGGCATGAAACACTACATTATAAATTGCTCACCACGGATGAGAAGGAATATAAGAATGCATACTGTTAAGTGATATGTACCAAGTAAGCACAGCAATGCTTATGACACAAAATGTAAAACAGTGCTTTAAATGCATGAGTTTTTTGACATTTATAGAAAAACTTTATGCTCAAAGTAGGGGAAAGATTATCAACTAAAAGACTACAACTCAAGATAGAATAAATGTACACCAGTGTCCTAACATTATAGGACACAGAAACTCTTAGAAATCCCAAGAACCAACAAAACATAAATACAGCAAACAGAATAATAACTATAACACTCAAGATATTTACAAAGAAGTTGGAGACATACCATCTTAAAAAGTTGACACAGAAAAAAAATTATTAAAGAAAATTACCATCTTAAAAAGTTGACACAGAAAAAAAATTATTAAAGAAAATTATGAACTGCAACCTATATATAAACAAATAGGGCTAGCCAAATGCCCCATAGGAGAGCTGACATAGGAAAGCATCCAAAAATAAACATGAATGATTATATCACACTTGTGCATCATTATGTATGCAGTAATGTTCTTTGCTGAAAGCATCCAAATATAAAGTGAATGATGATGACACACTTGTGCATCACAATTTATGCAGTAAAAAAGATTCTTTGCAGCATCGCTCTGACTTCATTCTGCATTTTTTTCTTTTACTTTGGTCTCCTGTTAAAGATCTTACCCTCCTTTGAGCCATCCATATTACAGCCAAAATGTAATTCGGTTGCCTGGCAACATGCATCCTTCCAGATCATCTCATGCATTATTCTACTATTCTCTAAAAGCTCTCATAAGCTGTAACTTCAGACGGGTGACAATTGCCCACAAAATATACAAGAGTCTTACACTGACTATAAAGCATCTATCTTATTTTGAGGCTTGTTCACCAGGATACTGATACAGCAAGCAATCACTGCTGTATAAAACTGAAGCAAATAGTTATCTGATAAGCTATAACTTCACCAGGATACTGATGCAGCAATCACTGCCCTATAAAACTGAAGCAGATAGTTACCCGAGGTTTTTTCTTGTTTTCTAACTGAAGGCGAATTCTTGCTTCCTCCTGTGCTTCTTTCTTTGGCGTGAGTGTCTTTTCACGAATTGATGTTCGTCTGACAGATTGAGTTCGTGTGTTGGAATGTGCTCGTCGAACCTGAAAGAAGTGAGCATCACATAATAACACTCTTTTGTACTCAAAATAACAAAACACAAAAACAAAATAACATGAATAAAACATTCTGAAGTTTGGATGGATGAATGTACATGCATAGTCTCAGAATATATAATCCCACAAAAAAAATACCTTTCTGGTTTGATCATGAAGACGTTTAGTTTCTTGTTCATTAATCAACTGCATAATCCTCTCTCGAAGTTCAGCATCTTCACATATATCTAAAAAAAAAAAAAGGCAGACACAGTTTTAATGTGCAGCAATAACCAGAAAAATCATACAATACCTGACCTTAGCAGCAAATACTTACCAATATATGGCTCATTTTTGTAAGCAATCAGAACAAACAACCATGCAGCTACACAAAATTTGCATACAATATGTTCTTGCATTGCAGTACAGTATTTGGAAAAACAAAACAATAAAGCACATGGATAAAATCAAAATGGGAGATAATAGAAAAATAAACTGAAGTCATTCTGTCTTATCGCTCTTTACTATTCTTTTCTTGCTATCCGTTTTGGGCTTTTCATTGTATTTTCAGTTCTTCTACCATTGGCATTTGGTTTGTTTCATTCTTTCATTTTTTATAATATATAAATTCTGCTTGTAATTTCATACATTATCTGGGCTAAACCAGCAAAATCTGGTTGTTGTCATACAAAGAAAGTGGCCTTAGCTCAAAGCCCTAGAGCAAAAAGACGTTAAAAAAAAATAATTCTATCTGGATTTGAACCACCAAAATCAAACCATGCCTATCTGTGAATTATATTTCTGAAAAATCTTGTTAACAAAACAATAGCAAAAAAATTAAAATTAATATTTAACAGCACATAAAGTCAAAGTCAAAATAGATTATGGAAGACAGCAAAATGTAGTTTTATTGGAACAGACTTTTGCAGAACCTTTGCAAGGATACCCCCAAAATGTAGATAACCCGCAGTTTACACTGCTATAAAGCACTACGAATTCCACTTCCCTTTTATTAGCAAAGGATGGCTTGGATGGCATTCAGTTTATATCAACAATTACAACAAGGAGAAAGATTCAGAATAAACAGTAAAACTCACCATAAGGAGTCTCCTGATTTTTTGTACGAGCATGAAGATTGGCTCCATTTTGTACTAATAATTCCAGAACATCCGGCTGTAAAATAAACTTCACATTAGACAGTACTATCTGTTTATGCATTCAAAATAATTATGATGCATAATATAAAAAAAAAGTTATGCAAATAAATGCAAACTTTACTACCTTAAATGGTTTTGATCTTTCACCATAGCTGCCATGATTCTGCACCTCCCACTTAAGACATTTTCTATCACAAAAATTTTACACGAAAAAATATGCAATACAATTTTGGAAAACTACAATTTGTTCCCCCTTTGAAAAGTTATAAAAAAAAATCTTTCAATACTTCTGCTCCAGAAGAACAGTGCAGTCAACTCTTACAATCCATAAACCAAATCATCCTTCCTTACTATCTTTTGATAAATCAAGTGATTAATACATTTCCCTATTTAAAACTGTTTTGTATAACCAGACACACCTTATCATGTATAGAAAATTCACAGATACATATCAACTTTCCTTTCACTAAATATCTGGTGGACAACAACAATATCTTCACAAATATTAATATAATAATTAAAATTACCATACAGTCATGTTACATAATTAGAAACCCAAAATTACACTCATATTTTTTTTATTCTAAAATCATCAGTTCTGTGATCTCAATTTTGAAAACAAAG
>NC_089759.1:6289156-6349156 GCF_040412425.1 Macrobrachium rosenbergii | reverse complement strand
TACAAATAAATTTTTTACAAATGCCTTTCCCATGTCAATCTCAGCTAGCAGACCAAAACCAAATAAAAAAATTTCTCTCATTGGCAAAACTACCTATGTAGTATGGAGCAACTACTAGGGGCTGGAAACTAACCACTTAACTGCCAGCTCAATCACAGCTGCTTCAAAAATGTCAAAGGCAATTTGGGAGGCAAATACTCAATATAGCAACTTTGTTAATTTTCAAATAATTGTCAAGAGCATCACCATAACAGTAATAGTGAATTGGAACTTTACCAAATACTGATCTCCAATTACAGTACTCACATCTAGTAAATACTGAATGGCCTAAGGTTTGTGAAATCACAGCAACTTAGAATTACTACGGCAAAGAGAATAATAGTAGTATTGGAGAGACCTTCCTTGACAACACTAAATGCAGTGACATCCCTTTCATCTAACAAAAGATCTCATCTACCAAAGTACACCATTGGTCATCACCAAGAACAAGGAAGCTTTAATTTGGTGGCAGTCAGTGTATTTTGTTCCTCCATATTCCCATTATGTGTACAGTATTTCAGTACAGTTTCTATTACAAATATTCATAAAAACTTGAATGATAAAGGTATGACCTTACCTACTAGCAGAAAATACTGTATTACTAATGACAGCTATTTAAAAATTTTTATTTTTCCAGCCCTAAAATGAAGGATATCATGAATACACATCAACCATAAATACTGAATGATCAGGTATCTAATACAATGCTCAATACTCACCTTCATCAATATCGTTGCGCGCTGCAGCTTCTAGCAACATAACGTTGCTGATAAAGCAAACTTTCTTGCCATTCTCCCGTCTTCTTTTTTGAGCTTCATTTTGTGCTGTCTTTTCTTTTTTGGACCCAGCTACTTCTTTCTCTTTCTGAGTGTACTTCTTCATCTGCTGCATGCGTCTCCTCCTCGCCAGCTTCAGCCGCTCTTGAGTCGACAGCTTTTCGATGTAAGCCATTTCGGCTATGAGCTCACTGTGATCCATTGTGACACTTTTGTTGTGTGACTGACGACGGACTAGACTTACCACTATTTTGGAATGTATAGGTTGTACCCTGGAATGCTTGATTTCTATCACAGTAATGAATCACCACCGCTGCAGGACAAATTCTTTCATCCCTTCACGAACTCTCTAGGAGAGAAATCAAGTAGGCAACAAAAAAGGACAACTTACACTAATCATTATTGCTGATGGTATGCTTAATTGCCCACTCGAGATAAGGCACAATGATGCAAGGTACGAATAAGGTAGAGTTATTGACAATAACATGCCCATTAAGGATAAACTTTACCATTAAATCACATCTCCTTCATTCATCACCAGTTCACAAGGTCCAACTTAAAAAAAAATCTAAATTACTTGTCCTGTTTCATCACATGATTTTCCAACTTATTAATACTTCACTGAGGTATAAACAAATAATATGTTTCTAAAAATCCATTGGTAGCAGTGTGGATATCGCTTGCTGCTTAGAGTCCAGCTAAGGCAGTTTGAGACTTCCATCTTACATAATTCTTAAGATGCCAACTACTTTTAAATACACAGTCTGAAATTTAGATCAGTGACCTGTAAAGAAATATATATTTGTTAAACAATGGTAAAAATTTTCTGAAGACTTCATTACAATTAATTTTTAAACTAACATGATAAAAATGCATAACCAACCACAAAGGTGCATGGTAAATAAATTTATGCACAAAACAACTTCTTGAAATATACAAATTATCAGCAAATAGTCTATGTACTGTTTACCTAGGCTTACTACCAATAGCCTATAGCCTATATCTAAAACTCTTATGCAAAATTCTAATTCTTTCACCAAACTCACTTTACATGTGCCATAAAGACCACCAAAAACTGAAGAAATTGCTAAATGGCATGCACACAAAATCTTTAGTAATGTGGGTTGCTGAGAATCAAATCTTGAGATTAAATAGCAGACTACATTAAATTATTTTTAAGCTAAGGAAAGCACTCTTATACAACTGTATTATTATATAAATTAGTTGGACAAGATCATAAAATCACATTTCCAGACACTCGTAAGTCCAGCCATTTTGTTTTTGAATAAAAGGGAAAACACTGGAGTAGTGTAAAGTTTGACAGCTAGGTGGGAAGAGACCAAAGGGAATGGATGACAATAATATGCAGAAAGTAATGCAGCTGGGGCAAAAAGGGCACTGAAAAGAATATTTACCACATACTGTACTGCATGCCACACAAAAGTGCACTGTACATGGTGCCACCCTATTGGTTAAACAACTAAACCTTTCTCATGAGTCACACATGCCTGAGTAAGCTAATCCACTGATGAGGGAAAGACTTCAAACCCAACTTCTTTGCTATGCTGGATAAAACCCATGGGACTGTGTAGGAAAGGTTAAGGAACATAGTGTTCCAGGCACCTGGTTCATTGAAAGCTAAAAAAGAAGTCAAATAAAACAGAAAGGTGCCCCTACGACAGCTACTGCGTAAAGTAAGCCATGCACTGCACACTTTAGCATAACATAGGCTCTTGTTTTATCTCTCTATCCCCTATTTATATGGCTTCTACTTTCTTACTTTCAATCCAGGTCTTGTGGTTTCTTCTGAAAATGTTAATCAACTCTTTAAGCTTCATCTTCCACTTGTCATCCTTTGTTTTGAAGAAAATTTGTTCAGTCAATCCTGTAAGCCTCTTGGAAAGACATTTCTACCCACCTACAACAAGGTACTACTGCTGCATTTAACCCTCCCACAGGAATAAGGATGTTGGCTTTATATTACCTGTAAGGAGTTGGCAAGGCAACACTGACTCCAGCCTAAGACCATTGAATAACATTAAATAGGCAGAGATGTCATGGACAACCTGATGATGACTTGGGCTGAGGTACAATTAGTGTCCTTTGTCTGGATACTATAACACAAGGGACTCCACAAAGATTATATTTGGCTACATGCCATGGTCCCATTCCCAAAATATGAACTGAAAGGGTAAACTGTATCACAAAGAATTTGTCCTTAGCAATTGTAAGCAATGACAGTACAATTACCATCATCCTCAATGTCTGACTATTGTGCAGGATGAAATACAGAATTCCCTGTGAGGGAGTTAGTATTAGCTTCTTTTGGCTGATGAGAAGTCTTAACTATCTGTAGAGACAAAACAACTCGGCCTCAGCTGAGCTGCATCTGTATCAATGCCTTCACCAGCCAATGGATGGGTGTTTTAAAGCACAGTATGTCGTTTGCCCTCCAAACATCACAACCTCTAATTCAACATCATCAACTACAGATCGTTGCCTAACACTAAAAAATTTCATTACCATTCTAAATATGATCCAAAAGGTTTCATAAGGTGGGACAGAGGAAGAACAAATTCTCACCAATCCCCTCATAATCCTCCCTATCACTGACCTCCTACAACTGGACCAGTCTTTCTACTGCATGACCACGGGAGAGAAAAGTCAGGGAAGAAAATACCCGCCACTCAGACTAGCTGATGCTTCTGCGAATGGTTGATTAAAATTTTTGTGAAATCGCAAAGAAACGAATCATGTCTCTATGAAACTTTAACCCTACAAAAAATACTGCACACCAGTAACTGACTTCTGATTGGTACTCTTAAAACATAAGGATCTCCCTCTCCCCCCGAGTGTGCATTCAAGCTTGGTGCCCAAAGTAACAGAATTGTTATTTTTTTGCGTCAAAACACATCTGCAATCTCAATCCCCAGAGCTTGTGGTTCTCTATGCTCATATTCATCACAATTGCCAATCTTTCATGAATTCACTTTGTTATATTATTAATAGTATAATTGCTTGGAAAAACAAGCAATGCAATTATTATCACTACTGTTAGGATCTTTGATTTGTATTTATCATTAACAACCCTAGTTTTGTTACTTGTACTTATGCAGTTTCATATCTGGTATTGAGAAAGACCCTCACTTGATGCGTAATGTCTGCAGGGTCCAGTTGTGGTTGCCAGAGCTGACATGCATGATATAAAAAAGTATGGTGTCAATCCCACAGGCATTTTACGGAATCTGACGGCACTATTAGCATGCTAAGATACCGGACAAAGGAAATATGTCTTTAACATCTCAAGTTTCAAGAACTCTCTACCATTCACTGCGATCCAAACTGTATCAATGCCTTCAAGAGTGAACTCTTCAAGTCTTCCAAATGGAATCTGAAGAGTTTTTATTTTGTACTCTGCATGAGCAAATGGAACAGGGCCTGTATAAGCTCTGCGACTATAGCCCTAACAGATTGAGCATCACTATACTTGCCTGCAAATCAAAGCCCATCTCATGACCATCATAAGCAGTCACTTTTCCCAGATGTTTGGCAGCATTTTCTGTAACTGAGTAATCAATCCACTGTACTCTGGCCTTTGATGAGAGAAACAGGTTTTTTTTTTACACAACATTCCTTCAGTTACAACACATGAATGTTAATGAATTCTAATTTCTTAGATACTTTCATACATTAAGCAAACAAACCAAACTCAAAGCAACCACTATTAGTTGTCAGTAGTGGCTTCCATCTATCAAGGGCATTCATCTCCACTAAATGCACAGGGGTGATACCCTATAAATGGTTACTTCAGTTTCAGGTAAATATTTCCACTTACTATACCAGGTTTAACAGAAATAAGAATAGGAAAAGACTATAATTTGCGTGAAAACATCACCCTAAAGAACATGCACATACAACAAAACCCATCACCCCTCACAAGCCCTTAGCAAAACTTTGGAATGATGCATAATAAAACAATAAAAAAAACTAAATCCAATATTATTATCTTATAAAATGCATTAGGCTATATTGCAGCTATGGGGAAAATCACCATCTCAAAGAGATAAACAGTACTGTAATTGAGTAACTTACAGTTTTAACTGAACGTATAAGAAATATTTCATTGTATCAAAGGGAAAAAATAAAAAAATATATTTCTATAACTTGTGACAAAGAAAAACGAGTATGATAACATAGTGAACTTTCAAATTAATGGAAGAAAACCTATTACTAAACATCCTCAGAACTCCTTGCATTCCAGCACAACTGTTTGATACTTTGCAC
Source organism: Macrobrachium rosenbergii (assembly GCF_040412425.1). Lineage (NCBI taxonomy): Eukaryota > Metazoa > Arthropoda > Malacostraca > Decapoda > Palaemonidae > Macrobrachium > Macrobrachium rosenbergii. Next base: position 6,344,057 of record NC_089759.1, on the reverse strand, counting down.
ACTTGAATTCCAAGCACCTCCCACTCTGACATCATGTCCATATACTGCATACTAACCTTCCTCATGCTCAGGGTCAGCATGGCTACCTGCAGCTTGTTACTAAATTGAGTATGTACAGAAAAGATTCCTGATTTACCAAACTAGGAGCAAGGCAAATGTTTTCTTACATTGTACCATGGATACACACACACACACACACACAGAGAGAGAGAGAGAGAGAGAGAGAGAGAGAGAGAGAGAGAGAGAGAGAGAGAGAGAGAGAGAGAGAGAGAGAGAGTTGAAGCAAAGTGGATGAGATTTACACCCCTACAAATGATAAATTTCATGCAAATGTAAAACAACAATAGTACATGAAGTTATGCTTGTTAGCAACTAAAATATGTTGCATAATATACTTGAAGAAAACTGGATGCAATACACTCACAAAGTAATGAGATATTCAATGGAAATCCTTCTTGCATAAAGGATAAAAACAAAACCTTGTTAATGAGTGCTGTACATGATGAGGAATATTAAAAAAGTTACACACATAAATATCATGTAAATCAGCCATAAAATAAACCTCTGAGTATCGGGCTAACTAACAGCTCCTTATTCAAAACAAGAACACCTTAATTAAGGGAACCACAGACAGCAATCCAAATAGATTGACAAATGATCCGTAACTATTAAAACTATATTGTGTGTAAAGGACATACTACTCTATATCTGTAAGAGGTTAGCATGAACTGCAAGGACAGTTAAGGTAAAGCCTTGATTTTGAGACAATAGTTACACCCAGCCACTTCAAGTAAATGGGAATCAGTATCAGTATTTCATATTCACTATAATCTACTTTTATAATCACCAAATTATTAGTGGCTTAACTAACAGAGTATGCATTCAAGTATGTGATATCTTTCACCAGATCTTTTTCTTTACATATGACATTACACAAAATAATAAAATAGTAACCTATCAATCAACACCTAGTATAGATCAAACCTAAAGCAAGCATGTACTTATAAAGAAAAAGGAAAACAGCAAACCAAACTTCATTATCCTTTTTCAAATAACTTTAGACGAATTACTATAATACTATAACAAAAAAGCAGATCAAGTGCTGGCAAACCTCACTGGATAGGAAAACAACCCTAATTTTTTTATTACAATCATTCTATACTACATAACACAATACAGAATACTGTATTATAGTCTTAATTATATGAATCAGGTCAAAACTTATCCTAGCTAAGAACACTGCTCAGGTGTTAGATACAAGAAGTTAATGGTGGTCTGACAAGAGCTGATAGTAAATAACAGATTACTAGCAAGAACACAAACAATATATATCCTGAAAGATAAAGAGTAGTGGTGTGAGGAGACATGAGTCTTATATTTCTCTTCAAAATCTTTAATCCTAGAAGGAACCAAAAATTTAAAAAGGAAGAATGTTATCAAGGGGAACATAGTTAAGAAGGTTACCGTAAAATTTTCTAATGATTTCTTTTTGTTCCATTGGCCACAGGTTTGAAATATAAATTTAAATATTCTAGCTAAAAGAATTTTCATCAGTTAGCTACAGTATTCCAGTAAAATAGGCAAAAGATCAACCAATGAACTGTGATCGTAATATTCCCAGAACCATCACAGAGATATACACACTATATGGCTTCTAGTTAATGTTTACCACTGGAAAAAATATTCAAGGTATCTGGTCATCCAAAAGTTCCTTTTCTTCTAAAACTGCTCATCTGACTGACTAAAACAGAAAATGTTTTAAGTCTTCTAATAATCTGGTTAACATGATTATTTCTGAGTTACATTTGGAGTACAACAGTTATAAATGATGACAATATCTGTTACATGAATGTTTAACAAAACTGGGATTAAGAGTCATGAATTTAAACCACTTGGTTAAAGGACTAAAATCAATTTAAGCATCGTGATAACCTTGAAGGAAATGTTGCTGGTGTAGTTTTAAATTTCTCTGAATAGACAACTACAGTAATGTGATGTGCTTCACTGGCAAGTTTATCATCTATCTCAATCCAGCTCATATCCAGGTGTGAGAGTGACAGCTCTTATTTTGTCAAGTAAAATGACAGATGTGAGGGAATATATCTTTCAAGGGATAGGAGACCTTGGGCAGCTTGTGGAGAAAAGTGAGGCTGAAGCTTGACCAATTCACAACAAATACAGATCTACAACCTCACTTACCTATTTCTTTCCTTGAAAATTTCTCTAAAACCTCTCAAGAATTAGTCAGGAGACTCCATCCAAACCAGAAGCAAGTCAGAAATAGCCTACAGGGGCAATGGTAAACAGCACTTTAAAAGTTGTATTCCAAGCTCTTTTAATCTTAAGAGCAGAAAGACCTTATCACAATTTAACAGTACAGAATGTATAGGACTGCAAGTGTGACAACATGGCACCCCTACAGAATGTGAATGCTCATGCTCCACAAGTGAGTACCATGCAATCACTTTAGGGCTCAAACACTAATGGAGGTTCCCTGTTGAAATAAAGTTTATAGAAGAAAGCCACTGTTAAAAAAAGAAAACATTCTTCTAGTGATCTTGACTTAAAGTATAAGCTACACATCCAGGAAATCCGCTGACGTCTACAGAAGAATACAGGTTTCACAAAATGATAGAAGACCTGAGCCTCATCACATTCATACTGGTACCTAAATTCCTAGAGATACCCTTTGGATCAATAACTAGTTTTCAAGACAGCACTAGATATTCCTATTTTTATGCATTACTGTTTAAAAACAATGATTCAAGTCATAAAGTACTGTCAAATGTTCAAAATGATTAAGTACAATGTTACTGATAGCAAACCACGGAACACAAGTGATATGAGATCAGCTAATCAATAAGTCTTATGGTAGATCCAATAACCCTCACCCTAATACCTACTAATAAGTTGGCAATACTGGAAATATTTAGCAGTCAATAATATTAGAAACTGCAAAATATTCTTACAGTAGGTCATGGGTGCTTTCTTCTGCAAATACTGAGCATGACTATGTACGTTTCATACTGTGCTCTACCTGCATAATAATGAGGTGACTCCAGCCAATTAGTTGACTGTGGATGGTAGCAGTTTTCACTGGTTTTCCAGTGAATTCAATTCCTATGGTGATAACAGACACAATAAATGCACTTCTCCCAGTGTTTTACTTAATCTTCAATTTCAATGCACAGTTTCCTGAACCATGTTAAAATGGGTTTGAGTTGGTAAGTGGTATCCCTCAACAGGGTTTATATGTAACAAATTCCATTTTAAAGGTATTTGGAACATCACTATCAGGTGCATATCTCACACCTATGTGAATATCAGAGTGGTACTTTGTGCATTTCTGTTATATCCATCCATTTAACCAATTACCCTGTACATGGTAATAATCCAATGTGCTAAGTTAGAATATTCTTATTAAACATCTGTATATATAAAGAATTCACCAGCAGTCTTACTTTGAATAACGGTTTTGCAAAAGAAAAATGTTAAAATGATACCTTGAAGTGGACCCTATTACAGAATACTACTGCTGTCAATATCCGGTAAATCAATGACTTACCCTTACCATTCCTTCAGCAACTGAATTTCTAACCTTTCGACAGGCATGCATTGTATACAGAGCAACCAGATTCGCTGAACAGCAGCACCAATATGAAATAAATGTGCCTTGCTGTCGAACTTCTCAGTTCCAGAGGTCCTTTATTCCTCGCATTGCTGAACTGTGGTACAGCCTCCCAGAGGATGTCATGCAACTGGAACTTCAAAAGTTCAAGTGAAGATGCAATGCATTGCTACCTTAATACAGTTCAACTTGTATTTTAAATATTTTCCTTAATTTTCATTTATTTATCTAATAATTTGTTAATTTATGTTTTTATAATAACTCATCTCCTCTTTCTGTATTTCCCATTACCTTCTGTTACTTCTTTCAAACTGAGGGGTTTAAATGGCTGAATTACAGATATTAATACTGTACAGTATAATGAATTCTATTTGGATTTCATGAATGATAAGCCACAATGACAAAAGCCTGAAAACTGGACAGGGTGAAGTGAGTCACTTATGTCACCTTTCTTAGGTGTATTGCGAAGAAACTTTTAGATTTTTTTTTAGATAAGTGTAATAAATAGTAATTAGTTATACAGTGTAACATTCCAGCTCAAGGCAACTAGAAGCGTATGTATTAGTTAAGCTTACATGCTTTGAATGTCAAAGGCAGTACACACAAAGTCAGTTTCGGACCCTGTTGAGAACGACGGACATAGGTTTTGCCGAAGAAAAAGCCTAAACTTTCCTAAAATGCATGTCCCAACCTAACTTCGCCACCCCTGGATCCCTCCAAGTAACACTGAACATAAGAAACATGGACTAAGCTCCCTCTCAGAGGCAGTGTTAAGAGCCTGGACCTATCATTCTGAAAACTACCATCGGGTTCACATACAGTAAAACTGAAGATTACTACTGCACCCCCCTGGTTTGGTAACTATCCGTTTCAGCGCAATATAGGCACAAGGCACAATGTTCTGGGTTATTTTTCAGGAGACTCCAGCCACCTCCCACATTATAATTTATATTTTTCTTGGGTAAAGCACATCAAAACAAAACATTTCTTCCCAATACATAACCTTCACAAATACTTAACAAGAGAGAAAAATAATTAATCATATTAAGACTTATAAGGTAAAACAATACTGGCCCCCCACCTCCCTCCGTAGCTAATATGGCAAAATTGTAACCAGTATATACCCCTAGGTTACATTAGGTTGGTATTTTCAGGTTCTTTTAGTGCCCTATCATTTCCTAGCCGTTTTTGCATGAAAAACCCAAAATGCTTTTTCATGCAAAAATGGCTATCTGGAACCTTCTGAAATGGCTGGCTGGAGTCTTCCGAAAAATAACCATGTTCTGTACAAGCCCCCTTGGGGATGAACGTAAAAACATGAACAAAAAGACTGTAAATATCATAAACGCAAACAAAAACAGAAGTACAAGAAGTTTTACCTCAAATACAACTGTGTCGGTAGGCCCAATTATAAGCTCTTTATCAAACTCATTGAATAAAAATTAGGAAAAACATAAAGAAATTGTTGGGTAGGCCCTTTACCATTCCTTATGGCAACAAAATTGCTGTGGAGAAAAGGTAAGACTGTTTTCTTGCCTATTCCACATCACCTTTATGGAGTATCATGAGACACCCAGTTGCCAAAAGGTTGCCAATGCCTGAACAGCCAAAAATATACCATATCAACCTTAGTATTCATAAGCCTATGGCTTATTTACAAATCAGACAGGTATATAAAATAAGACATCAGGTTTAGGCCTATTTGACCAATTGTTACAGGAATACGTCCTCCATCCTTACTGACCTTCAATGCCCGCTTATCAATGCGTAAATTAAATAAACTAAATATAAGGTAGATCTAAGCCGGCTGTCCACAGTGAGCTAGGCTATGGCAGTTGACTATTTTCTATAGAACTTTACCTGCTAAACAAGAATTTAAAGTAATATTTTGGCGGTCAAATGTAATTAAGCTGTAAATTGCCTTAGAACTGTAGCCAACGGTAAAGGGAACCCGTTGGGAATCGCAGTCTTGGGTGGGGTAAAACCCTTTTGAGAATAGCTAACAGTAAGGGGGACCCATTGGGAATTCGGAGTTTTGGGTGGGGTAAATAACTTGGGAAAAGGTTTGGGTACCTTACTGTTGTATTTCCTGTTATATATGTCATTTGGAACACAAAAAACAAGCCTAAAAAGAAGGGAGGATAAATGGATAGCGGGAGCCGTTCCAAAGGCACTTTTCATTCATTACTAGTACTGTTGATTCTAAGCCTTAACACGCATGCGCTAGCTTTCAGTTCACCGATCAGCAGCTGCTGGTTTTCTGCGTTTAGCCAGAGCTGTGCGACCCTGACAATTGACGAATTTGACATTTTCCTATGTTATTTTACTTGCTGAACAAGAATATTACCTCTTGCCAGAACATAGGAGCTTGCCAGGAATCTTAAAAAGTGCAGATAAGGCGCGCAGCACCATTCTGCAATGGCCACCTATAGAGGCCACCCAAGTTGAAAGCAGAAATGGTAACGTTTTGTTTTCCATTTACGAAAGCTTCGAATAGTGTGTAGTGGAGCTAGACTATGGGAATTGATGTTTTTCTATGTTATTTTACTTGCTTTTCAAGAGTTTAAGGTAATATTCTGCTGGTCGGCTGCTGCTAAACTGTAATTTACCCTTGAGCTGTGTGCGACCCATTGGTATTGACGTGCAGTTTTCAAGAGTCAATTACATTTTAGTTACATCCAACCGCCACAATATTATTTTAAATTCTTGTTCAGCAGGTAAAATAAAATAGGAAAACGTCAATTGCCATAGGCTACCTCACCGCGGACAGCCGGCTTACAATTACCAAATATAAATCTAATGCTAATCACACTCCACAGGTCTACGCTTTCGCCACAATAGGCCTATTCTCAGATAATAAGCCTACAGTAAAGGGACTTACATGTCGGCCGTATGAACGACGGGAAAGAAGTGACCTATGTCTCTCGAATTTAGTATCTGGCTCCCAAATTTGGGAAAAGACAAGGCAAGCCTGTTCTTATTCAGGATAGTCTAGGCCTACAACTTGATTAGGCTTAGGGTACGCACGGTAGGCCTAAAATCCTATATACAAATATTACAGTAAAATTCACTTCCATGAATTCGGCTGTTTCTAGGGACACATGCAGAGAAAAATGGAATGGTTTTGTCAGTTACGGACAGAATTATTACAAAATGTCAAAATAAAGTCATAAATTTTATTATAAAATAGTCTTGCGTATAGTTTCACTCGTTCTCCCATGACAGGTTCTTCTTCTTCTTCTTCGCTTTTGTTGTTGTGCGAAATTTCCGATACACAAAGCTCTCTCTAACACCTGTTTTAACTCTAATGGCCGTAATTAACCGTCAATAAATTACACGAAACGATAATGCACCAATTCCACTACACTGCAATCACTTTATTTACTACATTCACTCATCCGATGCGTTAAAATTCCCCAACGATTCTTAACATACACCGACTAAGAGCAGTAGCGTGGAGTTACCTTCACGAAGTCAGAATCATAACTAACGCTGCTACACAACAACAGCGAATCAGAGGCAGCGACGAAGGGAGGAGATATTCCACCTCGCTGAAGTAGGTCTTCCAACTCGCAGAAAATAGTTGTGTTTCCTACAATTAACGTCACAATTACAAGTCATTATCGTCGCGAAAAATGCCGTTATCGCCACAAGCGGAGGCCTTTTGTGTAGTACGTCTTAAAAATTCAGATTTTTTCCAAGTAAATAATACCTGTGAGCAATCTTCTAAAAGTAGTATGCATTTTTTGCCTCACAATATCGCATTCATAATCTTGTACAGTACATTGACTATACGAATGGCATTGCTTCCATGTTGTACGCTCTGAATCAAAATCATTGCATATAAGTTAAACGAAACGAAGAAATTATTAAACGTGAAGCCAAAACCTTTGCAGGATATCTTACCAGACGTGGGTGTTTTGATTTGGTAATTAATAGCACTTGAATGAACAGACCACCACTGTTCTCGTATAGCAGACACTTCAAGCACCCAGGGATACTCTTACCCTTTGACAACATAAGCTAAAGTTTATTGGTTGCTTTAAATAGGGACCAATGAAAGGCAATTAACACCTGTTAGTTTAAATAAAAAAATATTCGGATTTACTAGCATTTTCACATGGAACTTAGAATTAATTATTATACGTTTTATGAACTAATTACAGTAGATTTTTATATGGAATGGACAATCCACATATATAAATTTAAGTTGCCAACGGTGTATTAAGTTGAGAAACATGAAAATACTTCAGCAGCTAAACGCCACAATCCACTGGCTATCAGGTACCCTGTCACTGCTCACGTGAACAGTTGCACGTTGGATTTTATCAGGCAGTACTGCACCATCCTCGTCCAGGATTCGAATCTGGGTTCGAACTACACCATGAGGCGTAGGTTCAAATCGTGCCTCGGAATTTCGTAGTTTCTATATAATATATTCATAAATACCCCTTAATATCGAATTCCCCTACATTGGGAATATCTTACACCCAATGGGAATTATATATGAGAAATGCATCCGCCCTAGTCAGGGCTGAACTATGCTCTTTGGTTATGATACACAAGTGGATAATTAACTTATGCAATGTAGCCATCAAGTGTCAGCTGGAATCTCAATAGTTAGATATATAAATAGATATTTAGATAGATAGATAGATAATGCGTGTACTTGTGTGTTTTATTAAAGATCACAGGCAACAGAAATCATATCATTAAGTATCCAAACAAGGCTCTTGAAAAAGCCAATTTTTATTGAAACCACACATGGCCGATCAACCGAGCATATTGAAAAACAAGACATACACACTTCAAAGGCCACACAATTCCATGCAAGAACCAGCATCGTGGACACGAATTTAGAACTGGTAATTTCTGTTGGTGCTCCAGTGATTGAAAACATGTAGTATCTCCCCCCAGCAGCCTTTACCGAGACTACAAATGTTTTTTTTTTTTTTTTTTTTGTGAAGGACATTGGACACTGTAAAGGATGACGTGGGAATTCAGGACCAAGGATCAATGAAAGCAATTTGAAGTCGAAAACAGGACAAGGCAGTCACAGAGGCAAACTGATTTCATTAGTACTGTAACTCTCTCTCTCTCTCTCTCTCTCTCTCTCTCTCTCTCTCTCTCTCTCTCTCTCTCTCTCTCTCTCACACACACACACACACACACATACACACAAAAAGTAGCTACTAAATCGTAGACGAATGCTCGGTGCTGGAAGCTTCTACGACAAAAGGGCTCATCAGCAGTATGTCAAACCCTTTGACACTCACTAAGCCATTCACCTATTCTTTCCTCTTTACTACTTCTATGTATCTCCACATTTCTCCTCATCCTTTTAATTATTCTTAGGCCATACTAAACGTAAAATCTATCTCACCAGCTTCAACCTATTTTCTTTCATTGGAATATCCAATCTTTACTTCCACAGAGGAGAGTTGGTTCAACAACTCATCATACATTCCAACCTTGACTGCCAAAGACAACCCAAGTCTCCTCTCAGTCTTTTGCTTGGTGTCTTTCTATTCAGCCTTACATCAATAGTCACTTCCACAAGCATTTCCAAACGTACACTAACTTTTTCCTTTGCGTATTTCATTCTGAGATGCGTTGATTAAATTAATCATTAACCTTTTTTTTTCTCCCTCGCGTACTTCTTGACCACCTTCCTGTATATCTGTACGTGATCTACTGTCAGCTAATTGCACCTAAATTAATTTTTTTTACTTCAATAAACATTCTATTTCCCTTTTTTTTTGGTCTGCTTCACTGAAATAAGATGGTTTTAGTGAAAAAAAGTCATCTGCCACTACCAAATCTCTTAATATTTACTTTCAAGTCTTTATATGATTCACAATGTACATTGCATAAACAAAGAAAATAGCAAGAACACTAATGGAACGTTATGTGGTCCCAGGAATGTCAGGTATGAACGCACCGGAAATGAACATGTAATTTCAATGCATTTCTGAAGACATCACACTAAAATGTATCACTAAGGGCGGCTCGGTCATAATCCAGTGAGGTGGATTTTGACAGAACAGGTTTACCTGAGCTTTTATACACGGCAGCTCATTTATTGAAAAGCGTTGAAATTATATTTTTGGAAGCATTCAAGATTTAACGTTTTGGCCTAAGCATTGCACAGTAAGAATAAAAAAAACGGGGAAATATCCTGGATTCAAGTCGAAAATTCGAGGTCTTACGGGAAATACTGTACATGACTTCTAAACATTGAAGCCACTTTTCTCGAGACAAAATATCATAATGTGATTATAGATTTTGACTTTAACAAGACGCAGAGTAATATTATTTTACAATGTGAACGCCAATAAAAAACGAGACACGAAAAAGCCGGGAGAAATGTTCAAATTGGGAGGCGTAATCATTCATAAATGTAAGGGGTGGGACGCATACAGGAGACACTCACCTGTGCTACGTCTGGCACCGGCGAAGTTGAACATTAATTTTGTTTCTTGATTAAGAAAAGAGAAATTATAGTGAATGGTCTATAGTAGATTAATTTTACTGTTTCTTACATTATTTTTAATATGTGTTAGTTTAAGTATCAAAATATGCAGCAATACCTGCTTCGAACGAATTCCTCGGTTTCGGACACTTTCATCTCCTCTGGGAGGCTGCAAGGGAAGATGCCACAGGTTTCGTCTATTTTACCCACGAAGCAAGAAGCCTGTACGTAGCTTTCTCTCATGGCAAAGTAGGTAGAAACAAAACTGGTACACCGAATTCCTCCTCACATATTTCGTACATCACAGTCTACACGAAGTCCGAAGGGAATTCAGCTGACTCGCTGTTTCCAACGGACGTATTTTAAACAAAGAGAATTTCTTTTTTTGTTAACCTGTCGAGGGAAGGACATAGAGTTACATAAACGAACACTAGCAGCTGTCCCGTTTACACGTATGTACTAAACACTATACGATTGTTTTCTGTGTATTTTTGAATTATGGTCAAGTTTGTCTTTCCAGTAGAAACATCCAAAGACCTTCTTCTTGGCAACCACAAATGAGCTTGCGCGCGTGCACACATACACACTTGACAGATGTATGCTGATAATACCATATCATCTACTGATGTGTATTCGTAAATATGCATACCTACACACACTCGTCTGTAAAAGATAAAGAGTGAAGATAAAAACTAATATCTTTAGTATGTTAAGTACATATTAAACGTTGTAAGGATAATGAGAGAGTTATGTGTGTTACTTACGGAAATTGCAGACTACTTATCGAAGCTCACCATTATTTAGATGAAAAAAAATAAGTCGGCACACTGAATAATTACCTAACTATCATTATATGTAACATGTGGTTAATCAGACGTCAGATGGATGAGTATTTAGGCTGCTCTGCTGCTGCTGTAAAATTCCCAATAACAGAGGGTGGCTCCAGAGAAATAAACATCATGGTTACTGTCACATTCATACTTTAGCAGCTGAATCGTGGTTCATCCCTGTGTAGAAAACTTCCATAGCATTAGAGGCTTTATGTACATGCCAAGAAATCTCATCAACAACACATTGAAGACATCTACAAATAATGCTATTAACCTCTGTTAACCTAGATATTCATCTCCTCCTCCCTACTAACACTGAATTATTCACCCTTTACGCCAACCCAGCATCCTCATTCTTCCCACAGGTCCAAACCGTTTCAAAACATCCTGACCCAACCTTACACCTACACTAATCCTTCTATCAATTTTGTGTAAGTCCATATTTCCCACCCATTCAGTTCTTATCACACCAGACACACAGGCACTCTAGATATTTTCCTCATCTTTTGCACACATTCTGCTGCCTTCCTTGTTTTCACTTCTTATATCAGATGGCATCATTTATTACCACAGCAGTACCTTTTTCTTTCCAGGAGTGTTGTTAGATTAAAGCAAACTAGACACACATAAACATATATATATATATATATATATATATATATATATATATATATATATATATATATATATATATATATATATATATATATATATTCAATGAATACTTATTGAGCATTTTTTTAAACGAGTTGATTTATAAGAAATATCCCTCTACTATTCCTGCTATATGTTTATGCCTGTCTTAAAAAAAAGTTACTTCATTTTTATCTATCTATATATCTACATAGTTAAATAGAAAGTTAGCTAATTCTATATATGAAAGTCTCTGTAAAGCCTTGTTCCAGTTCTTACGAACCACTGCTTCATGGAAGGTTAAAAAATGATAGAAAGTCACTAAAATAACCTGAAATCATAGAAATTGCTAATTAGAAACAAAATTACCACCACCACTGAAGCTATGTCTCTATCCGTATGTCTACCACGACAAACGTCTTGTTCCAGTTCTGATAAATCACAGAGTCATGTCTACTCTCAGTTCCAGGGAATTCTGGGAGCATCGTTCACAGATCATCTGCCGGATCGTCGAGACTCGTGGAAGTTCGTGTGGAAACTTTCGACTGGAACTTGAAACTCCTGCTTCCGCCTTTTCAGAAGAGTTTCCAGGAAATGTCGGATACAGAAATATCGCTGCCTACTGATGAATCACTCGTAATATCATTATTATTATTGCTTATCATTAGCACTCAGCAAGATCTTACACCAGCGTGGCCACATGGAACAAAAACATACGGTGATTGACTTATTAGGCAAAGTTTGTTTTGAAGAAACGAGGACGTGACAGAGGGAATTTAAGTAATATGAAGACAATACGTGAATACAGGTAAGTAACAAATATTAAACAAGTTTTTTCTGCGCAATCCAGTTTTCTGTACATCGTACAATCAAGGCCATCGAAAACAGATCTATCTCTCGGTGGTCTCGGTAAAATGCTGTATGAGTCGCGGCCCATGAAACTTTAACCACGGCCCGGTGGTGGCCTGGCCTATATCGTTGCCAGACGCATGATTATGTCTAACGTTAACCTTAAATAAATAAAATAAAAATAACTCAGGCTAGAGGACTGCAATTTGTTATGTTTGATGATTGGAGGGTGGATGATCAAGATACCAATTTGCAGCCCTCTAGCCTCAGTAATTTTTAAAGTCTGAGGGTGGACAGAAAAAGTGCGGACGGACAGACAAAGCCGGCACAATAGTTGTCTTTTCAGAAAACTAAAAATATTCACATACACAGTCACTGAGAAGAGTAACGAAAAAATTAAGGAAACAGTGCATGGCGCCTAAAATTATCACTGCAGTCTCGTAGGTTTACGAGAATCAAGAATTCGGTAACCTTTACAGGGACCGGAAACAACAGAGATAATGAATAAATCTTATATAATATTATGTTCGTTCCACGTCGAGCTGGCTCTCTGATCGTCCAGAAAATATCTATGATTGTTCTTCTGGATTATGTGAACAGCTTGTTCATGCTCACATGCGAAGCCCGCATACATAGACACACAAACACACACTCTCTCTCTCTCTCTCTCTCTCTCTCTCTCTCTCTCTCTCTCTCTCTCTTGGTAAGTACTTAAAACACGCACGGCAGAAGAGCGGCGCGCACGGGTAAATGTACCGAAGGTGAGGTTCTGCATGGTTGATCGTTTGGCCCCGACTAAATCACATCCATATTCAATTTACAGCAGAGATTCTGTTAGCGGTGAAAACCCTGCTGATTCACGCGGGATGCGAATCACTCCCCACACAGAAGTTCTCTCACTACGGACGAATCGAAACGGAGTTCAAACTCAAAAGTGGACGGGAAAAAGCAATCGATTTTGGCTTCTTATGTGCGAAGTTTTGGAATGTGAAATGTAATGTGATAACACGCGGAAAATGTGTTATATAGAATAGTTTGGTTGGAATCATGAAAAATCACTGATCTCCTCAAAATGACTCCTTAGTACTCAGACCTCTCAATCTTGGTTTTGTTTTAATACGTCACAGTACAGAGACGTATAAGCTGATGAACTTTGCACCATTGCACAATTTACGATACTGATGGATACGGAGAGAAGCGAAGAATTAAATCAAGACACTGAACATTTTAACTTTAACCTCTGACTTACGGTATATACTGTATGTATGTATATATATATATATATATATATATATATATATATATATATATATATATATATTCGTATTAGGCTTTCTGAGGCGTACAATCTCCGGCTTCAGGTACCGGTGTACGTCTCAGGAAGCTTGTGCTACAAAGTAAACTAAAGAATCTGGAATCTAAACCATCCCGTCTTATTGAAGCCTAATATGAGCAATTTGATTATATGTATATATATAAACATAAACATACAGTATTATATATATATATATATATACCCTCAACTACATCCACAACAGTCAGATGACGACCAGAAACAATTTTATTGGTTTTCTTTAAAGATGCTACAGTTCAAACATAAATTTCCACCTCTAATCGTTACTCAAACGGGCTGACAAACAACATGTTGTGATGGCTGTGTGTGCCTGTTGTATCTGTGGTATATACATACATACATACATAATTAATAACAAGACCTCATTTAAACTGGATGGTATCTCGCGGAGATATTTATTCAGGAAAAGTTACAAGCTTTCCAGGACTAACTGTTCTCATCGTCTGGTCCCGTTATGAATTGTATTAATGCACGGAACAATTGTGTAAGTGATAAAGTTTATACATTCAAATATACATACACAAACACATACAAACGTACTGACGAAACTGCTGCAAAAACGGTCTCGAATTTGACAATCTTATACACCTACAAAATTCGTGAACAATGAACTGCACAAAGACTTGACAAATGATTCCTTAACGTTGCACTTTGCAAGGAAAGAGAGCCCACTTTATCTAAAGGAGTTTCATGTTTATCTGTAAACCGTCCGGTTTCTTTATAATGTTCTCACATGCACGTATAAATTTGTGTAAATTATATACTCCATACACTCACACGCGAGTGGGCCGAACAAAACGCTGGGAAAAGGAAAAGGAATATGGCGCCATTATTTTGTGACGTTTTGCGCAAACGGCCAAAAAAAGGTTCCTGTACTGAGACTGAGATGACGTCACATCTTTCTTATGAATAGTTCAATCTGGCGTTACTGCGCATGATCGTGAGACTGCCGAAGTTTATTTATTCAGAAGACGAACCCTATTCATAATGAACAATGCCACAACAGGGGCAACTGACTTTGAAATTCAAGCTTCCGAAGAATATGGTGTTTATTAGAAAGAAGTAAAAGGAGGTAAAGGGAAATACAGAAAGAAGAGATCATTTACTGATAGAGAAAAATACGATTTTAAAAAATAAATAAATAAATAAATACGTATAAATGTAAGTAAATTATTAAAATACAATGAGAACTGTATTAAGGCAATGTGTATTTGATCTTGGCTTGAACTATTGAGGTTCCAATTGCACGACATCCTCAGGGAGACTGTTCCACAATCCTACTGATCCGTTTAGCAACGGAGGGTTCTTCTCATCGCCTGGAGAGAAGAAGAAGAAGAAGAAGACGAGCCTACGGAACGAAAAGAGAAAGAAGAAGAAGAAGAAGAAGAAGAGTTTCTTGAAATCGACACTACAGGGTTGTTTGTATCGATTTGCGAAGAGCATTCGACGTTCTCGCCTTAACCTTTTGCGAGCGATTTCCCCAATGGGGCTTCCCATTCCTCACCAGAGCTGTCACAAAAGAGCATCGCCCCATTCGATAGGGTTGTAGAATTGTTGTTGTTGCTGCTGTAAAAAACAACAACAAAATTCTATTTTAAATTGTATACTTGTTGAGAGTAATGATAAGGTAATTCTAAACCTTATGTCACTTGCTTCTTGATGGCTGATTTCCAGCGTAAAAGATTTAAATATTTTTTCTGGTTTGTTCATTAAACACCTATTAATACACTTATCTAATCTCAATTATCATTTACCGATTTATGTACCTATATTAATGCATTTATCAATTTATCTCGGCAATACAGAGTGGAGACGATATAATTCATGAATAACTAGGCTTGTTTTACAAACTATAAACTCAATCTTTTACACAGATAGATCAAACGACTGAAAACAGAAAGGAAAGGAAAAAGTTCCAGAGTCTAGTGGAGGAGAAGAGGAAACTAACTCTGCTCATATACCTTTCGTAATAAATTATAATCGCTTAAGTATTCAGTAATGCAAAGAATATTCATACATATATATGTATATATATAAATATATGCATATATTTACATATACACACATATATATAGTATATAATATATATATATATATATATATATATATATATATATATATATATATATATATATATATATATATATATATGTGTGTGTGTGTGTGTGTGTGTGTGTGTGTGTGTGTATTAGATAGATAGATATACGGTTCCGCCAATGCCACAAATGCATAAAACATACTTTAAATTTCAAATAAACAGCATCTTAGAACTTTAGCATTCCATTTCACTCGGTTCAAATCGCCAATGACTGTCAATCATTGATCGTCATGAAACTTACAGGAAATAGCTAATTGCGCTTAATGATACAATACGTATTAAATAAATGCTTTTTATAGCAATTTATGAACACTGACTAAGATCACGGTTTGGTGAAGATGACTAAGTGTATGTAATGCAATCCGACCTGGTCCCCAGGTAGCTTAATTCTAATATTCTCTTGGTCTCTTTGCGCGAAGGAGGACAAATGGCACAATATGAGAAGTAAAAAATGCGCCGAAGTTTCTTCGGCGCACTCGAATTTTCTGTGCAGCCGCTACAGTGTATAATCAAGGCCACCAAAAATAGAGCCATCTTTCGGTGGTCTCGGTATAATGCTGTATGAACCGAGGCCCATGAAGCTTTAAACACGGCCCGGTGGTGGCCTATCTCATATCGTTGCTAGAAGCACGATTATGGCTAACTTTAAAATAAAAACTACTGAGGCTAGAGGGCTGCAATTTGGTATGTTTGATTATTGGAGGGTGGATGATCAACATACCAGTTTGCAGCCCTTTAGCCTCAGTAGTTTTTAAGACCTGAGGGCGGACAGAAAAAGTGCGGACAGAAAAAAGTGAGAACAGAAAAAAAAGTCCGGACAGAATAAAGTGTGGACGGATAGACAAAGCCGGCACAATAGTTTTCGTTTACAGAAAACTAAAAACAGTTATTTCAAATATAACCATAAGAAGTATTGCAATCATGAGCTATTACTGATGTGAACGTTTAACAATGATTTTGACACGATGCAGAAATTGTATTTTAATAATTTACTTAATTTTTATCCATTTATTCAGTAATTTGTTAATTTATTTTTTTTCTTTTTTAATAAGTGATCTCTTCTTTCCGTATTTTCTATTACCTTCTGTTACCTCTTTCCAATAAATACTATAGTCTTTGGAATTTTGAATTTCAAGTCAATGGCCCCTTGTTCCATTTGGATAGGCTCATCTTCTGAATAATAATTATAAATGATAACTGAAAAATGCTATTGTTTTCATCTTCCCTTGTCGCTCTTTGGTAAACAAGATTAATGACAGAATAACTTATAATGAAGATTCGGAGAACCATGAGCAAGATTTAAAAACGCTGAGGGAAACCCAATCATTGACAAAAACTCTCCCGTGATCAAGACATGTGAAAAAGAGCTATCTGCTATCTCCTTCTAACTCGAACTGAAAGTTAGTGGTAGGAACCGGATTCCTGAAGAGACTTAATGCTCTTCGGATTCCTGAATGGTAGAATGACATTCCTGAGAAATTGACAAAGCTCCCCAGATTCTAGACTGGATCGGTCTCGCCTTATTAGCTAAAGGTCATCAGAAAGTCGGTGCTAAAATCAATCTCGTCTGCCTGTCCAAGCGAGTAAATCTCTTAAAAGTTCAAAGTAAAGGAAACTACATTGTAAACTCTATGTTTAGTCATATTTACAACCTGAACTTATCCTTTTACATGAATTTCATAATAAAATCAATCTCGTCTGCCCGTCCGAGCGAGCATGTCTCTTACAAGTTCGTAGTAATGGAAACTCCATCTTCAGCTCTCTATTTAGTCTTATTTACATCCTGAAGTTGCCCTTTTACATGAATTCCTTAATAAAATCAATCTTGTCCTCTTGTCCAAGCGAGTAAATCCCTTTAAAAGCTCATAGTAAAGGAAACTCCATTTTCAAATCAATGTTTAGTTTTATTGACGTCATAACTTTTCCTTTTACACGAAAGGATATTTCGATTTGCGCAGTTACACTTAACCTGGAAATTCCTCCGTGGTTAATACACATTCGCGAGGATAATTATGTAGTGAAGAAGATATGTATATTATGCTGTATCATTTAGTAAAGATCAGATTAGGTTCTCTCCTTTAGTGATTATTATTATTACGTGTAACGCGTGTGTCCCTATTCTAATTCTGTTTTTATGTTATCTATCATTCTTTCATTATTTCTTATTTAGTAATTCAAGTTCTTCTTTTTCTTAATATCACGCCAAATGCATCTCTTCTTGTAATTTGTTATCGTCTTTTAATAATATTCGCAATTTTTCCAAGATTCTGCACCCTGTGATCAACGCAGAATTCATTATGAATAATAATAATAATAATAATAATAATAATAATAATAATAATAATAATATGGAATTAAGCTCTCACACTTCTTACATTGCTTAAACAATCAAGAAAGCGTATGATACACATACTCGAGACTTGCTTTAATGCCAAACCAGACACTCTCCTGTCTACCCACTCACACTAAATCTCTACGCCTATCATAATAAAGTCCGATTCCTTAGTCAGAGATTGATAATTCTAACCTTATATCTAATGGCTTAGCAGACTACAGGCCCGTGATTCCCACAAGCCCCAGCTAACCACATAAAAAAAGCCTCCTTTCCTTCACTTTCAAATTTCTCACGCAGCTGTTTCGTCAAGAGCGCTTGAACCAGTAACCTCTTCTTGGTCTGTGCCTTTTCCTTTCGTCGCGCCATCTGGCGTCGGAGGAATGCTCTTAATCACGACGATCCCATTTAATTCGCATTTATTACTCTTTTCCCCCCTCAAAGGAATTTTTATGGCCAGTTCTTGTTGATTGGTATGAGTGGCGTTTGTACTGGATCACATGAAGGTAGTAAAGAAATTGTACTGGATTACATGAAGGTAGTGAAGAAATTGTACTGGATTACATGAAGGTATTGCAGACTGTACTGGATTACATGAAGGTAGTAAAGAAATTGTACTGGATTACATGAAGGTATTGCAGACTGTACTGGATTACATGAAGGTAGTAAAGAAATTGTACTGGATTACATGAAGGTATTAAAGAAATTGACTGGATTACATGAAATTGACTGGATTGTATAAAGATATTAAAGAAATTATGGTGATTTATTTAGTTTCATGGGATGTGCTCCAAACCAAATTTGTTACTTTACTGCCAATATCTAATGTTATTTCTTGGTTTATGTGAAAAGCGATTAAACGGGAATATGCAAAAAATAATTATGGTGTATTTCCTGGGGCATTTGTTGTTACTGGGTATGAAAACTTGTAATTGCAGTATACAAATTTCAATACATTTCTTGATGTATACGAAACATGCTATTATTGAAATACGAAAGATAAAGAAATTAAATTAGTGTTGTTAATCATGTTTATTTAAACATTTGTTGTTATTTACATGCAAAGCAACGACGGTGCCTTCCCCCCACCCAAATTTCCAACCCCCTTAAAAAAAAGAGGGAGGAAGCAACTCGTCCTTGACGACGCCTTTCAGTCTCACCTTTTGACCCGTAGAACCTGAGAAGATGACCTTTCCGCGGAGGGCCTCTCGGTGTGACCTCTGACCTTCCTTTTCTCTCGTGGGGGCTCATTCATCCGGAATTGAAGGAATCGATTTATGAAGGGCCCGCTCTTAGAGAGAGAGAGAGAGAGAGAGAGAGAGAGAGAGAGAGAGAGAGAGAGAGAGAGAGAGAGAGAGAGAGAGAATTATGAATGTCTTTCTAAACAGCTGGAAAGAGAGAGAGAGAGAGAGAGAGAGAGAGAGAGAGAGAGAATTATGACTGTCTTTCTAAACAGCTGGGAAGAGAGAGAAAATTATGACTGTCTCTCTAAACAACTGGGAAGAGAGAGAGAGAGAGAGAGAGAGAGAGAGAGAGAGAGAGAGAGAGAGAGAGAGAGAGAGAGAGAGAGAGACAGGAAAGAAATTATGACTGCCTTTCTAAACAGCCGAGAAGAGAGAGCGAAAGAAAGAGAGAGAGAATGATGACTGTCTTTCTAAACAGCTGGGAATAGAGAGAGAGAGAGAGAGAGAGAGAGAGAGAGAGAGAGAGAGAGAGAGAGAGAGAATTATGACAGTCTTCCTAAACAGCTGGGAAGAGAGAGAGAGAGAGAGAGAGAGAGAGAGAGAGAGAGAATTATGACTTCCTAAACAACTGGGAAGAGAGAGAGAATTATGACTCTTCCTAAACAACTGAGAGAGAGAGAGAGAGAGAGAGAGAGAGAGAGAGAGAGAGAGAGAGAGAGAGAGAGAGAGAATTATGACTGTCTTTCTAAACAGCTGGGGAGAGAGAGAAAAAAATTATGACTTTCTAAACAGCTGATGAGAGAGAGAGAGAGAGAGAGAGAGAGAGAGAGAGAGAGAGAGAGAGAGAGAGAATTATGACTGTCTTTCTAAACAGCTGGGAAGAGAGAGAGAGAGAGAGAGAGAGAGAGAGAGAGAGAGAGAATTATGACTCTTCCTAAACAACTGGGAAGAGAGAGACCTTACCTTACCTTACAGACCTTACAGTTCGTTCGGGTTGCCCCAGGTCCCTCAGTGTGAGGCACCTCTGATATCTACCAGAGAATTGCTAATGCATCTTCCGGTATATTTTGCATCTTCCAATCTTGGATGGTCTGGGATGCATCTTAAATATTTGTCGAGCCTATTCTTAAACACATCTACGCACACTCCTGACATGTTTCTCAGATGAGCTGGTAGCGCACTGAATAGACACTGCATTATCGATGCTGGTGCGTGGTGGATTAATGTCCTGTGTGCTTTCCTTAGTTTTCCTGGTATAGTTTTGGGCACTATTAATCTACCTCTGCTTGCTCTTTATGATATTTTTAGCTCCATGATGTTTTCGGTAATTCCTTCTATGTTTCCATGCCTGGATTATCATGTAGCGTTCTCTTCTCCTTTCAAGACTATAAATTTAAGAATTGTAGTCTTTCCCAGTAGTCAAGGTCCTTAACTTCTTCTATTCTACCTGTAAAGGACCTTTGTACACTCTCTATTTGTGCAATATCCTTTTGGTAGTGTGGGTACCATATTATATTGCAATATTCAAGTGGACTACGTACGTACGTTTTATAAAGCATAATCATGTGTTCGGCTTTTCTTGTTTTGAAGTGCCGGAACAACATTCCCAATTTTGCTTTGCATTTTGCCAATAGTATTGCTATTTGATCATTGCATAACATATTCCTCTACCTCTGCTTGCTCTTTATGATATTTTTAGCTCCATGATGTTTTCGGTAATTCCTTCTATCTGTTTCCATGCCTGGATTATCATGTAGCGTTCTCTTCTCCTTTCAAGACTATATAAATTTAAGAATTGTAGTCTTTCCCAGTAGTCAAGGTCCTTAACTTCTTCTATTCTACCTGTAAAGGACCTTTGTACACTCTCTATTTGTGCAATATCCTTTTGGTAGTGTGGGTACCATATTATATTGCAATATTCAAGTGGACTACGTACGTACGTTTTATAAAGCATAATCATGTGTTCGGCTTTTCTTGTTTTGAAGTGCCGGAACAACATTCCCAATTTTGCTTTGCATTTTGCCAATAGTATTGCTATTTGATCATTGCATAACATATTCCTATTCAGCATCACACCAAGGTCTTTAACTGCTTCCTTATTTGTGATTGTCTCATTATTAGGTCCTTTATATGCACATAGCATTCCTTCTTTATCACCATAGTTTACTGATTCAAATTTATCAGAGTTAAATACCATCCTATTTACCTCTGCCCATTTATATATTTTGTTTAGGTCTCTTTGTAGCGAGTTCCTATCTTCATCACAAGTAATTTCTCTACTTATTCTTGTGTCATCGGCGAAACTTCTCACTACTGAGTCCTTAACATTACTGTCTATGTCTACAATCATAATCACAAACAGCAATGCAGCTAACACTGTACCTTGTGGCACACCGGATATTACCGTAGCTTCATCCGATTTCTCGTCGTTTGCAATCACTATCTGTTTTCTGTTTTGCAAAAATTCTTTTATCCATCTTCCTACTTTGTCCACAATGTTATGTTTTCTAATTTTTTTCGCTAATATATTATGGTCTACCTTGCCAAAAGCTTTTGCAAAGTCTAGGTAAACCACATCTGTATCTTTTTCGTTTATCATATTTTTACATATGCTTTCATGGTGGACTAACAGTTGGGTTTGTGTACTTTTTCCAGGTACAAAACCATGTTGTCCTACATTAAACAAACTATTTTTCATTAAATGTTTCATTATATATTTTTTCATTACCCTTTCATAAACTTTCATAATATGAGATGTCAGACTCACAGGCCTATAATTGCTTGCCTCTAGTCTTGATCCACTTTGAAAGTAGGGGTAATATACGCTAATTTATGCTCATCATAACTCTTGCCTGTATCTATACTTTGTCTTAATAACATTGCGAGCGGCTTTGCGATTGAATGAACCACTTTCTTTAACAAAATGGCAGGTATGCCGTCTGGTCCTGCTGCTGATCCATTTTTAATCTCATTAATAGCCTGCACAATATCGGCTTCAGTAATATCTATGTCCGATAAATATTCACTATTTTCATCTCTTGTCTCTGTATCATTCTCTTCATTATCAATTCTAGGTGTAAATTCACTCTTATATCTTTCTGCTAATATGCTACATATTTCCTTTTTTTCATCCATTAATCGCCCTTCAATTCTTAGAGGGCCTATTTCTACTCTTAGTGTATTCATCTTTTTCGCATATGAGTAAAAAATTTTGGGGTTTTGCTTGATATTTTGTAGGGTCCTTTCTTCTAGGTCCTGTTTTTCAATTTCTTTTGACTGTATAATCTTTTGTTCTGCATTTTCTATCTTACTTTTTAGTTCCATCACTTTCCATGCATTCTTTTCTTTTGCAAGACCTTTTTGCCACTTTCTGATTTTCTGGAACAAGATCCTTCTGTCTCTTGGTATGCGTGACTGATGTTTACTTTTCTTCTTTGGTATATATTTTTCCACTATTTCCTCTAATATTTTATATAATATATCCGTATTTACCTTTATATTATCACTTATGAATATGTTTTCCCAGTCTTTGTTTAATTCTTCATTTATTTTTGACCAACTTATATTTTTACTATAGAAATTGTATTTTCCATATCCTTCCCATTTTTTCTTCTCTTGCTTATCTCTTTTTTCATGTGCTTTGGAACAGACTGTTAATTCTGACATTATGGTCCGAAATACGCGTAGTATACACTATTATTTCTTTAACATAGTTCACCTCGTTCACAAATAATAGGTCTGAAATATTATCCTTTCTTGTTGGTAGGTGATTTATTTGCTGAACGTTATGTTCTAGTAGCATAACTAATAGCTTTTCAAATTGCCTCTTATCTTCTGCGCTACTATTACTCTCCTTTTTATATGTATAAATACAACCACAGTCTCCTATTCGTTCTTTCCATTCTACGAAAGGAAAGTTAAAGTCTCCGGACAGGAGTATAGTCCAGTCTTTGTGATTTCTACATATATAATCCAATTTGTCAATTGTTATGTCAAACTCTTTAGTATTAGGGGGTCTGAATATTACAATGTTTACTAATTTTTCAGATTCAAATTCTACTGCTATTAATTCACATTCTGTGTTACTATATTTCTCACAGATTTGTCCTTAATTTATGTCTCTCCCATATATCGCGGTTCCCCCTTGATTCCTATTTTTTCTATCTGATCTATAAGTTTGGAAACCCTTTATCTGATCATCATTACCAGTCTCTTGTGAGTACCAGGTTTCACTTATATTCATTATATCTATTTTTTCAGTTTGGGTTAGTTCTTCTATGAACTCTATTTTTCTTTTTGAGTTACTCAAAACTAAACCCTGTGCATTCATCAGTATGATGGTTTGCGTTTTATCCCCATTATCTAATATGGGTAATAATAAGGATTTTCCCTTGTCTCTTTCCTGCTCTGATATGTTGTTCTTTTTTTCATTTCCATAACTTTGGACATTAAAAAATCCAACTTTTCCAAAATAGTTGATCTTCCATCTTTATAATTATTCATTTTGTGTTTGTATCTGCATCTATCTCCATATCTGCACCATCCATTTGCATCGTAGATACATTGCTTTGTTGCACTGTACCTGGGTGCTGATGCCTCATATCGTGGTGCTAACATTTCATAAATTGGTGCCGGCTTGCTTTTTTTCTTCATCTCATACTCTTTATTCCTTTCTTTATTTGTTTCATTTTTATTTTGATTTTTGATATGTATTTGCTTTTGATTTTCATTCTTCATGGCAACAGGATGCATATACCTGCACTTTTTGTTGAATTTGTAACCTTTTCCTTCTTTCAGGTTTCTACATACTTTCGGATGTAGATCGCTGCATTCAACCTCATAGCCGTCTAGATATGCACATTTGCCATAAATCTCATAGTTGTGACATATCTTGGGATGTTTGTAGTGACATCTTTCACCGAATCTGCAGTTTCCTCTTTTCAAAAGAGTGCAGACTATGTCTTTCTTTTCTTTTTTTTCTTGCTCTTTCCCTTCAATATGTATATCAGGGTACAACCTCTTTGGGATTTTTTTGTGTTGTCATTTCATAGTTTATTTCTTCGTATGTGTGCTGTTTTATTGCCTCATATGTAGAGTCTATGAGTTTCTCTGCATCCATACTCTTATCCTGTTCCTTGTTTTCATTATTGTTTTCTATCTCTTCAGTCTTATTTTCTTCTATTTCGTTTTCCTCTTCTTCCTCATCCTCAGTTTCATCATCCTCGACTATCTGTACATTAAGTCTTGACTTAATAACATTGTCTATCCATATTAGACATGTTGAGCAAAATACTTTTGTGTCCTTTTTTTTATTTTGTTGTACTTCCGCGCATGTAGGACAACTTGGTACGTGGCATGCACAGCATTTCCTTATCAGGTTTTGTGGATTTACAATGCTATACCACACATTACATAGACTGCATGCTTTAGGCATTCGTTTTCCTATTGCATCAATCAGTATATTCACCAAATTCACCCTGTTCATTTTCTTTGTTGGGATGTGTTGATTGATGTAGATTTTCTTTATAAGTCTCTTGACCACTTGGACTTTCTTTGGTATTCCTTCAATTATTTTCATTATGTTTTCTATTGGCTTGTTCGAGCTTGAAGGATCATATCCTTTCACTATGTCTGTGTATGTTTTTGCATCTTTTTGGATGGAGTTGTTATTGATCTCAACGATAAGAAACCCCAGCTCCCTGCTTGCCAGTTCATCATTTTGGAAGTCAACCAGGCAAGCTAAATTTCCCCATCGTCTGCCGCTGTTGTTGCTAGACACTTTGCCGCTGTTGTTGCTAGACGGTTCCATGATGCTTAATTTTTTAATATTTCACTCGAAAAAACACCTTTAGTCGACGCTTTATCGTGCTATTCTGACTTTAATCTAATCACCGACATTTCACCACTAACACTTCTAGCTATAGTTCACTCGCTAGTCGTATGTTATACGCATGAAATCGGGTTGATTATTCAGAGAGAGAGAGAGAGAGAGAGAGAGAGAGAGAGAGAGAGAGAGAGAGAGAGAGAGAGAGAGAGAATTATGACTGTCTTTCTAAACAGCTGGGGAGAGAGAGAGAAAAAAAATTATGACTCTTTCTAAACAGCTGAGGAGAGAGAGAGAGAAATGAGTCAAAAGAAAACGCTGAAAATGCAGACGCCACCACCCACACCAAACCTTCGGACGAAAGAAAGAAAGAAAGAAAGAAAGAAAGAAAGACAGAAGAAGAAGATCCAAGCGACCTTGGAAGAAGAAGAAGAAGAAGAAGAAGAAAGCTGAAAATCCTCTGAAACCTGAGGACTTCCGGATGTGTTCCTAAATGCGAAGTATTTACGAGAGAATGATTGCAATAAAAAACATTCTCTTTTTTTTCCGTCACAAAGAAGTTACGAGTGATGAAGATACGACCACAAAGAATGTTGTTTTTTGTTGTCTTTGATGTTATTGCTGTTATTCGTCGAGTTAGTGAGGATTAGGAAAATATTAAATGAATAATAATAACTACAATGTATTGCTGTTATTTTAAATTCTTTTTAATACTGTCAATTAATTCTTCAGTATTATCATTGTTATTATTAAGACTTCTTCTTCTTCTCCTTCTTAAGAATAGGAATAAGGATAAAGAAAGGGAGTAAAAAAGATGAATTAACAGGATGCACTGGAACAGCGAAGAAATTATATTAAATATTTTGATGATTATATTTCTTACTTCTCTTAGGAGAAATTTTTTGCGCCAATCTCTAGAACTATGTAATCTAGAGTATTCGTGTAATGCAATAAACTATAATTAGGTTATTAACTTAACGTTTGTAAAAACATATAATCTCCTGTCATAGTGTCCTGTCAAAATATCGATTAAAGTCAAGTTATCAATAAATTTCTGAAAGTGGCAAGGTATTCTTGCTTTACTGAATATGATAGTGATACATTTACACACACACTGTAGTCCTGAGTTACTGTCTTCCGTGGTTCGAGCCCACGAGACGACGAACTTATTATCAACTAAAAAATTCCCCTTCGGGTAACATATATGAATATATATTATTCCCGAGGTAGAGTGAATTGGATATTAAAGGACGTTTGTACCTTAATGCTTGTATATGAATCACGGTGATGTGATATGTACATACACACACACACACACACACACACACACACACACACACATATATATATATATATATATATATATATATATATATATATATATATCAATGATAAGCTGCCTACCTTAATAACTAAATGTTTTGATCAAAATACACAATAATGAAAACCTTAACATTCATATTTCAGCTGCCTGGTCGAGGTTGAACTCCCTGTGCGAAAAACTTCCACAACATCGGTTGCTACATATTCCTACACATAGGGCTCATCAGCCATGCGTGAAGCCCCACAACACATACGGCGCCATTTGCTTCCTGAATTTTCAGGACTTTCCGTTAACATACGCCTACCAAATTACCTATCAAGTACCTTCCAAGAGGCGTTCCTCTCCTTTCTCATCACTCCAAAATTTTGTGCCCCTTTCACCAGTCTGTTGACTTTCATTCCCTCCACATGACCAAACCATCTCAAAACACAGCTCAGTCTTGCTGAAAACTCTTAACCTTTTTAACTTTTCTTCTGCATATCTCAACATTTCTCAACCCATCCTTACCTCTTTTTCCAAACATACTACGCAAATAATTCAGTCTTAATGGCTTTAGCCTTTTCCTCATTCAAAATCAACATGCACACTTTACGTCTATAAAGGAGAGTTGACTCAACAATCTCTTCTTGCATTCTCACCATGGCTTCAACTATCCTGTGACTCATCCCTTTTCTCTTCCTTTCTTTGACTTTTACTATTTCCCTTTATTCCTAAGTCAGTATTCATAATATAAAATAACTTTTCTTTTCTTATCTTCTAAAAACTCTTACGGTATAGATAATTTAAATGACAGAAAAGATTTTATAAATACTCGTATTGATCTGTGTTGAGTTCTGGCAATGTATTTATCGAAGTATCTACATTCAAGTGTGTCTTTACAATCTTTTTCCAGATGAAACGGCACTAAAAGGCCATCACTGACTTGCAAGGCAAAATTCCACGGCGCAGAATATAATACATGCATAAATACATAAACAACAACGCAAGACACAGGTAAATGGGACTTTAAGGTATTGTTATAGCCTCTTTTATACAAATGAGCTCGTCATTAGTACCCGACACTGCAAAGGAGACTATTTTCCGTATTAGCACTACACGTATGTTTCTGTCCCACAATTTGCATGCTGTAACCAACGAGGGAGAGAGAGAGAGAGAGAGAGAGAGAGAGAGAGAGAGAGAGAGAGAGAGAGAGAGAGAGAGAGGGAACTAACACACCTGATTTGTTGAAATCAAGGTATAATAAACCAAGAGAGAGAGATAGAGAGAGAGAGAGAGAACTAAAAGACTTAAATTGTTGAAATCAAGGTACAAGAAATCAAGTAAGAGAGAGAGAGAGAGAGAGAGAGAGAGAGAGAGAGAGAGAGAGAGAGAGAGAGAGAGAGAGAGAGAGAGGTTACGTCATTTTCCTGTCATCTTTTTACATTACTCGCTCCTTGAATGAACGTCAGCCATAAAAATATGAAAAGCACCACCACCACAAGTTATTATCTTTGGGCCATTATTAGAGTCTTAATTGCATCTCCTGTTACGTAAAATTTTATATTGTGTCACCATTGCACCATTTGTTGTTGCTTATATATGTGTATGTATATATATATATATATATATATATATATATATATATATATATATATATATATATATATATATATATATATATGCATGTTATATATATACATACATATATATATATATATATATATATATATATATATATATATATATATATATATATATATATATGTATATTTCTAGGACATTTTAGCTTTTGAACGAATAAATGATTATCAACCTACACAGAGAGAGAAAGAAAGATACTGTCTTGAAATATACTTCTTTAAAATACGATTCGCAATTTTTTTTATTCAACAATGAAAACTTAGAGAGGACTGAATATAAGTTTTGAAAATTTATATCACTAAAAAAGTAAAAGGAAAAATGAGTCATTAATGGACAAGACGAAAGATGACTGACCAAGGATATTACTGGATATGTGTATAGATACCGAGGGTCTTAACTTAAATGTTCGGGTTCGAGCCAGTGTCCAAAAATCTTTAATTTTTCGATACTTAACCTAATCTGGCAACAGTGATTAATCTCTCCCTGTTCTGTAGAAAGAACTGTCGTGCAAACGTGACACTTCTTTCTGCTGAATCTCATTCTTCTGAAATCGAATCGATTAACTATTAAAATTTCTCCCGCCGTGATCAAATTTTCAAAACTGACCGTGGACTACTCTTTGCTCTCTCTCTCTCTCTCTCTCTCTCTCTCTCTCTCTCTCTCTCTCACTTTCACTCAGGCATCGAACTGTCTATGGAAGTTATGTTAGGTATGAAAGCAACGTACTTTCTTTCCTTTAACCTGGTTGGCATCTAGCTCCTATTTGCTTGCTGCAACTGTGCGCTTGTAACTAGAAATGGGTTCAGGGATTCATAGGCTGAGAGAGAGAGAGAGAGAGAGAGAGAGAGAGAGAGAGAGAGAGAGAGAGAGAGAGAGAGAGAGAGAGAGAGAGAGCAAAACCGATCGATATCAGTAAAACTTTCGAGATATGAAATGAAAAAGATTTTTATATCATTTAACAATATGAGCACCCGCCGCTAAAACTAACTGTTTATCATCTGTGTATGTATATATATACATTATATATATATATATATATATATATATATATATATATATATATATATATATATATATATATATATATATATATATAGTATATATGAATTTGCCACTTACGTACGCGTGACTATTATATTCCCAGGTACTGAGCCCCAAGTATCTTTTAATTTCGAATTCACTATACACTGGGAATAACTTACGCCAAAGGTGAATTACCATTCATAAATGTTTCTGGCCCTGCCAGGATTCGAACCAGGGCATCTGGCTCAGAAACAACGAGAAAACAAAGAAGGGTAATGTTGCGTAAGTTTTACGGCAAAGGAGGTTCATCCACAATTCGGCATGTAAGAGTATGAAAATAGCAGTGTCATTTGTACTGTTTACTTTCTAGAGCCACCCCGGGTCATACAAAATTAATGTTTACAGGACAAAGCTGCAAACGCAGTCGCCGCTTTTACAGTAGACTTGACTATTTTACGTAATCGGAGAGAAAGTAGGAACGAAGGAATGCTGGGCTGACGGATGAACCCAGAGAATAAATTCCGTAGCAGAGAGAGAGAGAGAGAGAGAGAGAGAGAGAGAGAGAGAGAGAGAGAGAGAGAGAGAGAGAGAGAGAGGAGGTGCACACACACACATTGTGAGACCATAACAAACCTAAGGTTTAGTTTACGAATGTTTTTGAGGGCTGACATATGAACCCAGTGAATGTATTCTATAGGAAGGAGAGAGAGAGAGAGAGAGAGAGAGAGAGCACAACAAACCCCAGGTTTAGTTTTAGAGCGTTTTTCCGTGATTTCCATGTGAAATAATAATAATTCTCCTCATCTCGGTCATATCTGAATGACTAATGAGGTTGGTAAAATAAATGCAATTTGGCCTTATAATGCCTTCCAATTTTTATCGTCACTGATTATTTTAGGGGTTGAATTATATAGGCTCTACTTCGTCTTCCTCGTTATTCCTTTCAAAAGCATCAAAGCTTAGTAGAAGACTATAAGTCACTTCATAACAAAAACATATCTCTGGGTACATTGGCAAAACTCTCTAAGCCAAATCAATAACTCTCACTTACAAATATTTATACACTGGTGAAAGTCGTCACTTACTTTCTGTTTATTATTATTATTATTATTATTATTATTATTATTATTATTATTATTATTATTATTATTATTATTATTATTATTCAGTAGATGAAACCCATTTATATGGCACAAGCCCACCACATGGGGCCACTGACTTGAAATTCAAGCTTCCAAAGAATAGGGTGCTCATTGGGAAGAATTAAGAAGAAGTAAAGGGAAATACAGAAAGAGATCCCACTTATTAAAAAAGAAAAATACATTAATAAATAGGTAGATAGATAAAAATGTATTAAAATGCAAGAAGAATATTATTAGGGTAGCGAAAATGCCACGACAATGGTGTGGGGGATATTAATAGGCTTTCTCATAAACGTCTGTGCAGAGGTAGGAACGACGAGTATTTAGCGTCATTATTTCCTCAAACCACAGCAATGAAGTGACCGTGTCTGAAATGCCAAAGCAAGAAGAAGATCCACGGAACGAGTTTGAAACGCAATCCGTCCCTTCCCGCTTGGCGCGTTGCGGTTCGTTGTTTTCTTGTTTTCCCCTTAAATTCTTTAATGGCGACGCGATCATTCAAGACAAAGATTTGTGTGTGAAATGACCGTTATCATTAGTCTTCTTCATACGTAGTTTCCTATCTAAGTCTTTTTTCCGGCTTGGTACTCGTCAATCAACTTCAGTCTTCCATCGGGGAATATTCGCTCGTGACGCCTTTCTTTCTCGTCATCGTGATTACATCAAACTGCATGTTCCGACAACTCTATCTTTTTACGTGCTTCGTTTTTGTTATCATCAGTACCGTCTTCTTTTGCCAATCGTTTTCAACTCTTTCGTCGTACATGAATTATTTGATTCTCATTTCATTTCCTCGTCCTTCATCGGCAGAGCGTAAAAGAGGCTCTCAATCCACGAAATAAAATGTCCATCGCTATGGTGTTTATTCATCCGACTGGGTTCTATCACGAAGGCTGTACACCACCCTGTCATGTCCTTCGGTCGAGCGTCAAAACCTAATACCCAACCCTGCTGCACTCCTTCACTATTGCCCTTCATCGGAAGTCAGTATATCTTTCTTGATTCCGTTTGGACATTTCACAACAGGCGTATTAAGATTTGCGTTCATCTCGATGATAGAAAAATTAGCCTTTGGGGGTTCCGTATCATTCACGAGTCTTTATATATGTTTCCACTTGCTGCTGGTGAGCTTCATATGTAGGTTCATGTAGTGGCCTACGCCGTGGATGTTTTTCCGCATAAAGGCTCATCCACCCCGAATCACATGAATGTGGCAGCAGGAATACTGGCAGAAAGTATGAATATGGAAGTGAACGCCGTCATGTTTTTTCTCTGATGCCAACTGCTGTTAGAGAAACGACATTTTTTTAAGAGCAATGATAAGGATCCTAATTCCGCATCGAGGACTTTCTCTCCATGTGAGAGATGATGACCATCATAGGAATCTCTCCCACTCCCTACCCGTGTCTCACTTCATTCCCCTAAAACTAAACATATGTCCCTTCCCACCCCAAACTGGCAGTCTAAGCCAAGGCCTCTAGTCTAGACCTAGACCTAGGTCGAAGAGTCCCATTAACCAAAGGCTTTGGCTGAAGGTATGCGGTATTTTGGTATGTGGTACTTTCCAGGCTAGGGTAGCTGGGGTACCCGGAGACCACCCCAGCAGCATTCTTCCAGACCTCTTGGCCGTATGAATGAACGTTCCAGGAGGGAGAGTTGCATTCTAAGACTCTATCACAGTTTCCCAAGAAATTGCCAAAGTTCGAAATACTGATGTCTCGAGGAAATTTTACTTTGTGATGCATAACGTTTTATGCGCGAATGCATATACAGGTTCTCAAATACATACATCCACGTGCATATATACACACACATTTATACTGATCCCCTCCACAATATTTGCGTCATTTTCTTCACACAGTCTCTCTCTCTCTCTCTCTCTCTCTCTCTCTCTCTCTGAATCTACTACTTTCCCTAAAGTAATCGCCCACCCTTTCTCACTAACACATTTGTACCCTTCCATCCAACCCCAGAATCTTTCTTTGTCCCTCTATGTCCTTCCTGTGCCCTCACCATCTCTGCACACCCTGCTCTTTCATCTTTGTCTCAATCAGTGTCATAAAACTAGCTTTCTCTCATTAAACAAAGCAAGTGCCATGCATTTCTTTTCTTCTGACTTGCATTCACTCATATTCCCAACCTGAGACTTATTATTTTTCTTCTCTGATATTTTCCACTATTAATACAGGGTATGGGGCAACAGACACCATACACCCAGACAATTGTGACTTTCACAATACACAGAGCAGTGAGAATTTTTTAATCATTTCCATTTCCCTGTATCCTATAGAAATGAAAATGCAGTTACCGTCAGCCTGAGACAAGACTCCCATCTCCCATTTGAGTGCATTTCCACCACCAAGGGACTCACAACCATTCACGAGGCACTCCTCATGCAGTGGGACGCATATATTTATATCCTAAGCCATGAAGATTTCTTACACACACACAGCATACTCCCAGCATTGCATGTTGGCGTAATACAACTAATGGACAGCTATATTTGACGTCACAAAAAATGATCCGCGGTTTCTGAACAATACTATCAACTTATCGCATTTACGCAACCTTAAAGTCATTAGTTCGGGCAAGTTTTCTCTTTTTCCCGCCGCGCCGATGACTTGCGTATAACGTACATAACACAATTACTTTCATATCTCGTGTGTTTGCTTGGAACTGGATTATTTAAGATAGGTATTCCAGCAAGGTATCAGTGCTAAATTCTGTAATGGGAAAGGAGCTATTAAAGATGTATATTTTCGTTAATAAGATAGAAATAAGATATATATATATAAATATATACATATATACTGTATATGTATATATAAATATATATATATATATATATATATATATATATATATATATATATATATATATATAGAGAGAGAGAGAGAGAGAGAGAGAGAGAGAGAGAGAGAGAGAGGGAGAGAGAGAGAGAGAGAGAGAGAGAGAACAGCGCGTCGCACATTTTACAGTGCCTGGCGTAGCTATGTAATTACGAAAAGAGAAAGAGAGGTATCGAGCCCGACATGATGCTGAATCGAACAAGCTATACAACTCTCTCTCTCTCTCTCTCTCTCTCTCTCTCTCTCTCTCTCTCTCTCGACGGAAATAGAGGAGGAAGAAGGAGAAGAAGGAGAAGTCGCCATTAAGTTGCTGTCAATTAGGAATGCAAATCGAACGAGGGAAATGTCGAGAAGGCCTCTGTAATTACAAGTCAAGATGGGTAGCGCCGCTAACCTCTCTACCCGCCACCCACCCACCCACCCAAGCGCGCATACTTTCGGCATTTCGTTTCTCCTGAAAAGAAAGTAGGAGGACGGAGGAGGTGAAGGAGGGAGGGGGAGTAGGAGGAGGAAGAATAGACCCTTGGCAGTCCATTTCACAGGCTGGAAGAAGAAGCAGAAGAAGAAGGGAGGAGGAGGAGGAGGAGGAGGGAGAATAGACTCTTGGCTGTCCATTTCAGAGGCTGGAAGAAGAAGGAGAAGAAGAGGAAGGAGAAGGAGAAGAGGAAGGAGAGGAAAAAGAAGGAGGAGGAGGAGGAGGGAGGAGGAGGAGGAGGAGGAGGAGGAGGAGGAGGAGGAGGAGGATGAGAAGAAGAGGAAGAAGAAGAAGAAGAAGGAGGAGGAGTAGAAGGAGAAAGAGAAGAAGAACAAGAAAAATAAGAGAAAGAAGAAGAAGAAGAAGAAGAAGAAGAAGAAGAAGAAGAAAAAGAAGAAGAAGAAGAAGACTGGACACGAGGGCCACTCGCCCCTCAACCGCTCTGCCCAACACGACGACGACATACATTTTTCAAGAGAAGACCTGACCACCTGAGAGAGAGAGAGAGAGAGAGAGAGAGACTTTCGCAGGGGCTCTTCCTCATTCCTTTCTCCTCCCTCTCTCTCCCCCCTCCCCCATCTCCCCCCTCCTTAAGCAACAACCCTATCCCACCCCCAGCTCCACCTTCCTCTAAAAATCTTGTTTCATCGTTCTTCATTCTCTGTGTCTTGGCGTCCAGTCGAGATATTTCGCAGCATCGACTTGCAATGTTACGTTACTGTGACGCAATCTCGTCCTATTTTGGGCGTCGTCGTTACGTCGTTTATTTTCATCGTTACGGGCCGTTTGTATCGCATTCCACAGAGGTCATGGCTTAAATATGCGTCCTAGTTTATTTTCGCTTCGTAGGCAGCTGGTGTTAGGTCGTCCCTTCCTTCTGTTTGAGCTTAAATAATACTAAAACTTCTTTTTTTTACGTAAACATGGATCATTTCTCCTTATACAGAAAGAATTGGTATTGTAATTCATTGTAATTAATTACCTTGACTTGCTAACAACAATAAAAACCTTTTTCCCCTTTTCCTTCCCGGATACAACCTTCGAGTGTTGTGACGGAGTGTTGTGACGATTATTCATAAATAAATAATCGTCATATGATGCAGCCCGGGCCCGAAGAAAGAGAAATAAAAGGTGGGAAGATAAATCTGCCTTTTGAAAGGTGGAACAGAAGCAGGTAGAGAAGTCCAAAGGTGGCAATCCGTGAGAACGAGGTCTCACTGTGATGGTCACAAGCACGGTTAAAAAGGGCGTGGGGCTAGCGCCTTCATCCCTGAACACTTTCTGACCAGAAGGCGTTATGTGCATGTGTCTGTGTGTGCATAGATAATGTATAGTTTATAATTTAGCTAAATTATTTCTAAATGTATGCATTTGTATACTTGGATATGTATGTTAACATACATTAAGAAAAATTTAACAAATCTGTTAAATCTGTCCCACTGACTGTCAATGTCCTTATAAGTTCTCTGACGAATCCTATCTGTGGATCCTGCGGAAGTTTCCTACGCAGGAATCTCATCCTTGGCTTCGTAACGCCTTAGGAGACAAACCCCATCTAGAAGGAAAGGGGCATCTTGTGCGTGCTTGCTTTCCGTAGCAACATCTTAGTTTCTTTTGTGGAATGTGAAAGCTGGATATTTTATTTCATGGTTATCATTTCATTTTTTTCATACTTGTTCAGTTTTGGGTACTCTTGCTAAAGCATATAAGCACTATAAATGTGTGTGTGTGTGTGTGTATGTATGTATGTATGTATGTGTATATATATATATATATATATATATATATATATATATATATATATATATATATATATATATATATATATATATATATATATATATATATATATATATATATATATAAACACAAACAGGACACACACTCACACACTCATGTATTTATATATTCGGTGTTTATTCCGAGGTGAGTGAATTTGGTATTAAACTATATTTGAAGCTCAATGTTTGTAAATATGAAAAACGTCAAGGTATATGTAACAAAAATTATATATAGGATATATATATATATATATATATATATATATATATATATATATATATGTGTGTGTGTGTGTGTGTGTGTGTGTGCATGTATGTATATATACATATATATCCATTCAGTTAGGGAAAGCATGACATTAACGCTTATTCACATGACTGAACCTGTAATGTTTTCCACCAACTTCCCCTCTCTCCCGTCTATTTGCAATTTCGATTCAGCTTTCTATTTCAATATGTTTTGAAACTCGGGGGGGAGGGAGAAAGTTTTCCAAACACAAATCCAAATGTACCGCAAATCTCACCTTGCGGGATCCTTCTTCTGTGACTTGGAATCGGTCTAATTCGCACTTTATTTGACAGAATAATATTACAAATAAATCTGGTCTAAGTGATTGATCAACTTCTATAAACTGGCGTCGCAGCGGTTATGGTCTTCGAAGCTATGTGACGAATCTAATCAGTAAATGTAGCATCGTAATCTCGAGAAGATATGAACATGGACGCCCATAACTAAGGTAAAAAATTTTCAGATAACTGGACGGAAGATATGGCTATTATCTTCACTGACCCAAGGAATTCTTGATAGTCACAGAGAGAGAGAGAGAGAGAGAGAGAGAGAGAGAGAGAGAGAGAGAGAGAGAGAGAGAGAGAGAGAGAGCGAGAGAGATGAGCTAATGTCATTTTGGAGTAAAGACACCCTATAAATAAAATATGAGAGAGGGAGAGAGAGAGACAGAGACAGAGACAGACAGAGAGAGATTAGCTAATCAAAGACACCCTATAAATAAAATATGAGAGAGAGAGAGAGAGAGAGAGAGAGAGAGAGAGAGAGAGAGAGAGAGAGAGAGAGAGAGAGAGAGAGATTGTGACCTTGGAGTAAAGACACCCTATCAACAGAGAGAGAGAGAGAGAGAAAGAGAGAGAGAGAGATTGTGATCTTGGAGTAAAGACACCCTATCAAGAGAGAGAGAGAGAGAGAGAGAGAGAGAGAGAGAGAGAGAGAGAGAGAGAGAGAGAGAGAGGAGAGGGGCTAATATCATTTTGGAGTAAAAACATCCATCCTATGGTCATAAATAGAGAGAGAGAGAGAGAGAGAGAGAGAGAGAGAGAGAGAGAGAGAGAGAGAGAGAGAGATATATTTCTACAGAAATTAGACCCCAGAAACTTACAGAAGAAGAAGAAGAAGAGAAAAGAGGAAGAGAAGAAGTAACATGCGCATGGGTAAGCAACTAAAAAGAACTAACACAAAATAAACGCAGAGAAGACATTGACTGAATCACGAACCCAGAAAATAAATGCATGTCGTATAACTTTCCTTTTTCATAACAAACCCCATTTATACTATTTCAGAGCGCCATGTGTCACTGTCTCAGTTTATCTTCCTTTTATTGCTGTTTATTTTGTATGCATGTATTTATTGGTTTTCTATTTATCTCTATGGTTGTCTGTTATTTTCCTCTCTCCCTTCTCTTGTTTTTTCACATGTGAAACTTCTGGCGCTCTGTCGAGGCTCAATAATAATAATAATAATAATAATAATAATAATAATAATAATAATAATAATAATAATAATAATAATAATATTATTATTATTATTAATTATAATGCTAATAATATCAATAATTATAATAATAATAATAATACTCATTATAATAATAGTAATATTATTATTATTACTATTACTATTATTATTATTAAATGTGATAATAATAATAATAATAATAATAATAATAATATTATTATTATTATTATTAATTATAATGCTAATAATATCAATAATTATAATAATAATAATAATACTCATTATAATAATAGTAATATTATTATTATTATTACTATTACTATTATTAAATGTGATAATAATAATAATAATAATAATAATAATAATAATAATAATAATAATAATAATAATAAACTAATCCCAGCGTAAAAAAATAGGTTTTTCACTCTCTCTCAATTAGCTCATTTACCTATCAATCATCCTGCGCGCTGAATCATCCTTCTATTTTCCTCCTCTCTTCTGAATCCTCACCTACGACCCACAGGAGTTGACTGACAGCCAGATACTCCATTCAATGCTCATCCCGAGGTATAATAACTTTTAAGGAAAGTGATCGTATCACCCTGGGATTCGAACGCCGTGTATCCTATTGTTGAGAATAACACAGGACCCTTAACACATATAAATATATATAGATCACAGATGTCAGTCATCAGCAAACAAATAAATGCAAACAAATAAATGCAGCAAACAAATGCAAACAAAT
This sequence comes from Macrobrachium rosenbergii, assembly GCF_040412425.1. NCBI lineage: Eukaryota > Metazoa > Arthropoda > Malacostraca > Decapoda > Palaemonidae > Macrobrachium > Macrobrachium rosenbergii. The sequence goes on along the minus strand of NC_089759.1, from coordinate 6,306,150 downwards.
AAATGCAAGCAAACCATAAACGAATAAATGCAAACAAATAAATGCTGCAAACAAATGCAAACAAACAAATACATACAAACAAATGCAAACAAATAAATGCAAGTGAACCATAAACAAATAAATGCGAGCGAACAAACAAATGCAAACAAATAAATGCAAGCAAACCATACACAAATAAACGCAAACAAACAAATAAATGTAAACAAATAAATGCAAGCAAACAAAGGAAAACAAACAAATAAATGCAAGCAAACAAACAAATGCAAAACAAATTAACTTAAACAAATAGATACACGCAAACAAATACAAACAAATGCAAACAAATAAATGCAAACAAATAGATCCAAAGAGACAAACGCAAATAAACAAAGCATAAACAAATCTCAAGCCGACGCAGAAACGGACACACGATACGCGTGGACGTGTTCGGCAATATTAGAAGATCGACTGTCTGTTGATATAATGCCGAGAGAGAGAGAGAGAGAGAGAGAGAGAGAGAGAGAGAGAGAGAGAGAGAGAGAGAGAGAGAGAGAGAGAGTGTCATTTTGGAGTGAAGACATCCTATAAATAGTAAGAGAATATATTTATATATATATATATATATATATATGTATGTATGTATATATATATTACAGAGAGAGAGAGAGAGAGAGAGAGAGAGAGAGAGAGAGAGAGAGAGAGAGAGAGAGAGAGAGAGAGAGAGAGGATAATGCCATTTTGGAGTAAAGACATTTTCCTATAAATAGAGAGAGAGAGAGAGAGAGAGAGAGAGAGAGAGAGAGAGAGAGAGAGAGAGAGAGAGAGAGAGGATAATGCCATTCTGGAGTAAAGACATCCTCCTATAAATAGAGAGAGAGAGAGAGCGAGAGAGAGAGAGAGAGAGAGTGAGGCTATTGTCATTCTGGAGTAAAGACACCCTACAAATAGTGAGAGAGAGAGAGAGAGAGAGAGAGAGAGAGAGAGAGAGAGAGAGAGAGAGAGAGAGAGAGAGAGATGGTGAATGCAATGTTATTTTCCATTCAAGACATTTCAAAAATATGTGTTTTTGACAGACTGACAGAAAAGGGTTAATAAAAAGCATACACGATCGCTTATAAAATATGGGAGAGAGAGAGAGAGAGAGAGAGAGAGAGAGAGAGAGAGAGAGAGAGAGAGAGAGAGAGAGAGAGAATGAAGGCCCAAATATTGCCAGACTTAATTGCAACTTCGTCGTAATATACCAGACCAATTAACATTCCACACTTTCGTTTTTAGTCATTAAAATTTCTCGATAAACGAAGCCAAGCAATCGTTCTTCTCAATGACTTGCCTGATGACAATTCTATCGGCGACATTTCCGTCACTTGAGAACTAGTCCCTGGAAAGCATGCTGTACTTCGACGCCTCATGAATATCGATGACATTGACACTAACGGATTTTTGTCACCTTGTGTGGGTTGGTTTACGGACATGTCAATTTGAAGGTCGGTTTCAACCGCTAAAATCTCACACTCGGTGCGTGTTTGTGCATTAATGTGTTGCTCTACAGCGTAAACTGCGTTTAAATCGGGTGTTGTTCATAAATCAGCTTCCTTTAAATATTCTTATTTTTTTTAAGAGTATCAGAAAATATAATTGTTCCGATTCAATAAAATGTCCTATTTTAGATGTGTTTTAATTCTATTTCACTGAGACACGGTTTCGTTTGAGTTAAAATTTCATAATGTATTGACCACTCACACTTGTCTATCCACTATCTCGTTCGTTTTGCACTCTACTCCCAAAAACCTCATCCAGGAATGGCTCCACCAAGCATTACTCCTCGCGGTATGTGCGTACTTTTGCTCACAACTGCAGAATCGAATGGTTTTATTTAATTTTGATGTCATTTTCAATCCAATATCTAAATCGTATCTGATTTATCATTTGGCAATTTCGTTCGATTTGTTCAACAATGTCTCGTAGATTGTCCAATTTCGCCCATATGAAATGACTGCGTGTCATGAATTCATTTCACCAACACGACTTCCCATTCCATTTCTTGGAATAAACTAATCTAAAAAATGCCGGAGTATAATTGAAACCAAAAACTGTCTACACGGAACTCGGAACTCCGGCGTGTCAAACTTCTCATCTCCAGAGGTCCTTTACTCCTCACACCGTTGGGCTGTGGAACAGTCTCCCAACTGAGGATGTGGAATCTCAAAAGTTCAAGCGAAGATGAAACTCATTACTACCCTAAAACAATTCTCCTTGTATTTTAATTATTTATTTACATTTTTACCAATTTATCTGTCAGCTTTTTAATTTACTTCTTCTAATAACTGATTTCTTCTTTCTGTATTTCATATTACCTTCCGTTACTTCTTTCAAATGAACACCTTAATATTCTTTGGAAGCTTGAATTTCAAGTCAATGGCCCCTGTGGTGAGCTGGTTCCATATGAATAGGGTTCATCTTCTGAATAATAATAATAATAATAATAATAATAATAATAATAATAATAATAATAATAATAATAATAATAATAATAATAATAATAATAATAATTTCTTTTTACCGATTCAAGTCCAACTTTCAGGATATCAAGCTACTCTCATTCCTTCTACCTTCTCCGGGTCTGGGCTACATAAAGATATGGGGTTGCCCTTCCCATTGGCCTCTGAGTTCAAAAACGAAGACGATGACGTCGCTGAATTTTCCAGAAGGCGAAAAGAATGTTTAATAATATTGTAAATAACTTCATTGTAAATTATATGATCCTCTCAGTTGGTTAGGTCTATTGAACTTTTTTTTTTTTTTTTCACAAAAATTACACATTTTCTATTCTGAACAAACCTTATTTTCCTGTTTTCTGGTTTTCCTACAAGACTTCTGAAACCCGACTTTCATTCATTTCTCTCTTCTTATTAGGAACTTTTTTTTAATTCATTATATCCCACAAACTTCCGCCAATGAATTTCTCAAAAAAATGTGGCTAAACAGAATTTCATGTCATGCAAATCAGGAAGTCAGGTTCAATCAGCTATTCTGAAAGTATTTAATGTTTTCCTGGTGAGTTCTGGCGTCTTGAACTTTCGTCTCCTACTTTTTCCAGCATCGTAAATCTTTTATTTCTTTTAATTTACTTGAGATTTTATCATGAGGAGTCCGAGCCTTTCCTTAGTCACTAGTGAGGCAGCGTGTAGGCGTATCTAAAACCTTGTCTAAAGCCTTTGTTGTTCACGTCGTTTGTCTATGGGATTTCATCTTAACTGTGCGTACTTTGCTGGGTACAGGTATGTAATTTGCAAGGCATTGTACGATGGTTCAAATACCAGAGGGCACTTTTCCTACAGTGAACCTTGACCCAGTGTATATGTATGTAGACTTGAAACCCAGCCAGTATCACCTCAAGGCAATTTCGAGTCTAAATGCGGGTACCACCACTTTCTCTGCTTAAATTATATTTGCTCATTGTTTGCTAATGAACACAACGTTACAGAATATCTGTAACCTAGCGTGAGCAGGCCTATGTTCTACATCATTCTAATGCCATTTTCTCACGATCGAATTAAACTTACATCAAGATACTGTCACTTCATCTTTGTATTTTGATAAACTCACCTCTGTCGCCGCTGTTAAGTGATAGAGGAAGCTAACTTATGATAAGGAAGGCTAAATCATGATAAGGACAACATCCCATGCACGAACATACGCCCTTGCAAATTAATTTTCATTTTCAATGACGAACTTTATTATGCGAAAGTCATGATGGAAAAAAGGAGAAAAAGCTACTGGAGATTTGTGGCATCTGTACTTTTTATACGAGAACTAACTCCTTTGAAAAGATGTCACAGGATTTGGAAACAAGGAAGACAATAGAGAGTCCCAGAAATTAGAGCTGAAGGACAATGAACACTGATTAAAACGGATGACTCGAGTCCACTATCTCCAAATAGCATCTAAGAGCAGAAGTATTCTTGATAAAAGGACGCGTAAGCCCCCAAACACAGCAGTATGATGCTCAAAGGATTCTTAGGGGCATTTCAAATGGAACACCAACTCTTAACTGTCAGATCACACCAGCTAAGACACATATATGTTATGGATCTTACAAGATAAACTGCAATAAACTCCTAAGACTGAAATACAGGAGAATACAGTTGGATGAATTATTACTTGGATAGAATATTAACCTGGGATGCATCAGACAAGCATCAGACTGCACTGAGTTCTACCTGTACGTACCTCCTCATGATGCTGAACAGGCATAACTCAATGAGTCAGGGAAAGATCGTTGCGACCTGAGGAGAGCTTTTGTGGAAAGCTTAGGTACGAAAGAAAGAGTTAAAGTGAAGGGTGGGTAAGACGAGAGGTCTCACAGAGGAGGATGAGTACTATAGACCAACACTAGAATTAGGGAAAAGGAAAGGAACGCTTGGAAAGTCGGTGGGTACGTCAGAAACTGTAGGTTCATGTGGCAAACTGAGTAGTAGATTACAGGCGGGGTGAAGCCATTGGCTGGGTTTTACCGTGAGAAAACTTCACACAACAAAAGTACACAGACAGGTACAAAATAATCAAAAGCACCCACAAAGCATAAAACGTCATGCATAGACAATATTGCCATTACTTCTCAAATTAAAGAAAAAACACGACGAAGACATATAGATGAGCCCCTAAATGTAGAACGTGCCATGCACAAAAACCCAAGAAATGACAAGACTCACTAAAGCCCTCGTGATGGGGTGACAGCTGATAAAAGTTAGGAAATATATCGCAATTTAATCAAGACTTTCAGACTTTCATAAAAGATATGAAGCCATTCTTTTCAGCAAGTGAAAACTGGGAGTATTTTCAAAGACTTCGTGGAAGTAGTAGGTACCAAAGGCAATGCGGTCACATCAAAAGTAAGTTACTAAACAGGAACGGACTTTGTTGGCTGAAAAAATCAGGAATGCTCCTGAGTTGGTAGGAAGTAGTCAAAGCTCAGTAGCAGCAGAAGAAGTAGCAGTAGCAGCAGCAGCAGCAGCAGCAGCAGTAGCAATAGCTGATCCCCCAGACTAGAGTCTGTGGGGCACAACAGGAAGCCAAAAAGTGCGATTTGATCAGCAGGGGAGACAGCCATAAAATATGTGAAGCCAACACCCCACTATCACGTTGTCCAACTCAGTGAGGGAGAAGTCTGCCTTATTCACAGATCTATCAAATGATAAATAGGGCCAAATTTCGTCTCTAAGAGTTGCACGGATTCATTTCCTGTTTCATCGCTAACTTGGCCCTTAACATCAGGCAGACAGACAGATGGATACTTGTGAACACCAACTCCAATTTCAATCAGTCTTGCAACTTCGGACTGAGTGTTGGCAACTCAAAAATTTAATATACTTCACAAGGGAATTATGCATATCCGAGAACACGTTTTAAATTCATTGTTTCTATGAAATGTGTTTTTACGCTATGATATCTTCTGTCTCCAAGACTCTTTGACATGACCAACTATCAATGCAAGTTGCATAAGATACATTAACAGAATAGTTTATGAGGAACTGAATAAAGCTGATATCAAGGGAAGTCATCTAATCAAAATCTTTCGTATAAAAACAAAAAAAGGAATGATAACATATCACGAAAAACGAAAGCGAGATTACAGACTAGAAACTAACTACCAGGACTAAGCGTTATGAGAAAATTATTTTGTACTGTATTACGTACATAAAAGCTCCGAGAAAACAAAGTACAATAATATTAAGAGGCAATTTACTGAGAACGTCAAATATTCAAAGACAAACTGACCTGGCGTCACGAGTCCTTCTCCCCTTCTGAAGAGCAGGTGACTCGCAATTTTTCTTTGTAAGATAATAATCTCCCTGGAGGTCGACTTAGAAAGGAAGGGATTGATTACAGAGAGAGAGAGAGAGAGAGAGAGAGAGAGAGAGAGAGAGAGAGAGAGAGAGAGAGAGAGAACAAAGTCATTCGACCCATGATGACGTAAGCATATGCTGCATTACTCCTTTGATGAAGCAACATTACATAAGACATAAATATGTACAGAGAGAGAGAGAGAGAGAGAGAGAGAGAGAGAGAGAGAGAGAGAGAATATTGCTCTTAGATATTTTAGACTCTTGAATATTCATATCTGGTAGAAATCTCATCGTCCGATATGACTAGGTTATTTCTAAACTTGATTAGAAGTTTCTTCGTCTTCATAAATTCATAAACACGAGAAAACGAACTAGATGAAAAGGGAATAAGAGAAAAATAATCAGGTCACCTTAATTAACCTTTAGGGATGAGGTTGCGAGCCCCACGCCTTTCTCCACCCTGGCGGAAACCCAACCACAGTCCGCTAACCCCTAAGAACATAATACTGAATCTTTTCCTGAGAAGATTCTTTTCAGGAAACGTGCTCAAGTTAACTCCCCTTGCTAGGATCGATTCCAGGCCTCTGGATCGTGCGACATCACGCTTGTATGAATGCATTATTGCACATATACACATCCAGCCACCTACAAATACAGTGTATAAATAACTGCAATAAAACTAGTATCGACTTAGAAGGATGAATCAATACAGGTCAAAATAATTCAATTCTGAATAAATAACAAGTATGAAAACGTCTCTATACTTCCGTATTGCTATGAAAGTACACAAACACCAATAACAGAGAGAGAGAGAGAGAGAGAGAGAGAAACAATGGGTTGCTTATAAATCACCAGGAGAGAGAGAGAGAGAGAGAGAGAGAGAGAGAGAGAGAGAGAGAGAGAGAGAGAGACAATGGGTTGGTTACAAATCACCAGGGGAGAGAGAGAGAGAGAGAGAGAGAGAGAGAGAGAGAGAGAGAGAGAGAGAGAGAGAGAGATTGGGTTGCTTATAAATCACCAGAGAGAGAGAGAGAGAGAGAGAGAGAGAGAGAGAGAGAGAGAGGTATCTTGCTTACACAGTACAAAGCAGCAAAATAATTAGGTTACGCAAACGAGCAAAAATGCCTTGTTTACTAAACTCAGAGAGAGAGAGAGAGAGAGAGAGAGAGAGAGAGAGAGAGAGAGAGAGAGAGAGAGAGAGGAGCCTGCTTACAAAAACCTCAAAACCAGTAAACCGATTACGATAACCAGAAGTGGTTTTTAAAAGAAAAAGACATTTTTTTGAAGGATTTAAAACTTGGGGAGACATGCCAAGTTATCTAATCTTATCACTTTTATCAGTTTTCCTCATTTAGGTTAATTCATCGTACTATTTAATCCTGATTTTCGTTGATTTTGTCGTGGCGATGATAAAGCAAGTAACAGGAACAATAATCAAGTCAACAAATATGGAGGTGATATGAAAAACATCAATGATAAAGCAGCACTATAGTGGTGGTGATGATAATTGCAAATATTTCTGTCCTGTGCCGCCTGTTTCAAATCTAGCCAGCGGTTAGTTGATATAATTATTATGCCTAATATTATTCAGATGAAGAACCCTATTCATATGGAACAAGCCCACCGCAGGGGCCACTGACTTGAAATCCAAACTTCCAAAGAATATGGCGTTCATTCGAAAGAAGCAACAGAAGGTAATGGGAAATGCAGAATGCGGAGATCTGTTATTAGAAAAACAGATATATTAACAAATTAATAAATAAATAGATAAAACTGTATGTAAATTATTAAAATACAGGGAGAATCGTATTGTATAACAGAAAGTTCTGCATCTGTCCTAATAATTTAGCCTCACATTGGAAAGGATTTTTTATTAGAAAATATTCTTTGTTCAAACAAAGTAATGATTCGATAGGTATGATGTAGTGGAACCAGTAGAGTGATAACACTTGAAGAAAATTTTGGAAAGTTATATTAAATAAAGGTAAAACTTAATTTCAAGGTAATGTGAAACAACCATGAAAATCGGAAACCTAGAGAGAGAGAGAGAGAGAGAGAGAGAGAGAGAGAGAGAGAGAGAGAGAGAGAGAGAGAGAGAGAGAGAGAGAGATTATTTTGAAAAATCATATTAGAGAGAAAAACCTAACTCAAAGGTAATGAAAATAACCATGAAACTCAGAAACCTGGAGAGAGAGAGAGAGAGAGAGAGAGAGAGAGAGAGAGAGAGAGAGAGAGAGAGAGAGAGAGAGAGAGAAGGTATTTTACTTACATGACACAAAACAGCAAAATAATTAGGTTACATAAACGAGCAAAAATGCCTTGTTTGCTAAATCCAGAAAGAGAGAGAGAGAGAGAGAGAGAGAGAGAGAGAGAGAGAGAGAGAGAGAGAGAGAGAGAGAGAGGTATCTTGCTTACACAATACGAAGCAACAAAATAATTAGGTTATATAAACAAGTAAAAATGCATTGTTTACTAAAGCCAGAGAGAGAGAGAGAGAGAGAGAGAGAGAGAGAGAGAGAGAGAGAGAGAGAGAGAGAGAGAATACGTTTACGAATTCCACCGGGCCTCCACAATGACTTCCCGATTATTGAATATATCATTCTGGACCAGTTGTGGAGGACTGCTCCGGAATACCTGGCTGGCATACGCCGCCTATAATAATAATAAAAAGATTCAAGGTTCACCTGGCCATTTATAGGGCGGACTGGGGAGACGTGAGTCACCTTGCGACACAAAGAAGGACAGGTGACAAAACACAGGTAGTCCACGGGCAGTATCTACGCCAGGTAAATGTCTGATTGACATTTCCTTCCCCCTTTTTGGGCAGTGTCGAATATTCATTTTTGAACATTTATATTTTTAGCTATCTGCATCGGCTGTGGTTTTGCCGAAACAAAACGAAATGGTACCAATGACTGGTACTATTATGTTCCCTTTTTTGAAAGTGTCGAATATGCAATTTTTTTTTCAATTTTCTGAGTTATCTGCATCGGCAGTGATTTTATCATTGAGTTTTTGTTTTAGCAAAGCGTCTAGTGCGTCTCTTCTCACTATGCAGGATTTATAGTGAGAGAGACACCCTTGATACTTAAATGGAACAAGAAGTCAATGATAAAATCACCGTCGATGCAGATAACTCAAAAACTTGAAAAAAATGTATATTCGGCACTTTGACAGAAAAAAAAGGACGATTTGCCAGTGTGAACTATTATTGTCAATAATTAATGAGGTTTTTTTCTATTTTTCGAGGCGTGGAAATACCTCATGCAAAAAAAGTGTCCAACAAATAAATGAATCAGGTTTATCGCAGATTGTCAGAAATCGTCTGAACATGTAATGAAACAAACCTTTCCGTGGATACTAAACAAAAACGAGCCAGCCAACCCCACAGCAAGCCTTACGTCATGAAAGAAAACAGGAAATGTGTACAAGATATTCTGCTCACCGAAAGCTGGCACACGAAAGCCCAGAGAAAATACGAAAAGAAGATAAGCAATACACAGCCATGATTAGCAACACACAAGGCAGGGGGGCACCTTCTGAGATCAGCTGATAGAGGAAAATAAGACTCCGTTCTTCCAGGTGCGAAACTAATGACATTCTGCTGATGATGAGGAAGGAACAGGGTAAATAGATCACGTAGCTCGCTAAGGGAATACTAACAGGTAGTGATTATATTGTACCTGCGGTCACGAATGATTTGTACTGGTTATTTTTGCATACGTCAACCATCATCCCGTTTTGTAAGAGACGAATGACTCTGCCTTTTTTGGCAGAAGGAAGTGCAAGCAAGCGCGCACACAGTCCCCCCCCACTCTCTCTCTCTCTCTCTCTCTCTCTCTCTCTCTCTCTCTCTCTCTCTCTCTCTCTCTCTCTCAGACACACACGCACACACATGCATAGCCTTATATTAACAGTTAAAATAAAATGTGTAAACAATGCTATTTTGTTTCTCTCTGAATGCTTTGCTAAAATAACTAGCTTACTGGTTTATACACACACACATACTATATATATATATATATATATATATATATATATATATATATATATATATATATATATATATATATATATATATATATATATATATATACACACACATATATATATATATATATATATATATATATATATGAATATATACGAATGTATATATTAGGAACAGTATGGCAAGCAGTCTTCAGCATTTTCAGTTATTAATCTATTTATTTCCATCACCCACGTTTCGGGATACAAATACCATCTTCAGGGATGAGACCTGAGAATATGAAAAATCTATACATCAGGAGTCAGACTAAAATGGAGCACAGTAGTAAATTTTACTTTAAAAACAATATAATATATATAATATATATTGTTTTTAAAGTAAAATTTACTACTGTTCTATATATATATATATATATATATATTGTTTTTAAAGTAAAATTTACTACTGTGCTATATATATATATATATATATATATATATATATATATATATATACACACACACATATATATACACATATACATACGTATCAACGAGAAGGAGCCGTTGCAGTGCAGTAGTCTGCGAACCAATTAGAATTAACTGTACCATTACTCCGTTTCAATTAACTAAACAAAACAGAATTCAGTGAACTAGTGAAAGTCACGAGCAATGATTTCAGGTCATAATCATATCTTCAGATATTGCAATATAACATATTTCTTCAGAAATGCACCTCTTACTAGGTGACTAAGTACATTGCAGAAAAGTCTTGCAATACGCAGATTCTTGCAGAATATGCTGACAAAACAGAATTCAAAGTATAAACACAAGGTTGGAAGTTGTGGTAGCAATAACAAGGAAAGTATTAACACCAATAATGCGTTTGAATTTCAGGTAACAATTTCGAAATTTCTTTACTCAAGTTGTTGTGTTTGTCATCTCACTACTAAGAACTGGACGAGCACGATCTCTACGGTATTATAAAATCATATTAAAAATAGTTTATTACTTGAAACAACACAACAGCTGAAAGGGTATACTGATGAAACAAGTAAAAAATGCCCCGAAGTTTCTTCGACGCAATCCAGTTTTCTGTGCAGCTTATAATCAAGGCCACCGAAAATAGATCTATCTTTCGGTGGTCTCGGTCTAATGCCCGTGTTGTTGAGTTGCCAGGAGCACTATCATGGCTAATTTTAACCTTAAATAAAATAAAAACCATTGAGGCTAAAGGGCTGCAATCTGGTATGTTTGATGATTGGCAGGTGGATGATCAACATACCAATTTGCAGCCCTCTAACCTTAGTAGTTTTTAAGATCTGAGGGCGGACAGAAAAAGTGCGGACGGACAGACAAAGCAGGCGCAATAGTTTTCTTTTCAGAAAACTAACTAGAATATTACTTAGACATGACCATATTAGTAAGGTACTATCATATTAAAGCTATTTTAGTAGTTGAAACGAAACAATAGCTGAATTCTTAAACTGAAAAAAATAAACAATTAGCTAATTATAAACTAGAATACAACTTGAAACAGACATGACCGTATCAATCAGGTTCAATACGAGTTTCAACTTACACTACTGAAACCCAGCCTAATAACGCCGATTATAAAATCTAGATTTGGAGAAACAAATCCACAGTTATGTATGGGTACAAATATATTCAAAAATAACTTATACATTGCTGTGAGTATTTTCCAAATCTAGATTTACTATAGGTAAGATATGATTACTGCTTATACAATTCTGCATTGGACGTTACTTGAAACATTGTGTCATCCATTATGTACATCCTACAAAGTAAATAAGCTAGGTAAAATGGTTCTTAATAGTACTGAAGCTTATTAACCTTATCATTAAAACGATCGTTATTGTTTTATGTTTTTGTTGCTATATATATATATATATATATATATATATATATATATATATATATATATATATATATGTGTGTGTGTGTGTGTGTGTGTGTGTGTGTGTGTGTGTGTGTTCATCGAGACGAATCTGCCGCAACTCTCAAATGATGATACGCATTGTCTAACAAAATCATTTCTTTTATTGCAAGTCATACGTCATATTTTTCACTCGGGTTCTTATAGAAGAGAATAGCATTTCTTAAAAAAAAAAAAACTGAGACACGAGAGGAATTGGACTCTGCGTGACTTGCCGAAATTCTTACGTAACTTTATTTCACCTGACTGCTATCTCAATTCAAATCTGAGAGAGAGAGAGAGAGAGAGAGAGAGAGAGAGAGAGAGAGAGAGAGAGAGAGAGAGTCTTGGTGCTTACATAATTAAATGAGGCCTCATTTAAGTATTTTTTTTTTATCTAAACTTCTTGTTTACTTAGTAGTCTGTTATCTACACAGGTTACTAAAATACCAGGTGATCGACTTATAGGCTGACTGATTGAGAACTATCTGGCGTACCTCCTCAAAAGAGAAAGAAAAACAACGGCAGCAACGTCAGGAGCAACATGAAAAGGCAAGGACCTCTCTCCCACCAGAGCAAAACAACAGCAGCAGCAAAAACAACATCAACAAGATATCCTTATTAAGAATCGGCTGGAATTCGGTTGACAGATGCACGACGATTATCAATATTACTTGGACGGAGAACAACAACCGCAAAAAACAAGGGGCTCTCTAGAAGCGCCTCCCTTTTCCCTTATATCGTCTTCCGTTTTCTACGCGTTGAATGGTTAGCCACAACTGATCTAAATATTCTTTGCTAATTGTGACGATGTACATCACGTCTCTCTCCCTCTCTCTCTCCACCACCTCCCTGTTCTCTTACTTCTCCTCCACCTTCTCCTCCTCCTCGTACCCCCAACTCCTGACGGGGGCATGCCCAGCCCTCCGGGGAAGCCTCTGACCTATCCTACCCAATAGGACGCAACAAACCACCAGGGGATCACATTTTCCTACCCAGCACGCGGGCTCGCGCACATACAAACACACACACACACGCACAAACAGACAAACATAAACATGAGGATAATAGCGCTCTCTCTCTCTCTCTCTCTCTCTCTCTCTCTCTCTCTCTCTCTCTCTCTCTCTCTCACACACACATACACATAAACAAATGCACAAACACGCACCATATACGAGTATCTATATACTTGAATACTCATGTCTTTAGTTTTGTAGTGCCGAGTGTTGTTGTGGGTATTTGTTGTACGTTGTGTATTGCTGGAGGAGGAGGAGGAGGAGGAGGAGGAGGAGGAGTGACTGTCTCAAGGGACAACGCCCCGGGATTGCTTTATAAGCTGGTGGGGGCTGCTACTACAACACGAATACTTCAGAATACTTCAATACACCTTCCGCAAACTTTATTTCGGATGTGCCGTGGCTGAGTGGTGCAAGACACGGTTCACACTGCTAGGTTTATGGAACGCTCCCGGCCCACCGCTCACATAGGTAAATATGTATTAGTGCCTGCTCCGGTCGAGAAACCGGGTACAGGAGGCTAGCAACCCCATCCCTGAAGGCTTACTGAGAAGCCGAACGTCTGTACACTTCTGGTAAGTCTTGACTCTTCTGGCGCCATCGTCTCTCTCTCTCTCTCTCTCTCTCTCTCTCTCTATATATATATATATATATATATATATATATATATATATATATATATATATATATATATATATATACAATGAGAGGAATGCCAAATGATATTCCTTTTGCTAAACTGATTCCCGTGAAGACATCACGGTACAAACGACGATAAATCTTTTGAATAACTTTGACAGAATTCCTTAAGCTAAGAGTATGGTACAACAATCCTGTGCGCCATTTATCACTGAAGAGATTACAGTCATTGAACCTCATGCATATTCAGGTGTGAAAAATCGGAGGTTAATGACAGAGTATTTTTTATATTTTTTCTTGTCTTTATACCTTTTTAATTTTGTCAAATCGATAGAAAAATACAGCCATTTGACGCACATGTACTTTCTTTTTCATATTTAGGTCAGGAGGTTACCAGGCAGGAAAAACGATTGCAATATGGCACTGAAAAAATAATGTTTAGGCGAAAATACCAAAATGCAACTGAGTCGAAAAAAATTACGTGACCGATTATGACCCATCTGGCGTCACACTTGCCCAGGTCACTGAAGTCTGGGTGGGTGATGAAACACCTAGAAGGGAAAATAAAGTAGGGTCGAATCTCTAGTAAAATAGAATGGTATACAGAATTTAGGCCAAAGGCCAAACGCTGGGATCTATGAGATCAATCAGCGCTGAAATGGAAATTGGCAGTAAAAAGGGTTTGAAAGGTGTAACAGGAGGGAAACCTCGCAGTTGCACCATGAATCGATTGTTAGGAGAGGGTGGAAAGCAAGACGGAAGAAAGAGTAAATGAACGGAAGTACAGTAACAGGAATGAGAGGGGTTGCAGCTAGGGACCGAAGGGACGCCGCAAAGCACCTTAAGGAATACCCGAGAAGGGCGTGATGGCTTCTTTGTGTCCCGCACTCGCTGGTCTGTGCGTTTCCCGTGACACTTCCTCTCCTGCCCTCTGCCCAGTTAAGAATGCAGCTTCGGGTTGCAAAAGGGCTTCGTCACTTCCAGCACTCTCACTCGCTTGGTAGTCATGTTTCTGTCATTTCATGTATTGCAGGCACGACCTACCTGCCGAAAACCTTCCGGACTATGTGTGAGTACGTGTGTCAAAACATTTGCGATACTTCTACCTTTTCCCAATTTTTGAACCAGGGTCTTACTATGATTTCCTTTGTGTGTGTGTGTGTGTGTGTGTGTGTGTGTGTGTGTGTGTGTGTGTGTGTGTGTGTGTGTGTGTGTCTTTTCAATGATTATATAATATATAAAAATAAGTATTATAAATAAATGGCAAAACAAATACTATACATAAATGGCAAAATATAAGGAATGAAGAACCCGAAAGCAATAAATTAAAACTAATAAAACCTAGTGTTGGAAAATGGAGTTCATCATACCAAAGAGAGAGACATACGCAAGTAATTCTGACGCGTCTCCGAATAGGCCATTCTCGTCTGCCGCACGGACCCCTAATGAATAACCCACATAACCTGGCTCCTGAATGCTCTCATTGTAAAGTAATGATAACAATTCAACCTTTATTGCGTGAATGTCCACAAAGTATAATCAACAGCGGCTATCAAGTTTTGGAAATATGTCGATCAGTGATATTTTGTTAGGAATTTCAACTTTTGCAATTAATCCAATTACAAACGCTTTGAAAATTTTGTAATTTAACTGACCAAATATAGAAATAAGTAAAATATGCGCCGTAGTTTCTTCGGTGCAATCGAGTTTTATGTATAGCCGCTACAGCGTATAGTCAAGGCCACCGAAAATAGATCTATCTTTCAGTGATCTCGGTGTCATGCTGTATGAGATGAGCCGCGGCCCCTGAAACTTTAACCAAAGCCCGGTGGTAGCCTATCCTATATTGTTGCCAGATGCACGATTATGACTAACTTTAACCTTATATAAAATAAAAACTACTGAGACTAGAGGGCTGAAATTTGGTATGTTTGATGACTGGAGGGTGGATGATCAACATACCAATTCGCAGCCCTCTAGCCTCAGGATTTATGACGATCTGAGGGCGGACAGAAAAAAGTGCGGACTGACAGACAGAGCCGGCACAATAGTTTTCTTTTACAGAAAACTAAAAACAGTATAAATAATTATAAACTTTTGAAAAAAATTGATTTAATTTACAAAATATAAAAAAACAAATGAGTAAAAACAAATCCTTCGGGCCAGCCCTGTGAGAGACGAAAATCAGCTGTCAGTGGTCTGGTAAAACTATTGTAATAATAATCTATCCAATCTTGCAGGATGGAAAATTGGTGAGAAAAGTGGGAAGCAAAACTGCTTGGAGCTGATGATGACTTTTTGCATGCACCTACTTGCACACTTTGTTGGATTAAAAAAAAAAAAAAAAAAAAAAACAGAAAAACTGTTTCCGCAGTGAAAGTTACGTTTTTCCTTTTATTGATTGATATACGGCTACTAAAACTGGCGTCACAATTTCCTTTTACCGTTAATCTTGAATAGAATAGAATACAGAATTTAGGCCAAAAGGCCAAGCGCTAGGACCTGTGAGGTCACTCAGCGCAAGAATGTAAATTGACAGCGAAAAGTATTTAAAGGTGTGACGGGAGGAAAACCTCGCGGTTGCACTATGAATCAACTGTCAGGAGAGGGTGAAAAGTGAGATGGAAGAAGGAGAATACGAACGGGGGCACAGTAAACGCAAGTTTTCACAGAATAAACTGCCCTTATGCGAATCTATTCTTGATTCCAGGAATATAATAGAAAATGGAAGAAAATGATAATAAAGATTAAATCTAAATTTTTAATTAAGATAAACAGAGATACATTTAGAAAAGGTTACTCCAATATGACTATAAGTAGATGCTGTCAAGAATATAACATGAGATTCTGTCTTCATTATAAAGTCTCCCTCGACCTCTGCCATACCTTCTCATCTTTGAGAGAGAGAGAGAGAGAGAGAGAGAGAGAGAGAGAGAGAGAGAGAGAGAGAGAGAGTATTTAGTACAATAAACTAAGAAAATGATGTCAGACAGAAAACAGTGAGAGAAATTAATTTAGTAACTTAAAATACGTCGAGAGAGAGAGAGAGAGAGAGAGAGAGAGAGAGAGAGAGAGAGAGAGAGAGAGAGAGAGAGAATATTTAGTACAATAAACTAATAAACTGATGTCAGACAGAAAAAATGAGAGAAATTAATTTAGTAACTTGAACTACATCGAGAGAGAGAGAGAGAGAGAGAGAGAGAGAGAGAGAGAGAGAGAGAGAGAGAGAGAGAGAGAGAGAGAATAATTTAGTAAAATACACAGGTGTCAAGAGAACCAAAAAGGCAGAGAAATAAAGTGAGAGAAAGTAATTTAGTACCATAAACTTTAAAGAGAGAGAGAGAGAGAGAGAGAGAGAGAGAGAGAGAGAGAGAGAGAGAATAATTTAGTACAATAAACGGATGTCAAGAGAACCAAAAAGGCACACGGAAATAAAATGAGAGACAGTAACTGAGCACCATAAAATGAACTACGTCAAGAGAGAGAGAGAGAGAGAGAGAGAGAGAGAGAGAGAGAGAGAGAGAGAGAGAGAGAGAGCCAATCTTCCTCGTCAATCACCAGACCAAACTAATCTAAATTTCATCACTATCAGAGTACAACGCCGTTACC
>NC_089759.1:6276656-6279156 GCF_040412425.1 Macrobrachium rosenbergii | reverse complement strand
AAACTCGATTGCCCCGAAGAAACTTAGGCGCATTTTTTACTTTTTTCTTATAATTTCTGAGTCTACTTGCGTTTTTGCAAAACTCGTCTTTTTTCATACACTGGCATCCAATTGTTCTTAGCAAGTTTATTCATCTTACTTGTTTCATAGACATTGTTCACTGTAAATATAATTATCATAACAATACTTTCCACCAGAGAACTAAAGTAGTACTACAAAATTTATATATTAAGGATACATAGCAAATTAATATCATCTGGTGCTCATTAGGAAGTAAGAGAAGGTGAACGGAAATACAGAATTGCACCTATATTCCTAGTTCGATTATCAGCAACATATCTAACCTGATTATTATATGAAGTCAAGTGTAACAGGCTGTTTAAACACAGTATTAATAATGATTTCCTCTACACTCTTCTTCTATCATACATACATACATACATACATACATACATACATACATACATACATACATACATACATATGTATGTATGTATGTATGTATGTATGAGAGAGAGAGAGCGTGCGTGCAAAAATAACACTCACATTTGCTATACATTAATGAACTTCACAAGTGGTAACCAAACTGTCCTTTTTAAAAGTGTATTTTTTAAGTGGTAAATGATGCCAGGAAATACAGAGAAAGGCAGAGAATCCCAAAAGCCGGAGGAGAATGACACTAAGCTCTGCTCTGGCTGACTGAATCTCGTGCTACCAACTTCCACACAATGAAAGTGGATCTTTGTGTGATAATGAATGTATCAATGAACTATGCAAGTATGTGCGAGTGTACATATATCTATAATGAATGTGTGTGTGTGTATGTGTGTGTGTGATATGTCAAAAGGCGTATGTGAGCTTAACCGTGACCGTAATGATAGCGTACGAGGCTATGGCATGTTCACAACGTTGGTCAGGGATAGAAGTGAAAGTGTATAATCTGAGGGCAACAGCCACTCGCCTTTCGGTGCGGTCGTGACGTCACGATCGGCTGAATGACTGCATTAATTACACGGTACTTGGGAGTCATTTTCTGATGCTCATCTGTGGGTCTCCGTGAACGTCGATTGTGATGTATTTGATTCATAATATTATATAATTTTTAAAAAGTGGTAAATTACTTTCACGTGAACTTTTTTTCCAGTGATCTGCAAAGGCTCCAGCCTTCACCTGGATATCCTGAACTATGAAATTTATAATCTTTACTCTTTAGCGCTTCGTTTATGCCTGCATCTTACTTCGTTGGCATGGCGTGGAACATACAATTTAGGCAAAAGGCAAAGCACTGGGACTTGTGAGGTCATTCAGCAATGAAACGGAAATTGATAGTAGAAAGGTTCGAAAGGTGTAACAGGCAGAAGACCTCGCAATTGCCTGTGAAACAATTGTTTGGGTGGAAAGTAAGATGGAAGAAAGAGAATATGAACATAGATACAGCAAAAGGAATGAGAGGGGTTGCAGCCAGGGGCCGAAGGGACGTTGCAAAGAACCGTCAGTAATGCCTACAGTGCGCCGTGTAAGGTGCACTGACGGCATTACCTTGTTGTCTAGTGCATGATGAGGAAAGTCACAATAACTGTGAAAGTTACAAGGAACAGGAGAACAGAATCTTAAGTATAATTATCTTTTTGAGGCAAAAAACAAAAGCCGATTTTTTCTGCAATGAGTCTTCAAGTTCTGATTCTCGTTCCGTGTTATATATCAAGTGTCATTCACGTTTTTGTAGCTTGTATATATATTTTCATAATTACCATATTCTTTCAATATTTTACATCATTTTATTATAATTCTTGAAAGTTTAAAATATATATAAATATATATATATATATATATATATATATATTGTAATATTAAAATACGCTTTTCAATCATAAATTTCAAAACCAAGCGTTCTCATTTTGTGGAAAACAACGAAAAAAAACTTTACAAAAACTTAGAAATCTTATTGCTTACAAAGCGCAGTGGATAGAAACAGGATGAATGATTGAACTTGGGGGGGGGGGGGAATTACCATGACAGTTTTGCACCACTACACAATTCCTCTGAGAGGTCCTGTCCCCCACAACCCCAACCCCAATCCCAACCCCCCACAACATCCTGTAATTTGGGGGACCAGGAGATATCTTAGCGTTTATGAGTAGTCTCGAATTGCACTTCGTCTTAAATTTGAAATGTGGTTCCAGATATCTTACCGATGGTCCAGCTTCCAGTATATTTATATTCATCAAGATTCATACATTTATATAATAGAACAGAATACAGAATTTAGGCCAAAGGCCCAGCGCTGGGACCTATGAGGTCATTCAGCGATGACACGGAAATTGACAGTAAAAAAGTCTGAAAGTTGTAACAGGAGGAAAACCTCTATTGTTAGGAGAGGGTGGAAAGTACGATGGAAGAAAGAGAATGTGAACGGAGGTACAGTAAACGGAATGAAAACGGCTGCAGCTACGAGCCGAAGAAATGCTGCAAAGAACCTTAAGTAATGCCTACAGTGCAC
>NC_089759.1:6136656-6269156 GCF_040412425.1 Macrobrachium rosenbergii | reverse complement strand
GTACCATAACTTGAAGAATAGTTGTATACGATAACCGTCGTGATTTGCATCATGAGAGAGAGAGAGAGAGAGAGAGAGAGAGAGAGAGAGAGAGTACAGAAATTCTGTCACGTGAACCATTATATATTGCTTCTGTTATTTTTGGAGTAGCGTCAATGACACGAGTTATTGCCAAAAATGGTAGAACAGTAGAAGAAGCGATTTTTAAAAGTGTATAGGTTGAAAGCAAGAGAAAGTGGCGTGTTTTCGGAAAACAGGTTCAGAGGCTCTCTCTCTCTCTCTCTCTCTCTCTCTCTCTCTCTATATATATATATATATATATATATATATATATATATATATATATATATATATATATATATATATATATATATATATATATATATATATATATATATATATATATGTATATGTATATATATATATATATATATATATATATATATATATATATATATATATATATATAAAAGGCAGGGGGTGGGGGCCGCTGACGCCATAAGGCCCTATTATAAAGTACTAAGTGACAATTGCTACCATATGACTGAAGGGGTTTGCTTCAAATTTTTACCACTTATACTTAGTATTCGCCTCCATTCAAACAATTGTATTGGTAGGCGTGTGTGTGTGTGCGTGTGTGTGTGTATGTGTGTGTGTGCATGTGTGTGTGAGTGTGTGTCCGCTTGCGTGCGTGTAAACAAGCTAAAGAGCAATTAAGTCGTACATGCAAAGATGTCGTGGTTTCATTTACATACAATGGTACGTTGCAACATAAATCTTCATCTACCACTTTCAGGAAACGGTAGTATTTCGTCCCAGATGTATAATATATAATAATAAACATAATATTAAATTAAACGAAAGATTAACATTACCTAAGGCACACAAGATATCAAAAGGGCTTTGTATTTACTCTAATGATTACATCAATATCTTTCCACCGTCCACTAACATTACTGACAGTATGGAAATTATTTTTCCGGTCATCTAAATATTTCTGTTTTTCCACTTCAGATATACTTAACTTAACTGATCTTTAGTCTAGAGTCAACGTGTATTTAAGTCATTATTCAACGACAGGTCTCGTCTGCCTAGTCGGCGTTCAACTACTGTAAATTATATGCGCGGATTGACATATGTTAAACCTCAAATGCTGCTGCTGTGCGGATTCGATACCTATTCCACATCCAGTATGTATGTTGTGCTTTATACTTCGTTACATTAACAGATTCCCCTGACTGGGAGTGGCTACAGACAATATATTAACACATTCCCTTGACTGGGAGTGGCTACAGACAATATATTAACACATTCCCTTGGCTGGGAGTGGCTACAGACAATATATTAACACATTCCCTTGACTGGGAGTGGCTACAGACAATATATTAACACATTCCCCTGACTGGGAGTGGCTACAGACAATATATTAACACATTCCCTTGACTGGGAGTGGCTACAGACAATATATTAACAGACTGACTGGGAGTGGCTACAGACAATATATTACCACATTCCCTAGACTGGGAGTGGCTACAGACAATATATAAACACATTCCCTTGACTGGGAGTGGCTACAGACAATATATTAACACATTCCCTTGACTGGGAGTGGCTACAGACAATATATTAACAGATTCCCTTGACTGGGAGTGGCTACAGACAATATATTAACACATTCCCCTGACTGGGAGTGGCTACAGACAATATATTACCACATTCCCTTGACTGGGAGTGGCTACAGACAATATATTAACAGATTCCCTTGACTGGGAGTGGCTACAGACAATATATTAACACATTCCCTTGACTGTGAGTGGCTACAGACAATATATTAACACATTCCCTTGACTGGGAGTGGCTACAGACAATATATTAACACATTCCCCTGACTGGGAGTGGCTACAGACAATATATTAACACATTCCCTTGACTGGGAGTGGCTACAGACAATATATTAACACATTCCCTTGACTGGGAGTGGCTACAGACAATATATTAACACATTCCCTTGACTGGGAGTGGCTATAGACAATATATTAACACATTCCCTTGACTGGGAATGGCTACAGACAATATATTAACACATTCCCTTGACTGGGAGTGGCTACAGACAATATATTAACACATTCCCTTGACTGGGAGTGGCTACAGACAATATATTAACACATTCCCTTGACTGGGAGTGGCTACAGACAATATATAAACACATTCCCCTGCCTGGGAGTGGCTACAGACAATATATTAACACATTCCCCTGCCTGGGAGTGGCTACAGACAATATATTAACACATTCCCCTGCCTGGGAGTGGCTACAGACAATATATTAACACATTCCCTTGACTGGGAGTGGCTACAGACAATATATTAACACATTCCCTTGACTGGGAGTGGCTACAGACAATATATTAACACATTCCCTTGACTGGGAGTGGCTACAGACAATATATTAACACATTCCCCTGCCTGGGAGTGGCTACAGACAATGTATTAACACATTCCCTTGACTGGGAGTGGCTACAGACAATATATTAACACATTCCCCTGACTGGGAGTGGCTACAGACAATATATTAACACATTCCCTTGACTGGGAGTGGCTACAGACAATATATTAACAGATTCCCTTGACTGGGAGTGGCTACAGACAATATATTAACACATTCCCCTGCCTGGGAGTGGCTACAGACAATATATTAACACATTCCCTTGACTGGGAGTGGCTATAGACAATATATTAACACATTCCCTTGACTGGGAGTGGCTACAGACAATATATTAACAGATTTCCTTGACTGGGAGTGGTTACAGACAATATATTATCAGATTCCCCTGACTGGGAGTGGCTACAGATAATTTATTAACAGATTCCCTTGACTGGGAGTGGCTACAGACAATATATTAACACATTCCCCTGAAGGGGAGTGGCTACAGACAATATATTAACAGATTTCCTTGGCTGGGAGTGGCTACAGACAATATATGTCACTGGTCACTGCAACATTCAGACGTTCATTGCTGAACTGTGGATGAACCAACTGAGTCGCTTCAAACTCCTATACAGGTAAGAGTAGAATAAAACAGGATATAGAATTTGGGCCAAAGGCCTAGCGCAGGGACCTATGAGGTCATTCAGCGATGACACTGAAATTGACAGTAAAAAGGAGAAAAACCTCGCAGTTGCACTAAGCATTAATTGTTAGGGGAGGGTGGAAAGTTAGATGGAAGCAAGAGAATATGAACGGAGGCTTAAAAGAAATGAAAGGGGTTGCAGCCAGGGGCCGAAGGGACGCTGCAAAAGAACCTTAAGTAATGCCTAACGTGCACCGCATGAGATGCACTGACGGCACTACCCCACTCCCCACAAGGCCTACACGTAAGGCTCACCAGTGGTAGATCAAAATTTCTTCTTACACTGTGCCATTCACCTTCATCTTACATACACAGTCGCAATTTCTGGAAATCAAGACCCTTTAATTCTACAGCCTTATTCCACACCATCAATCCAGCAGTAACTAAGAACTCTTTCTTCTCCTTTCTGCTTATACTTTAAATCATACACCCTTATCACCAACATGTTGTTCTCCATTATTACCACAGGGCCAGCCCACCTTAAATCACAAATATATCTTTTCACCTATGCTAATCCTTTATCTCATCTATGCTTCCACAAACTTCTCAGTCTTTCAGTTCTCCTTACCCTACACCTCCTACGCATGTAATATCAACAGTTTCAACCTCCACTCTTCACTTCCATAAAGGAGAGTTGGCTCAACAGTCCCTTCATACATATTCCTACCCTGGTTTCTTAATATTTTGCACACATCCTAATACGTTTACACACTCACTCACACTTCCATCACCGAACCACTGCAGCATGCCACTTACAAATCAATCAACTTCTTCAGTATTTGCATTCTTCACTCTTTTGGTTGACAGTCTTACATACCCAACGTTGCTTCCTCTAAAAAGACTGTCGAATTTAAACTGAATCCTTCCAATCCCTCTTTCTTTTTATGTGGTGCATTTAATATACTTTAAATACTCGCTCCATCGACATAACTTCCACAAATAACAACTTTTTTTCTCCTGCTAGGATTTGTTCAAATTTACCCCAGTGTTATCCCACAACTTTTCATTTCACTTCCCATGTTATATGCATAATATATATATATATATATATATATATATATATATATATATATATATATATATATATATATATATATATATATATCTATATGTACAGTATGTATGTATACATACATATATATACATATATATATGCACGTGCGTGTGTATTCATTCAACCATGCACAGCCAACACTCCTTTGATTTGGTCAGCCAGTCCCATTTGAAGACAGTTTGTGTGGTGGCAGGAGGCGGCGTCGACGGGAGCCTCCACCACCGGATGTTGTGTTTCCGTCTCCCGCCCTCCACAATAATAATAATGATAATGAAGACTGAAGCTCCTGTAACGGCGCTTCACAATAATAATAGTAAGGCTCCCGTGACGTCGTCGCTCTCTCTCTCTCTCGACGGGCACATTCACGGCCATTGACTATTTATTCCTTTTGTTTTCTTTTGGTGGTTTTTTTTCCTTTTGTGTTTCTCCTTTCTCTTTCACGCTCTTTGGAAAGGGAATTGTTTTTCCCTCTTTTTATTTGTTTGTTTTCCAATGTTTTTATTCGGCGTCTCACCGGAGTCGTTAGAGCAAATGTTTTAACAGCTTTGTGGAATTTACGTTTGGCTGAATCAGCTTTCGCTTTGATCGCCATAATATCGAGGTTTTCCACTATTTATTCTATATTTACCATCTCCTGTTTTTCCCTTCGTGTTACCAGACCATTAGCTTCGACAGCTGAACGCTACTGGCAAAGTTTGTAGCTGTTTTTTGTTTGTTTTATTATAGTTTCCACGACTAAATTATTGTTTACAGAAATGTATTACCGGATGACATGAACTGTTCCCTCAGACTTCACTTATTATCACTGCTACGTTTGCTTATATATTATTTTTTATTTAGTATGTTTACTGTTTTTCCCTTTCGGCTGCGGCTTCAATAATAACTGATTTTGAAAAATCACTCTGGTTTGTAATGCGTTCCTTTTTTTATTTATATTTTTAAAGAAGAACAATGCCGCAGCTTTTGGGTCGGCTGCTATTTTGCACTAATGCATGACTGTGAAGTGGTTTTCCCTTAAATTTATTATTACTGTTTCATCTATTATTATTATTATTTTATTTGTTTCTTGTTTGGTGGTTATGCATTCCTTTCTTTTATTCATTATCTTCCTCTTCACGATTAAACTGTCGCTTACGCATATAAGAAGGTGTGTAAAACTTTAATTAGGTTGGAAACATGATATCTTTGCCTATTTCTGCTTTAATATCGAAATCTGCATAATTTTCATCCATAAATTCTTCCTTTTACTAAACACAGGATAGCTTTCTATTTCCAACCTTATACGAATTATGCAACATATTTTTATAAATAAAAATTATCTTACAAAAAAAACCCAACGAAATCTTACATCCTAGTCAACCCATGATAAATTAAGTTTTTTATACATCTTTTTTTTTGCCACAAAGCTTTCCATAAGGTTCTAGGCGATCCGCTAAACATATGCGATTGATAAAAGTGGAAAGTGAAAGTCGAAGAACGGCTAAACGTTAGGACACGTCAATTGCAATTCTTCATCTTTTTCTTCAGAAGAAGAAGAAGAAAAATGATAATGACGGAAGAATGGCGGCAATTAAGGTGTACCGCACGATTCCGATCATCGTTATTCTTATATATACACAATATATTTGCTTTGTCTCTTCCGCTTTCTTTTTTTTGTACGCCATATATATATATATATATATATATATATATATATATATATATATATATACATATGCATATATATCTATAGTTATGTTATATATATATATATATATATATATATATATATATATATATATATATATATATATATATATATATATATATATATATATACATAAATCAATATAACTATACACACATACACTCACACACATACTGTATATGTATATATCTATAAATATATATATATATATATATATATATATATATATATATATATATATATATATATATATATATATATATATATATATATTCGTTTTCCACGTTTTTTTCGATATTACCTCCCATTTTGTGTTTCTCCCTCTGAGAAAGAATGCTTGTTATTAAAATTATAATCATCGCTATTAACGTCTATTTTCTCATCTTTTCTCATTTCCGTTTCCTTTTTATCGATTCGTCGCCTTGAATATCATTTTTATTTGACATCTTGACGAATAAACTCTTATCTCTCTCTCTCTCTCTCTCTCTCTCTCTCTCTCTCTCTCTCTCTCTCTCTCTCTCTCTCTCTCTCTCTCTCTTCCTTTTTCCTCCCTCAATCTCTCTCTCTCTCTCTCAAAAAAAAAAAAAAAAAAAAATTTTTCACAGAAAAATCTTCTTCCTGCTCTGAATAACATAACACAGTATTTTTCATTTACAAATAATATATTTTTAGTCGTTACTCAAAAGAAACTTCTTCCATTAAAAAAATATCTTCAGTATTTTTCGGCATAAGTTTTTCCCAGTTTGATAAAAAGTCCAAGAAATTCTGTAGCTTTTGTTAAAAGAAACTTCTGCACCCATGATTTTTTTTTTTTTTCCTTTTAAATATCAGAAGTGAAGACTTTCAATTCTGCAAATTGAGAAAATTTACTACATTTCCAAATATCTAAAATATTTCAAATTCTGCAAATTGAGAAAATTTACTACATTTCCAAATATCTAAAATATTTCAGTAATAGGCAGAAATACTATATATAGCTTTCATTTTGTGATAGAATACTGAAAAGATCTACTTAATTTATGCTGGTGAAAAAGTAACGGAATTTTAGAGGTACTAATTTTCACGATTTTCTGTGCACAAATGCACAAGATTCTACATACTTCTGAGTACAATTAATTTCAACATCATATGTGTGTGTGCGTGTGTATACTGTATATACGTATGTAACTATATATACACATCTATATATGTATGTATATATATATATATATATATATATATATATATATATATATATATGTGTGTATATATATATATATATACATATACATATATATATATACACACCTAACCCAAACGTGGTCCTAATTCGATTTACTTGTTCATACTGAAATAAAACGTGTATAGCGAATACATCCATCTATAGCGTAATGGTCTGCTACCTTGAGCACAGTAAGCGAGTGGTTGCACAAGCCTAAGAAATAAGCAGTAAATATAGCACTTTCAGAGTTTGGTCAGCGACGCTTGCATAATGCGATAATGATTCTTCTGGTCGTTTCCATCAAGTGATCATGTCTCCTCCTGTCAGGCAAGATTCATTACATCATCAGGCTGTGGTTTTTCTTAGTATATATTATGTGGTTTGCTTTTGTGCGTATTCGTACATCTGTTATTGTAGGCTTCTATCCCTGTTTGTGTGTCAGTGTTTCTCTATGTCCCATATGTTAAGATTTCCCGAGCTGGGCAACTGAACAAAAATAAGAGAAGAGAGAAGAGTCACTGTACCTTTCATACTTTCACTACTGAATCGTGGATGGTCCCCCAACAAACACTGCGCTTGTCACCACTATCTCGAACTTCACTCACTGGCCTCTAGAATATTAATGTCCATTCATTCTAATACCATTTCTACTCCACCCACATAACAATATCTAGTTTTCCTCTCCTCCTTCTTCACAGGGAATAGAAATTAGGCCAAGCGCTGGGACAAACGAGGTTGTTCAGCACTGATAGGGAAATTTACAGTAAGGTCTGAAAAGTGTAACAGGAGGAAACCCTCACAGCTGTACTGTAAAAAAAACTGTTAGGAGAGGGTGGAAAATAAGATGGAAGAAAGAGAATATGAACGGAGGCACAATAAAAGGAATGAAAGGAGTTACAACTAGGGGCCGAAGGATGATGCAAAGAACCTTCAGTAATGCCTACAGTGCAACACATGAGTTCCACCAACGGCATAATCCCCCTATGTATATAAGGATTTCTCCCTTACATCTCCGAAATAGTCAGTACTATTCACCAAGCTATCGTCTTCCATTCTCTCCACAAGACCAAACCATCCTAAGGCTCGCTTATACATCTTGTCATCTAGGCTCCAGTTCCCTGTCTATCCCTTTGTACACACCTTGCACTTATCAGTCATTATTCCCCCATTGGTGTAAGTTATTTCTGAGGTATAGTGAATTAGATATTAAATGGTACTTACTTGTGGCTTAATACTTGTATATAAATAAATATATATGTGTATATATATATATATATATATATATATATATATATATATATATATATATATATATATATTTATATATATAATATATATATATATCTTTATGAAACCACCGGTCTGTGAAGGTTACTTTCCATCTACTGCCCTATTGCCAAGCATGTCACGCAATTTCCCCCAACCCCCATAGCGGTCATCGGTCGTCATGGCAACGCGTGGTAGTAATTAACCAGGTAATGGGTGTCCCCACGGTGACCGAGCCGTTGTACAGCACAGACGGGTTTCTGGGAAATATGGGACCCTTATTCCCGGTGCTGTGGGAAGGATTTTGACCGCTAAAATGGCCGTATGTCATTCTGCTTTTTCGTTTTGATAATTGTAAGTATTTTATGTAATGTTATTGATAACCATAATATGATGATAGAAAAACTATTATTATTATTATTATTATTATTATTATTATTATTATTATTATTATTATTATTATTATTCAGAAGATGAACCCTATTCATATTGAACAAGCCCACCACAGGGGCCACTGACTTGAAATTCAAGCTTCCAAAGAATATTAAGGTGTTCATTCGAAAGAAGTAAGAGGCGGTAGAAGGAAACACATTAAGAAGAGATCACTTATTAAAAAAGAAAAAATTAATTGACAAATTTATTTGCAAATGTAAGTAAATCATTAAAATGCAACGAGAGCTTTATTAGGGCACAATGTATTGCATCTTCGCTTGAACTTGAGAAGTTCCAGTTGCACTACATCCTCTGGGAGGCTGTTCCACAGCAATAAACATAAAGGTCATGATAATACTGATTCAACTGAACTGAATATAGAATTTAGGCCATAGACCAAGTGCTGGGACCTAAGAGGTCATTCAGCGCTGAAACGGAAATTGACAGTAAAAGGTTTGAAAAGTTTAACAGGAGGAAAACCTCAAAAGCAGTTGCACTATGAATTAAATGTTAGGAGAGGGTGGAAAGTAAGATGGAAGAAAGAGAATATAAAAGGAGGTACAGTAAAAGGAACGAAAGGGTTGCAGCTAGGGGCCTAAGGAAGGCACGCTGCAAAGAACCTTAAGTAATGCCTACAGTGCA
The DNA here is from genome assembly GCF_040412425.1 of Macrobrachium rosenbergii. Taxonomy (NCBI): domain Eukaryota; kingdom Metazoa; phylum Arthropoda; class Malacostraca; order Decapoda; family Palaemonidae; genus Macrobrachium; species Macrobrachium rosenbergii. The sequence continues at coordinate 6,259,746 of NC_089759.1, read as the reverse complement.
CCGCATGGATAATGATTAAAATAACTGATAAAGGTAATGGTAATCGTGTGTTAAATGAGATTTCACTGAATGTGCTTTGTAAAATTGAATTATGATAATAGGAATTCCTGCTGTCTTACAAATTCTAAAATCTGAATGTTACAACGTGTAGCTGAAGGGACTGCACAGTCTGTCATTATAAAAATCTTCATTAAAGAGGACAACTTACATTTTTATTTATTTCTTTCTTTATTTATTTATCTGTTTTTTCAAATAACTGATCTCTTCTTTCTGTATTTCCCGTTACCTTCTGTTACTTCTTTCGAACGAGCACCTTAATATTCTTTGGAAGCTTGAATTTCAAGTCAGTGGCCCATATGAATAGGGTTCATCTACTGAACAGTTAATAATAATAATAATAATAATAATAATAATAATAATAATAATAATAATAATAATAATAATAATAATAATAATAATGATAACCTGTTACTCCTTTTGAATGAACACCCTAATATTCTTTGGAAGCTTGAATTTCAAGGCAATGGCCCCTTTGGTTGGCTTGCTCCATATGAATAATAATAATAATAATAATAATAATAATAATAATAATAATAATAATAATAATAATAATAATAATAATAAAATTTTGGCGACAACTGTTATAATGCTACGAACGTCAACAAAGAATTTTTTTTAATTTTCTCATTCTTTTAATATTTAGTTCCTGTTTCTGTCGTCAGTTTCAGATATAGTTGTTTTCGTTGTTGTCAGATAAATCTGGCCTTATGTCAGCACTCGCCTTTGTTTCATGGCAACCTTTTACTTGCGGTTAAGTGATACAAGAGCGTGAGAGGCCTGGTGTGGGTCTGAGAACTCAGACCTACCAACATCGATGAAAGAGTCGTGTTCGTGACGTCACGAACGGTTTAGATGTTTTCCTAATTCCGGGCAAGGGTATGAACAACCAGTTATTACGCCAGAAAGATATAGGGCATACAGACATGGTGGGTAAGTTAAGGCGCATGATACATACACACACACAAAATATATGTATACATATATATGTATATATATATATATATATATATATATATATATATATATATATATATATGTGTGTGTGTGTGTGTGTGTGTGTGTGTGTGTGTGTGTGTGTGTGTGTGTGTGTGTGTGTGCATAAATTATATATATCTATATACATACATACATATATATATATATATATATATATATGGATGTATGTATGTATGAATGTATGTATGTGTGTGTGTTCCAGCATAACTCTGAACCGCATTGAGCAATTTCAACATAACTCGGTATACATATGATTCACTAACTAGAAAAGAGTACTGTGGGGGTAAGACACCACTGGCACCAAAGGGGGTGGGGGTGGGAAGGGGGTGACATGTAAAAATAACGGAAAACGACAAATATTTAGTGTCTAATCCATAGTTTTCGAGGTCACTCAGATGAATGGTGATACTCCCAATGCCCTTTAAGTCCAAGTTCAGCCCCGATAGGAATCGGGGGTGAGGAGGGGTGAATTATAAAATGTCAAAAATGCTGGGCAATGTAACTGAAGCAACTATCTTAACAGGAAAGGGAAGAGTAAGAGAGAGAGAGAGACAGTGAGAGGGAGAGAAAGTGAGAGAGAGTAGAGGTGGGTGTTAGGAAGGGGAGAGAGATAGACAGAGAGAGAGAGAGAAAGAGAGAGAGAGAGATAGAGAGAGAGAGAGAATTTATCGGTTGTCATTCAGAGTTTTCCGGGGCAGCATTTATTTCAATATGCACATATAATGTAACCACAGATAAAATGAAACACTATGTGTAAATCCTAACTAATTTCGTCTCTATATCTCAAACATTGTCAGAAGACTGATGCATAGTGGTAGAAGTTAACAACATATATATGCTAGAGGGACAGTACAAACGAACGAGAAGCCCACTGGCAATCAAATATTCACACCTGACAGGTGTGAGGGGCTGGAGCTATAAATTCGTTAGTATCTGAGGTCAAGTACAGCAATACTCTCAAGTGATAACAGATTTAAGCATAGCTGTACCCTATCGACAAATCTTTTCATTTATGCGGGTCGCTGCCTGCCTTTTTCCCCCTTGTCATGCTAAGTACTTTTCTTAAAATCTATACATTTTACATACTTCTTATAAAATTATTAGATCAAGTTTATACATATCTTTAGTAACATATTCTTGTTAAAGCACTCTTTTAAAAAACTAGGCTCTATAATGTTTCTTTCCAATGTTTCACTTTCCCATGGTACACACACACACACACATATAAATATATAAATATATATGTCTTTTGTAAAGAAATGTATATGTAAAAATTTTATCTAATGTATATGGCTTATACCTGGAATAAAGGATTCAATTCAATTCAATTCAATAGCTGTACTTGACCTCAGATACTAATGAATTTATAGCTCCAAACTCTCACACCTGTCAGGTGTGAATATTTGATTGCCAACTTAACTTGGGGCTGCTCGTCCTTTTGTACTGTCCTCTAGGAATATAATATATATATATATATATATATATATATATATATATATATATATATATATGTGTGTGTGTGTGTGTGTGTGTGTATACAGTATATATATATATATATATATATATATATATATATATATATATATATATATATAGCCACATTTTCATCAATGGACTGTTCTTTAGAAAAACTTCTCACGATTTAAAAATGTTCTTTTCGAAATGCCCTATGATCCTGAGAGTTTTTTTTGTACATATTCTCTTACCAACCCAAACAACGATATACTACTTACTTCGAATAAATGATATTGTAAAGATGAAGAACCATTTAAATGTGGATTAAAACGTTGAACTCAGATTGTAGGTTTCTGTATCCGGCCTCTGCTTGAGAACTAACGCCATTATCTAGAATGTATGAGAGAAAAGCGAGTTAAACTTTTTATGTTCAGCAAAAATCAGTACAAACATCAATACAATCATCCCTATAGTTCCCACTACATCTTTTCATGGTTTTTTCTTATTTGTCACATACGCTTGGCTTTCCATTATTTGTCTATGTTCTCCTGCTTCTAACTTCTTTTACTCTGGGGTGAAAATACTGATTTAAAAGACACATGCATTACTGGAACAAAATGAAAGGAATGATGGGCAATCAAAGTTAATTTCCCTTCCTTTCTAGGGAAGTGAGCCTTTACAGAAAACCAACTTTAGTTGCGTTTTCTTTGATATGACAGTTTTAGGATACACTGTAAATTTATCTCAAAGCACACTAACTACATGTATATATACCGTAATATATGTATATATATACATATACATATATATATATATATATATATATATATATATATATATATATAATACACAAGGTGTAACACGAGTTTATGCAAATATTTTGGGAAATGGAAGGAAAAGTCATTCTGAGCAGAAATTGTTCTACGAACATATGCATTTTAAGGCTTCGTTTGTCGGTACGGTGAATCTTTAAATAACTGTTATCATTAAAACAGGCAAGTAAATGGCGCGTAAGGTCAAATTCCGGACTCATTTTGAGGGCAAGAAACTGGAGACAATGCCTTACCGTTCCAGTGATGTGAAATATGCAGGTAAGCTGTTTATTTATGGGTTTTGCAACAGTTCCATTTCTAGAAAAGGAAATCGGCGATTAGGCCTATGTGAATAAAATATCGCCAAATCAAATGTATTCTTTACATAATGAACAAAGGGTAGTAATAAATGTATGCATCATTGAAACTTCTCCGTCGATTGTATTCACTGGACTCCGATAAAGAAAAGAAAACCAAGCCTAATGGCATCTCCCTTCCATCAAAGATAGACCTATTCATTAAACACTGATCAAAGATTTAAAACGTATATACTAAAAAATCTCTCCTTCTCCATCAAAACTATTCATCACACACCAGTCGAAAGGAAAACATGCACCTATGAAAACGCTTTTGTCTGTTAGCACAGGCGTAGGCCTACCCCTGACTCCTGATTCATCAATTCCGTGTCGAGGCGGCAGGACAGTTTGCGCTGGAATTCAACGACCACAAATAATGTTCCCAAGCAACATTTGCACTACTTGCCTGATACGTTAAGCTAATCGTGAAGTCTGTTCACAGGTGATTTAATAGTCGAAGGGGCTGAAGTGTTACATTTTTTAATAACCTGCAAGTGAAAATCATAATTAAAAGGTAGCAATCCAGTTGCCTAACGGCCTTCATCAACCACCCCTCCCCCCAATATACCTAACTGCTCACTCCGACATCCCGTGCGCGCCAGCTTCTTGACTGTTTAATGATAACGGTTATTTTAAAATTCACCTTGAAATATATGTGGGTATAGAACATTTTCTACTCAGAATGACTTTTCCTTTCATTTCCCAAAATATTTTATATATATATATATATATATATATATATATATATATATATATATATATATATATAAATATATATATATATATACATATATATATATGTATATATATATATATATATATATATATATATATACTCGTATATATATATAGTGTGTGTGTATACACTACTTGACTCTAGCTTCTTTCAGACCAAGCTACCCACGGAATAAAAGTTTAGCCATAGAAAATAAGTTAATGACATGTCATTCAATATATCTCCCTGCATATACTTTATAACTATAAAGTTTCCCTTTGCGTTAAAAATCCTATTTCGACTGTGATTTATGCAGTCTAATGAGAATTTGTGAAAGACTTGCCTTTCCTCATACTTGATAGGAAGCTTTGACACGGCTGTCATTTCAAAGGCAAGTGTTTTTTTTTTTTTTTTTTTTGAGACACGTTATGGCAGTTTTTCTCTTTCTGGCTGAGATGAATTTATTTTACCGTTATTTTCCTTCAGAGCACCTAACCTCACATGCAACTGAATATATATTTTTTAATGATTTAAGCCATTACTGTGACCCGGATTTTGTTTCCAAGCACGTGACTCATTTTTCAAAAGAGTGTTTATTGGAATGGAATGGAGGACAGAATCTGGGGCAAGGGCCAAGCGCTGGGACCTATGAGGCCGTTAGCTCCTTATATTTTATAATTGCCCTTCAGCGTTTTCTCGTCAGTATCGTAGCTCCTGCAGGCTAGGAGAGTCTAGTTCTTTTTAAATTTGCCTTCTTCTTGTATTAAATTGCATAGAAGATTATTAGTCAAAGCCATGATCCGTATTATTTTTCACCTTTGACACATACTCTTTATTTACAGTGCACTTATTGCCATTAAGTGTTTTATGTTTAGTATCACTATGACCTTTCTTTACACAATTTTTACACTTGTACATGTTGCTAGCACATTCGTTTGATTTGTGATTTTCACCACATCTCGGGCAAGCTTGGTCATTTTTACAATTTGCTGCGCTATGACCAAATTCCTGACATTTATAGCATTGATAGGGATTGTGACAGTCGAATACTTTGCAACGGCTATACAGTGTACACAATTTGTCATCTCTGTCATAGAGAACCTTTCGTATTTGTGGTGTGCATTTGATGATACAGTGTTTATATTTGTCCTCTTTGGCTACCATTTCCTTTACAATTTTCAGGTCGTCATTTTCAGAAATTTGGCTACCTATCCACGGATTTTTCTTCACAATGTTATCGACAATGCCATCTTCATCATTCGGGACATAGACTACTTTTATTTTTGGTTTAAGTTTACCCTTCTCGTTTACTGATATATTATCGATATTCTGAATCTCCATTTTTGCCTTTTCTAAGTTTTTCCTGTCTTGAAATCTCTTACAAATAAGTGTCCATCTCTTGTTGTTTTAACCTGTTCAACTGGCGCCGTTATTTTACTCATAATTTGTCGCTTTTCATTAGCTGCTGTGCTCTCTTCGTTTGTAGATCTAATCAGAAGCACTTTTTTTGTCTTTAGTGATTCAGCATAAGTTTTGTCCATGTTTGTCATGGTCTTTACATCTTTCAATTTTGTTTTGGATTTCATCTATATTGATCATTACGCCAGTAGTTTTCTGAGCCGAATCCTGAATCAACTTTGTTAATATCTCAGTGTTTTCTTTTATTTCTTTAAGCTCAACTTCAATGAGTTTTTTGTGTGTTCTTTGTTCAGGCCTCTTGCAGTTATTACAGATGTAAAATATGTTATTACTACGAAGTATGGGTGTGTATCTGACCTCGATGCCCGAACATTCATAATGAAACCACGCGTCACACATTTCACAGCAAGTTCCTTCCTCATCAACTTCTCCAGAGCAATGTCCGCAGGTTGCCGACTCTCCCTCGATTTGGGTTGACTCATCCTTCCCCAGTATTTTATTTAGTGTTCCATCTTTGCGTGCTGCTTCGATAATTACGAGATAATATTCGTATGAGTTTGATCTTCCCTTTACTTGATTTAATTTCTACAGTATTTATCTTCTCTTTTTCCTTCCCCTTCCTCATATTCACTTTGAACATCGCGCAAGTCAGGCACTTTTCACAGAGCACTCCACAGACACGTCCTACCCGCACGAAAGCTACTTACTAGTCTCCTAAGGAGGCACATACGTTATGTAAGCATTAGAAATTTTGTTAGTTGTATACGATCCCAAGGAATTTCAACCTGCTTAGTTTCAAAAACCCAGCACAAGCATTTTCTGCTGATTTATACGTAATACATAACAAGTAAAAGATGCGCCGAAGTTTCTTAGGCGCAATCGAGTTTTCTGTAGAGCATAACCACGGCCACCGAAAATAGTTCTATCTTTCGGTGGTCTCGGTATAATGCTGTATGAGCCGCGACTACTTTAAGCACGGCCTGGTGGTGGCCTGTCCTATATCGTTGCTAGATGCATGATTTGGCTCAATTTAACCTTCAATAAAACAAAAACTATTGAGGCTAGAGGACTGCAATTTGGTATGTTTGACGACTGGAGGGTGGATGATCAACATACCAACTTGCAGCCCTCAAGCCTCGGTAGTTTTTAAGATCTGAGGGCGGCCAGAATAAAGTGCCGACGGAAGACAAAGCCTGCACAATAATTTTCTTTTACAGAAAACTAAAAACTGGTTGAAATTACTGTTTTTCCCACTGATTTTTCCCAGGAATCTTTGACAGTAAATAAAAACCTAAATATGTTCGTATGCTGTCTTTGATGGTATGGTTAGTTTACAAGCGTACAGCTATGCTCTTAAGTGATGCGACATGATTGCATAGGGTTTTGATCAAAACTCACGAACTGGCAACCTAACATGCTGCATATTTATCTATCATTTCAATGCCAAAACACGATTATTGCATACAACAAGGCCATAATATGTTTCATAAGAGTGCAATCTGTCATATATTTCGAAACTGTAAGAAACTGTGTGTATCTGTATATGTGTGTGCGCACGCGCATTAACCTAACTACCATGTCTGTATGCCCAACATCTTTCTGGTATAATTCATTTTGGCGTTGAGTTTTGTCTTGATAACTGGTTGTTTGGCCTGAGTTCACAGGTCCACACCTGTCCTCTAATGCCCCTTAATCACCTAACCGCAAGTAACGGGTTGCCATGGAGCAAAGGCCAGTTTTATCTAACAACAACAATTGTATCGGGAACTGACGACAGAAACAGGAACGGAAAAATTAAAAGGATGAGATAATTTAAAAATGTCTGTATTGTCGTTCGTACCGCTGTAAGTTATCGCCAAAATTGTATTATTATTATTATTATTATTATTATTATTATTATTATTATTATTATTATTATTATTATTATTATTATTCAGAAGGCGAACCTTCTTCGTAATGAACAAGCCCACCAAAGGGGCCACTGACTTGAAATTCAAGCTTCCAAAGAATATTAAGGTGCTCAATCGAAAGAAGTAACAGAAGGTAATGGGAAATACAGAAAAAAGGAGGCCAGGTATTAGAAAAACAGGTAAATTAACAAATTAATGAATAAGTGAATAAAAATGTAAGTTGTTCTGTATGTTGTTGATTTTCTACTGACCGACTCTACAGTCCTTTCAGCTACGGGCAATGACATTCTCATCATTATAATTATAATTTGCTTTTATAATACACATTCAGTTAAATGTCATTTGATACACAATTACCATTACCTTTACCAGTTTATTTTTTCAGTCATTGTTATCATTACCTGTATCTGCATTACTGTGGAACAGTCTCCCTGAGGATGCAGTGCAACTGGAGCTTCAGAGGTCCCAGCGAAGGTGCAGTGCATTACTGCCCTAATACAGTTCTCCTTGCATTTTAATAATTTAGTTGCATTTTTATCTGTTTATTAATTTGTTAATTTTTTTTTCTTTTTTAATAAGTGAGATCTCTTCTTTTGTGTATTTTCCTTTGCCTCCTCTTACTTCCTTTTAATGAACACCTTAATATTCTTTGGAAGCTGGAATTTCAAGTCAGTGGTCCGTGTGGGCTCGTTCCATATGAATAGGGATCAGCCTCTGAATAATAATTATTATTTAATAATAATAATAATAATAATAATAATAATAATAATAATAATAATAATAATAATAATAATAATAACAATAACCTGTTGCTTCTTTTAAATGAACACCAGAGAGAGAGAGAGAGAGAGAGAGAGAGAGAGAGAGAGAGAGAGAGAGAGAGAGAGAGAGAGAGAGAGCTCTTTGTGGTGTTTACGATCTATTCAAAATTTTTCACATAGACCTATACGTTTCTTATAAGAAAAAAATATAAATGAATAAGTATATAAAAAAGCAAATGAATGCAGTGCATAAAACTACAAATACAGTAGAATTTAAAGATGAAGAAGAAAAAATTAGCCTAAATCCTAGGCCTATTCCCCATCTCTGTGTAGACGAAGGTATTCAAATAATAATTTACATTTAACATCTGTGCGAAATATAGATGGGTCATTATCAAAGGCAAGACACAAGAATACAGCAAAATATCCCTAAAATATGCACTGAATAGAATAGCTCTAGAATGAAATAAAGCCTTGATTCATATAATAGGCCTATACTGATACAGATATCCAATTCATATGATAAGTATGTAGTGACAGTCCTTATTATAGACTTATAATGATATTGTCTCATTTTTGTAACAGGCTTATAATGAGAAGTGTAGGTCTATTTCTTTGTAAAAGACGTATAATAATATGAATGCCCAATTCTTTTGAAGGAGTTATGACAATGAAGCATTCATTCCTATGAACGGAACATTACGAAATGAAGCAATGACTGATATAAGACTCAATTAAACATGCTAAAATTCTTCTTGAGGTACAACTTTTTAATAGGACTGTTAGCCCTGCCCTCTTCAAATTCTACATATTAGTTTTTTCTTATTTCAGCTTTTACCTACATCACCCTATCGTCGCGTAATTTAAGTAAAGCTTGCCGTGTTTTCCTATGACGCCAACAGTGAGGGTCCTTCTCGATAAAGTTAAGTCTAGTGATTTGTGTTAATCGTACGTTTTCCCGCCCATACGATGAGTGACGTCATGACGAACAACACTTCAGTTTTCTAATTTCACCGATCGATAGTTTTGGGTTTCAGAATGTTTCGTTAAATTTTGCTAATTCACGTTATTTTTCTGCAAATTATATACATTATATTGTTTGTATACAAATTAATCTTATCCTGACTGTAAAGTTTGGTTACTATGCGATTTCAAACAAGAAAAAAATATCTTTTGGTGAACGAAATTCACTGAAAAATGTGCCAGAACTTTCCAAGAGTTTATTCCTTGTTAATCCTTAGCCGTAGGGTCAATGTTGATAATCCTCGTTTGGGCCTGCTCTCCAATACACCCAAGGTCAATCTTATATTAAGGGTTTGGACTATGCGATTACTGATACGACAAGATCGATCAATAAAAGCTGAAATATCATTATAACTTTTATTATACAATATATTTTCATAACTCCATTTGCAGTTACTGTGGGAGATAGAAAGAAAAATTAGTACTGTATAACTTACAACTGAGAAAGAAAATTAGTATAATAAACGACTGAGAAAGAAAATTTGTATAATAAACGACTGAGAGAGAAAATTTGTATAATAAACGACTGAGAAAGTAAATAAGTATAATATACGACTGAGAAAGAATATTTGTATGATAAACGCTTGAAAGAAAATTTTTATAATATACGACTGAGAAAGAAAATTTGTATAATATACGACTGAGAAAGAAAATTTGTATAATATACGACTGAGAAAGAAAATTTGTATAATGAACGACTGAGAAAGAAAATTAGTATAATATACGACTGAGAAAGAAAATTTGTATAATATACGACTGAAAAAGAAAATTTGTATATTATACGGCTGAGAAAGAAAATCTGTATAATAAACGACTGAGAAAGAAAATTTGTATAATATACGACTGAGAAAGAAAATTTGTATAATGTACGACTGAGAAAGAAAATTTGTATAATGTACGACTGAGAAAGCAAATTTGTATAATATACGACTGAGAAAGAAAATTTGTATAATATATGACTGAGAAAGAAAATTTCTATAATATACGACAGAGAAAGAAAATTTGTATAATATACGACAGAGAAAGAAAATTTGTATAATGTACGACTGAGAAAGAAAATTTGTATAATGTACGACTGAGAAAGAAAATTTGTATAATATACGACTGAGAAAGAAAATTTGTATAATGTACCACTGAGAAAGAAAATTTGTATAATGTACGACTGAGAAAGAAAATTTGTATAATATACAACTGAGAAATAAAATTTCTATAATATACGACTGAGAAAGACAATTTGTATAATATACGACTGAGAAAGAAAATTTGTATAATGTACGACTGAGAAAGGAAATTTGTATAATATACGACTGAGAAAGAAAATTTGTATAATATACGACTGAGAAAGAAAATTTGTATAATATACGACTGAGAGAGAAAATTTGTATAATATACGACTGAGAAAGGAAATTTGTATAATGTACGACTGAGAAAGAAAATTTGCATAGTATACGACTGAGAAAGAAAATTTGTATAATATACGACTGAGAAAGAAAACTTGTATAATATACGACTGAGAAAGAAAATTTGTATAATATACGACTGAGAAAGAAAATTTGTATAATATATGACTGAGAAATAAAATTTGTATAATATACGACTGAGAAAGAAAATTTGTATAATATATGACTGAGAAAGAAAATTTGTATAATATACGACTGAGAAAGTAAATTTGTATAATATACGACTGAGAAAGTAAATTTGTATAATATACGACTGAGAAAGAAAATTTGAAAAATATACGGCTGAGAAAGAAAATTTGAATAATATACGACTGAGAAAGAAAATTTGTATAATATACGACTGAGAAAGAAAATTTGTATAATATACGACTGAGAAAGGAAATTTGTATAATATACGACTGAGAAAGAAAATTTGTATAATGTACGACTGAGAAAGAAAATTTGTATAATATACGACTGAGAAAGAAAATTTGTATAATATACGACTGAGAAAGAAAATTTGTATAATATACGACTGAGAAAGAAAATTTGTATAATATACGACTGAGAAAGAAAATTTGTATAATGTACGACTGAGAAAGAAAATTTGTATAATATACGACTGAGAAAGAAAATTTGTATAATATACGACTGAGAAAGAAAATTTGTATAATGTACGACTGAGAAAGGAAATTTGTATAATATACGACTTAGAAAGACAATTTGTATAATATACAACTGAGAAAGACAATTTGTATAATATACGACTGAGAAAGAAAATTTGTATAATATACGACTGAAAAAGAAAATTTGTATAATATACGACTGAGAAAGAAAATTTGTATAATGTACGACTGAGAAAGAAAATTTGAATAATATACGACTGAGAAAGAAAATTTGTATAATATACGACTGAGAAAGAAAATTTGTATAATATACGACTGAGAAAGAAATTTTGAATAATATACGACTGAGAAAGAAAATTTGTATAATATAAGACTGAGAAAGAAAATTTGTATAATATACGACTGAGAAAGAAAATTTAAATAATATACGACTGAGAAAGAAAATTTGTATAATATACGACTGAGAAAGAAAATTTCTATAATATACGACTGAGAAAGAAAATTTTTATAATATACGACTGAGAAAGGAAATTTGTATAATATACGACTGAGAAAGAAAATTTGTATAATATACTACTGAGAAAGAAAATTTGTATAATGTACGACTGAAAAAGAAAATTTGTATAATATATGACTGAGAAAGAAAATTTGAATAATATATGACTGAGAAAGAAAATTTGAATAATATACGACTGAGAAAGAAAATTTGTATAATATACGACTGAGAAAGAAAATTGAATAATATACGACTGAGAAAGAAAATTTGTATAATATACGACTGAGAAAGAAAATTTGAATAATATACGACTGAGAAAGAAAATTTGTATAATATACGACTGAGAAAGAAAATTTGTATAATATACGACTGAGAAAGAAAATTTGTATAATATACGACTGAGAAAGAAAATTTGTATAATGTATGACTGAGAAAGAAAATTTGAATAATGTACGACTGAGAAAGAAAATTTGTATAATATACGACTGAGAAAGAAAATTTGTATAATGTATGACTGAGAAAGAAAATTTGTATAATATACGACTGAGAAAGAAAATTTGTATACGACTGAGAAAGAAAATTTGAATAATATACGACTGACAAAGAAAATTTGTATAATATACGACTGAGAGAGAAAATTTGTATAATATACGACTGAGAGAGAAAATTTGTATAATATACGACTGAGAAAGAAAATTTGTATAATATACGACTGAGAAAGAAAATTTGTATAATATACGACTGAGAAAGAAAATTTGTATACTATACGACTGAGAAAGAAAATTTGTATAATGTACGACTGAGAAAGAAAATTTGTATAATGTACGACTGAGAAAGAAAATCTGTATAATATACGACTGAGAAAGAAAATTTGAATAATATACGACTGAGAAAGAAAATTTGTATAATGTACGACTGAGAAAGAAAATTTGTATAATGTACGACTGAGAAAGAAAATTTGAATAATATACGACTGAGAAAGATAATTTGTATAATATACGACTGAGAGAGAAAATTTGTATAATATACGACTGAGAAAGAAAATTTGTATAATATACGACTGAGAAAGAAAATTTGTATAATATACGACTGAGAAAGAAAATTTGAATAATATACGACTGAGAAAGAAAATTTGAATAATATACGACTGAGAAAGAAAATTTGTATAATATACGACTGAGAAAGAAAATTTGTATAATATACGACTGAGAAAGAAAATTTGAATAATATACGACTGAGAAAGAAAATTTGTATAATATACGGCTGAGAAAGAAAATTTGTATAATATACAACTGAGAAAGAAAATTTGTATAATATACGACTAAAGTTAAGTATACCTTAGTTTTACCAGACCACTGAGCTGATTAACAGCTCTCCTAGGGCTGGCCGAGAAAGAAAATTTGTATGATATATGACTGAGAAAGAAAATTTGTATAATATATGACTGAGAAAGAAAATTTGTATAATATACGACTGACAAAGAAAATTTCTATAATATACGGCTGAGAAAGAAAATTTGTATAATATACGACTGAGAAAGAAAATTTATATGATATATGACTGAGAAAGAAAATTTGTATAATATACGAATGAGAAAGAAAATTTGTATAATATACGACTGAGAAAGAAAATTTGTATAATATACGACTGAGAGAGAAAATTTGTATAATATATGACTGACAAAGAAAATTTGTATAATATACGACTGAGAAAGAAAATTTGTATAATATATGACTGAGAAAGAACATTTTTATAATATACGACTGAGAAAGAAAATTTGTATAATATACGACTGAGAAAGAAAATTTATATAATATACGACTGAGAAAGAAAATTTATATGATATACGACTGAGAAAGAAAATTTGTATAATATACAACTGAGAAAGAAAATTTGTATAATATACAACTGAGAAAGAAAATTTGTATAATATACGTCTGAGAAAGAAAATTATGAATTAGTGCAGTATAAAACTGCGAGACCTCAGTTGTTTGCTTTTTCATAAGCCATATAATCGACATCTTCTATACTGATCTTGAGACCATTTATACATTCTCTCTCTCTCTCTCTCTCCAGAGAGATAAACTCACACAAAAGCAGATGCACTTGCCACGTTTTAGAAAAAAAGAATTGTTTAAATCGTTACTCAGTGTAAAACGTTATGAAGGGTCTTAGTATGATCAAACGAAAGTCTAGCACTGATTATTTTAGCATGTTCAATTTAGGTCTGTAGTGCATTCAAACACTGGACAAATTGATTGAGAGCGTTTTTTATATGGCAGCGCCGCTTCCCAACCGAGACATAAAAAAAAACTCTCGCTACAAAAGGCTGAAACGCGAAGGTGATTAGCACTGTTGCCACATTTTCTGAAACCTATTCAAACTTTTCAGGAAAAAGGGTGACAACTTGGTAGATTTAGTATTTTTTTTTAGCGGCAGTGCCATTTCCCATTGCATAGATGATAGAGTGAAGTGATCTCTTCTCCATTCGTCAGTGCAAAGGCAAAACAAAGACCAAAACATTATACTTGGACCCTGCTGAGCATTTTTCATTTTGCTCAATGTAGGCACTTACGTTATACATTACTTTAAAACGAAGTCACTTGTAAGTCAAAACAAACAGCTTGATTGTTCTCTCGAATACGTCCATTCTCAGGATTGACCTTATCCTCGAAGTTAATCCTGCAAGTGTACCTTTTTCGATTAAGGTTAAACGCCTCCTTCGGCAAAATGGGAAACGTGTCAACGCCGCTAATCAGAGGATAGTCTGAACATTTCGCAGCTGGAGCTGAGAGGCAAGTGGCTGCATCCAGGGTTAATACCGGCCAGCTGTTGGTCTTACGCGTACACGAATCTCCGCTTCCACCGAATACTAAGGTCTGTTGAAAGCTCAACTAGTCATATTCTTTATAAGGTCAGGCCCCAGTCTTTCTACAGTCAAACGCTTGTGGGTGCTGTGTCAGTATTCGAGACGATTAGGCCGTATTATTTTCGGCAGTGAACCTGTTAGGCCGTCACAGATTTAGGCCATTTATCAAACTTGCCTTTTATATCTAAATTTATGGAATATGCGATCCTCGAACAACAAGTGGCTTGTCTAGTTAGTGCAGGCGTTTTTCCCGATTGCCACTCTGCATGCAGGCAGTTATATCCAGGATTAATCTCTATTATCTACCCCAAAGCCAAATCAAAGTCCTTCAAAAGAAGGCATCGTGCTTACCCCATAATAAAATGGGAAAAAGCACGTTAAAAGTAGAAGAATCCTGTTATATTCCTTATCATCTTCTTTTTCTTCTTTTAACTTATGTTCAGTGGTAAATGACACAGTTGTACATGATTTACTCTTTTAGATTACCTCCAATCCATCGGAGTCGTAGATGATGCGCTTGAGCTTTTGAAGGACTGTTTGATTTGAAGTCTTTCAAAAAGAAACCTGAAACTTCTTAGTTTAATCGATGCTATGATATGGAATATCAAACACTGAATGAGGAATATGCAGTGTGAGCAAATACATCTGATGAATAAACTATTAATTTGATAATGGAAGTGGTGGGGGACCTGGGAAAGCCGTCAACAAGTAGCAAGTAACAAGAAGTTTGCGCCGTAAGGCATGGCGGAAGCTCCTTGGGACGCCGTATTTATTACTAGCCTCTCGGGGATCAAAGTATTATATACACCCATTTCGGATTTTCGGCCGTTTGCCAGGTTGGATGTTACGGCCTATATGACTTACGGCCGAAACGACCAAGGACCCCTGTGTCATATGTCTTTGCCTCAGCAGGGATAAGAAAAGTAGAAAGAGTGAGAAAAGAAGTTTTGCCAGCTACTCTTCCCCTTCAGGCAGTAACAACACCGTGCCTTCTTTGCAACTTGATTGAAACCCGAGTGTAGGCCTATATAGCCTAGCGTTGCATCTTTTTTTTTTTTAACTTCAGAACAATGGCCGATTTGGAAAATGAAACAGGCGATAAAACTGTGAAAAAAAAATTTCGAAGAATTGGCCACGTTGCAAACCTTGATTTCATGAGAAGCTTGTCATTAGACCAAGTGATTCTTCTGTTGTTTGAGGAAATGAATCGTCGATAACATAACCAATAAAGTTTACAACGTAATTAGGCTTTAATGTTTCCTTCATGTATTTATATAATTAAACATGTTTTGTGCCCAAAGGCCTACTTCGTCGGGGTTTCTCTATTTAGGCTGTTAATCAGTGTATGAAAATGACTGCATTGGGCTACTTGGAGTCTGTTAAGACTATTCTGCCTACTTTTTTATACGGTATATATAAATCTGAATTTCAATTGGAATTAGGAAAACACTCTGTGTCCCTGCGTCACTTGGATGACTCAGAACAGAATTTCCTTTTATCCGATGGAGGGGAATGTAGTGTATACTGATATTCACAAATCACAACATAGCCTGGATATTGCACGAAAACAAGGTATGCAATTTCGTACCACTTGTTTATGTACCCCTGCATTGGCAAACGTCAGCTTCTGCTACAAATTATCCTATAAACTGCATAATCCATCAGTTGTGGCGATTACCTTATATAAAATTAAATAAGTAGGCCTATTTCACTCATTGCAGATGCGCTTTCAAATGTATAAATATAGAAGCATTTACGTTCTGATGAAATTATAATAAAAATGTTACTTAAATACTGTGATGAACCTATGCTTAACTGATGCAAAATAAATATACCGTTCACAAGTATTCGTTAGGAATATAGATAAGGTTGCACATTCAAAGTGTGATAGCATAATCTGTTCAGCTAAGCCGCACACAACTCCTAGAATGACAACAGAACTCACCACCCCCGTAGGGGGATAGCGCCATCAGTGCACCTCACGAGGTGCACTGTAGGCATTACTTGAGGGTCTTTGCAGGGTCTCTCGGCCCCTAGCTGCAACCTATTTCATTCCTTTTACTGTACCTCTATTCATCATTGTCTTTCTTCCATAAGACTTCCCACACTCTCTAACAATTGCTTCATAGTGCAACTGCGCAGTTTTCCTCCTGTTACAACTTACCACCTTCTTACCGTCAGTTTCCCTTTCAGCGCTGAATGACCTCATAGGTCCCACCGCTTGGCCTTTGGCCTAAATTTTATATTCCTATTCCCTCCGTAACTTGCCACGTTGTGTACTCCGGGCTTATTATTCTGCACAAGTGGAAGCATCTTTTCTCAGACAACGAGGGTCGTTAACAGTGTTGCCACATTTCCACACCCCTGACTCCCATGCTCGGCTAAATTTTTTTTTTGTTTTTATATATTTTTGGTTGATTCAGCCATCGGTAAAATCTAACGTAGATTTCTTCCACTTGTGAAAACATCTGTTCTCAAACAATAAGTGGCCACACCTTACTAATGCCGAACGAAAAGTATGAAGATACACGTGTACGTAAGTGTCTCAGTTTCATGTGAATTACAACTGATGTGTATATTATTCTAATTTTCATCTGGAAATCGTAAAGTAATTAATTTCCAGTTTTTGGGGACGTTGATTTTTTTTTTATAAATGAAACCAGTCGTCAACCGAAGAAGCCTTTTCTTATTTTGTTCTTCCTTTTAGTGAAGTTTTTTTTTTTTTAATCGTACACTTTATATGGCTAATTCTTAATTATTTCTCCTAACACCCGAGTTTTTTTTTCTGCTAACTGACTTTGAGCTTACCGTTACTTTCGACCCAGCTTGTTTTGTTTCGCCATGAAACGATGGCGAACTCTCTGTGAAAACGAAAAGAAGAGGAATTTTTGTTTTTATTGTGGCTTAGCACAGTTATGGCGCGCGATATTTCTGTATTGTTTTTCTTTCGATTTCGTCAATCCTGACAACTTTTATGACAGAATCATCACAAATGTATTCAAACGATTTAGATTTTAGATTAAATTTAAGCATACTTACGTTACTCCTCGGCTGTCTTTGTCAGTGAGTTATTTAGGAAATCCACAGCTAAACTAAGGCACGTCCAGACGATGTGTTTTTCCATGCGCTAAGCGCACGCCTTTTGGATTAAAATCGAGTGCGAACACTAGCGGATCCGGAGAAATTTCATGGGAGGGCCACCAATTTTCATACACACATTTCTATATTTCTCATTTATGTCATTATTATCTAAATCTGCAATATTAGGATTTGTCATTATTTTTCATGGGGGGTCACGTGGCCAGGTGCCATCCCCCAACTCCCCCATCTGCTAGCGAATGCGAAAGTTGAAAGACGAACGAGGAACGCAAACGCATCCACACGATGCTAGTTTTATCTGCAGTGATGTCGGTGGAACCACACTTGTTTGTGCGGGAGTTTGCGCCGGTTGCTTGATTATTAATAATGTTTTTAAGCACAGACGAAGGCAACAGCAAAAAAGATTATGGGCGAAGGAATATTTTAGACAGAACAAAAACACCATTTTGCAAGATTTACAATGTGACATCTGTTGCAGATTTTTCTCAGTAACTTGTTAGAATAGCCTTTCACATCGGAGTTCCTCGTTGGGTAAGTGGGTTCCGTTCTCAGCTAGCACTCTGCTGGCCGCGAGTTCGAATCTCCGACCGGTCAATGAAGAAAAAGAGGAATTTATTTCTGATGGTAGAAATTCATTTCTCGCTATAATGTGGTTCGGATTCCACAATAAGCTGTAGGTCCCGTTGCTAGGTAACCAACTGGTTCTTAGCCACGTAAAATAAATCTAATCCTTCGGGCCAGCCCTAGGAGAGCTGTTAATCAGCTCCGTGGTCTGGTTAAACTAAGATATACTTAACTTACTTTCACATCGGTCTTCCAAAGCACCCCGTATCTTTGGTAGTTTTCAATAAAATTAAGAGTTAATTCTTTCCTGTCAAGTGACATGGTAATTAGATTTGACTACACAATTTCTTTCAGGGTAAAAAAAAAATTCGCACAAAGAAATGCACGTGACTCCCATCACCGCTATGTGCGCTGTCGAGTGCGTCAAAGGCATGCAGAAAATCGAACGAAAAAACGCATCGTCTCGACGTACCTTGAGAATAAACAGAATGCCTTCACAAATTATTAACCACGCATAAAACTGTTAAATAACGATACATAGAAAACTACGACAAACAAAGTTATATCAAATTAATTTCAAGGAACATATAAACAAATCAGTCATTTGAAAAAAAAATGTGTGAATAGAGGAAACTCAAGGGAGCTAAAACCAAGAACGTAGAAGATTATGGTACAGGTGTTTTGGCGCCGTCCATGGTTTGAGAACATGTGATATGGTTACCCTTCCCCTTCCCCGTCCCCGTGTAAGGCAGCCTACATTGCTGAAATCTGAATCAACATGTTGCATGGGTGGAATTTCTTGCCGATTATGTGTCCATTGCCACCACAATGACTCTGTTTTGGCTTCTATTATAAAATGTTTCATTTTCATGAGTTTTGTTGCTCTGGTAAGAAGCATTCATCAAATTTACGTAAGTCCTGTTGTAAATTATCATTCTCTTCACCTAAAAGCAAGTTTTATTCCCTATCATTCATATACTCTCAGTAGGATGTTTTGACTTGGGAGGCAAAATGGTAGCGTGAGCAAAGGTATGACATTGCCATCCTGATGACTTGATGAGACTATCATGAACCAGTTCATACTTGTTTTGAGTCACTGTCGGTCAGATCAAAAGGTGATGCAGTGTGTATTAAAACTGAACTCCGGTTATTACTCATGCATGGGATATGGCATTAAATCTTCCAACCTCAATATCAGCCATAAGTCGTGCCGATCTCATCACCCCACATAAAATCAGAGGCGCCATTGAGAATTTTCCTCCTTGCTGAAGCTCCAAATTTTACCACCCAATAACAGACGCTTAACGGTATTCAGTATATACATATTTGTCCCAGAATCCAGGCCCTTCGTTCACCTATTAAGCTGGAGAGAAAGAGAGAGAGAGTAAATGGTCCAGTGTTCATGAATGAGTGGGACCAGTGACTGTCATGTCCGTTATTGGAAAGCCAGTACAGTACACTTATGCTAATCATTCAGTGAATCCTAAGTGCTATTTCGTTCTTACAGTTGCATATTGGCCTAACTTAATTGTGCATTGTTCCAAATGTAAGAGAACATATTTACATTATTCAGTTTAAGGGTGTATACACACGGTTGCAAGTGTATGTGTATATGCCTAATTTGAACACATGCCAGTGTTTCCAAATATTTTATCCCCGTAGGAGGGTAACGCCATCAGTAGCTTACACCTCACCCGGTGCACTGTAGCCATTACTTAAGGTTCTTTGCAGCGTCCCTAGGGGCCCCTAGATGCAACCCATTTCATTCCTTTTACTGTACCTCCTTTCGTATTATCTTTCTTCCATCTCATTTTCCACCATCTCCTAACAATAATTGTTTCATAGTGCAACTCCGAGGTCTTCCTCCTGTTACACCTTTCAAACCTCCTTTGCTCTCAATTTTCGTTTCAGCGCTGAATGACCTCGGCGTTTGGCCTAAATTTTATATTCTAATTCCAAATATAAACACACACACACACACACACACACACATATATATATATATATATATATATATATATATATATATATATATATATATATATATATATATATATATATATATATATATATATTTAAATCTGTTATATTTGTAAAGTCTGTGTTGACGTGGATGTTAATTAATGTATCAATACACAGTTACAGCTGCTAATTCAGTACGTGTATAGTTATATTATGAGTAAGTAATGTCCTTGCTTGTATATCGTGACAGTGTGCGCAAAACATCTGGAACTGAATGTATTTATGAGGTGTTATCTGACGTCACAATAAAAGTTTTTATATTTGTAACCTTTCCACGTATACACTGAACATAATGTTTAGTACTTTTAATGTTGGTAACACATCCGCTACAGCAAGGGTCAACATAAATACATACGTAATTTACATAAATGTATATGTTCAACACACAAATGCGCTATGTATAAATAGAAAATAGTGTGTAAGTCATTTGATATAGGTTGTGACATACAAATACGTTATGTATAAATAGAAAATAGTGTGTAAGTCATTTGATATAGGTTGTAACATACAAATACGTTATGCATAAATAGAAAATAGTTTGTAAGTCATTTGATATAAGTTGCAACATACAAATGCGTCATGCATAAATAGAAAATTGTGTGTAAGTCATTTGATATAAGCATTTATCTACAGAAAACAAGACAAGATGCAATCGGTCTTTCCATGCATATGTAAGGGATGCGGATGCGTATGTAGGCCTATGTGTACAATACATGTATGCTCTAAAACAGTGTTTTCCAAACTTTTTTAGTACGTGACCCCTTACAGCAGTACCAAACCTGTCATGACCCCCACATTTATAAGCCTTCTAAAAAGTTTATCCCCATTCCGGCAAGCTGAATGTAGTGCATACAGTTGTTAGACCCTCCATGACCCCCAGAAAAGGGCTCACGACCCCTTTGGGGGTCGTGACCCCCAGTTTTGGAACCCCTGCTCTAAAAGAAGGTTAAAACTTTCGCTGTCCTCTTGACCACAGGTCACGAGATGTGGAACACGCTCCTGTACCTTGTGCTGTTCGTTACTGCCAGCATAATGGTCAGTTATCAGTATCTTCCCTTCAAAACGAGAGGGTTTTCCCCCGAGGATCAGTTCGACTCTGAGGTAAGAGGGGCGGTTGGCGCCGGAAAGGCACAGCTACTGTTCTATTGTAATAATTCCAGGCTCTCTGGTTCCTTGGCCTATAGTCTTTAGGGGTGAGAATGCTGGCACCATGCCCTGAGATAAGATTTAGATGCATGTCTCTTTGTACTGAGGAATCTGACTCATAATTAAGTAAAAATTTTATCTGTTACTGCAAGTATGGCCCCTAGTAGACATTCGGATAGCTAGAAGGTCTGACACTCTTTCTTCTAGTACGATTTATTTTCTCTCTTACTTCTTGAAACTTTCGATAAAAAAGGCTACTGGTTCTATTCTACCCATCTGTGAATGAAACAGACATGACTACGAGCTCTATGCAGGGTTTTTCATGGCAGCTTGATATTTAAAAGTAATTCTTAAACTTCACTGATATTTGTCACTCCCTGATGACAGTAATGATTTGAGTTAACAACAAAGTATCAGAAATTAGTTGTCTTAGGATAGGTAGGTATGATGAGAGACATATTAACCGGAAGGCCGAATTTCGCAGGTGAGAAAGAAAGAAAGCGGACGTTGTTTGCCCTTCCATTCATAATTCTGGCATACCTTTTGCTTGCCAAGTCAAGATGCGGCTATTATTATTATTATTATTATTATTATTATTATTATTATTATTATTATTATTATTATTATTATTATTATTATTCAAAAGATGAAACCCATTCATATGGAACAAGCCCACCAAAGGGGCCACTGGCTTGAAATTCATGCTTCCAACGAATATCGATTAGGAAGAAGTAAGAGGAGGTAAAGGGAAATACAGAAAGAAGTGATCACACTTATTAAAAAAAAAAAAAAATTAATGAATTTCCCTTTCAGCGCTGAGTGACCTCATATGTCCCAGCGCTTGGCCTTTGGCCTAAATTTTCTATTCCAATTCCAGTCTTTGAATGTGAGCGTCAATCTCAGCTATGGTACCTTTTCATATTGACCATGAAAGAAATTTTTTGTGAAAGGGGAAAAATCACCATCAGTTAAACCAAGAATATGAGTATGAATATCAAACCAAGAATATGAACCTGAACTCACGAACTAATTCCAGGTTTTCAACCGCTCATTCGGTCCAGCAAGGCATTCCATACTTCCAGAGGGGACGGTTACAGCATCGGTGAGTAACTACAGTACATGGGCATAGTAATGTTACACAGTTTTCTTAAATAGATTTCAACATACCCCTTTTTTCACATGCTTTTATTTAACTTGACTCCTACGCCTGTCTGTCTGTCTGTTTGAGTCAAATCTTGTCACTCAATTTTTGACCGGTTCCCTTCGTCCGATGGACTTCAAATTTTGCATGGTTACTCAATCCCGGTGACAATACAACCTTACATGAGCAGTATGTCAGCAGTGACCTCTAGTGACCCTACAGTGACCTCTCCCAGTATCTCAGGATTTATAGGAAACTCTTCGGATTTTTCACAACTTCTTTGATTCGGTAGAGTCTATTTTCTATATAACCCCTCCCCCCTCCCTCTTCCATCCCCTTTCCTTTTCCCTTTTCCATCCCCCTTCCAAAACACACGATCAAGCGTTCATTTAGCTGTGTTCTCCCCCTCCCTTATTTCCTTGAAACTTTCGATAAAAAGGGCTATTGGTTCTATTCTATCCCATTTGTAAATGAAATAGACATGACTACGAGCTCTATGCAGGGTTTTTAATGGCAGGTTGATATTTAAAAGTAATTTTTAAACTTCACTGATATTTGTCACTCTCTGATGACAGTAATGATTTGAGTTAACAACAAAGTATCAGAAATTAGTTGTCTTAGGATAGGTTATTGATAGACATTAACCGGAAGGCCGAATTTCGCAGGTGAGAAAGAAAGAGAGCGGACGTTATTTGCTCTTTCATTCATAATTCTGGCATATCGTTTGCTTGCCAAGTCAAAATGTGGTTGTTGTTATTATTATTATTATTATTATTATTATTATTATTATTATTATTATTATTATTATTATTCAAAAGATGAAATCTATTCATATGGAACAAGCCCACCAGAGGGGCCACTGACTTGAAATTCAAGCTTCCAAAGAATATCGTGTTCATTAGGAATTAGTCGGAGGAGTTAAGGAAAATACAGAGAAAAGTGATCCTATTCATTAAAAAAGGAGAAAATAAATTAATGAATTTCCCTTGCAGCGCTGAATGACCTCATATGTCCCAGCTCTTGGCCTTTGGCCTAAATTTCCTATTCCACGTCCAGTCTGTGAATGTGACCCTCAATCCCAGCTATGGTACCTTTTCATATTGACCATGAAAGACATTTTTTGTGAAAGGGGAAAAATCACCATCAATTAAACCAAGAATATGAATATTAAACCAAGAATATGAACTTGTACTCACGAACTAATTCCAGGTTTTCAACCGCTCATTCGGTCCAGCAAGGCATTCCATACTTCCAGAGGGAAAGGGAGAAGGCACAGTTACAGCACTGGTGAGTAACTACATAGGCACAGTAATATAACCCAACTAAACTTCAGTTCATTCATCGTTACACAATTTTCTTGAAAAGATTTTAACAACCCTTTTGCATATTCTTACTGTCTGCTTAGTTGGGTAATGGCAGGAGGAATGTAAATAATATAACTGGGTTTAATGTAGGAAATTATTTACCTTCATTATCAAGTGATTAAAGATACACATTAACCAAATTTTGGTGAAATTTGTTGCACTTGAGAGTAAACCTCTTTGCATCAGCCGCCTCACTGAGCTCACAGAACAGCTACTGCTCTGTTTTGCGTTGTTTTCAAGGGAAAATAAATGTTAATATTCCCCATAACTGCACAGTAGCTTTAGTTTTAACAGTTTACTGTTTTACAGACGTGGTTCGAAATCTGACATTTACTCAAGCAGGCTGCATCTGTGTGAAAGAAATAGTCCTTTTAAGACCAACTGATTCAACCTGTGATCTTTTCAGTTACTGTCTACAGTGATTCTCAACCTTTTTTGGCCCATGCACTCTTTCACCAAATGTCAGAATGTCATCCCCCCCCCACCCCCTTTCCAAAATTAGTCTGCCTCAAAAGGTGCATTCCGAATAACATGCAACAAAATACTAACACAAACACACAAGCTAGCAGAGAGGAAGTCCAGCGTGACCTCTCAGTAGTGCGGACGGATACATACTGCGTTTTGTGTGGTCCTAGAGCCAGTTTGAGGCTGCCAATCTGTGGTCGCAATTCCCCCATCCCCCCAAAATCTGAAATTCCCGCCTAGGGGGGAATACCCCTGGTTGAGAACCACTGGTCTAGGGAGCATACACTTGATATGAACGATCTCCATACCAGTCTTGATCTGCTTCGTAGGATTCATATTTCTAGCGGAAGCTGCCTCTCGTTTGTCACACCTGAACACTCGTGTTCGCCCCCACAGAATGGGACAACCAGGAACCCACTACCTGCTACCCAAGATCTAGTAGACCTTGTGACAACCAGGAGCCCACGACCTGCTACCCAAGGTCTAATAGACCTTGTGACAACCAGGAACCCACTGCCTGCTACCGAAGGTCTAGTAGACCTTGCTACAGCCCTTCTGCCGGAGACGTACACGATCTCGGAGTCCGATTTCTGCAGCCGGCATCCCGACCTGCAAATCATCGCTTACGTCCACTCCTCCGTCAGCGAGACGGAGAAGCGGAGGATCACCAGAGAGACCTGGGCCAGAGCTAGCGAATTCGACAGCGGGGTCAAAGTAGGAGTCGTCTTCATGGTAGGCTCTGCCAAAACGCCCCGGGAAGCAGCCATCGTCAGGGAGGAGAGTCAGGCACACCGTGATATAGTGCAGGTCAGTAATAATAATAATAATAATTAGTGTTTGCGTGGACAAGATGGCGGAATGGTTAGGTGAGTGTGCTAGTAAATGTATTGTTTTTCTCGGGAGGAATTGGGCTATTGATGAATGAAGCACAGATTTGTTGGACTCGATAGAAAACTTACTTGTTATTTTAAACAACATAGAACAGGAAAGATGTGTAGAGGACTGTTGCGTGGTAATAGAATTTTATTTTGCTCTTGTGTGCCACGATGGAAGCACATTACAAGAGAACGTACAACAGGTTGAAAACAGATGACGGCAAGAGAGAGAGAGAGAGAGAGAGAGAGAGAGAGAGAGAGAGAGAGAGAGAGAGAGAGAACCTTTATCATACCGGAGAAAGTTTGTTGTTTACAAATCTTTTGTATATATTATTTTTTTGAGTTACGCCTGACCTGACTCGAGGATGGTCTCGTAATGGAAAAGAACAGACGTGTAATCTATAACTACACACTTTGAAATCCACACATTTTGCATATTTTGTAATGTAGGGATCAAGTTCATACATTCTTTCTTAAGCTGCTATTCTTATTCTTACCAAAACTTTCTTATATATGACTAGGATCAGTTATGTTTATTTCCAACATACAATTAAATAAACAAACTTTCTAGTGCCTGTTCGGTCAGCAGCATGACTTTTATCTCAAGGATTCAAACTGCACCGTTACCGTGTGCATATCTTACAAATCTTTTGTAGAGTTCTCTTCTTGTTTTCTGTAAAGGAAAACTGTTGTGCCGGCTTTGACTGTCCATCCGCACTTTATTCCGTCCGCCCTCAGATCTCAAAAACTACTGAGGCTACAGGGCTGCAAATTGGTACGTTGATCATCCACAGTCCATTCATCAGACATACCAAATTACAGCCATCAAGCCTCAGTAGTTATTACCTTTTTTAAGGTTAAAGTTAGCCATAATCGTGCTTCTGGCAACGATATAGGATAGGCTACCACCGAGCCGTGGTTAAAGTTTCTTGGGGCGCGGCTCTTACAGCATTATACCGAGACCACCAAAAGATAGATCTGTTTTCGGTGGCCTTGATTATACGCTGTAGCGGCTATACAGAAAACTCAATTGCGCCGAAAAAAGTTCGGCGCCTTTTTTACATGTTTTCAGTAAGTACCAGCTTCGTTACATCGACGATAATTCCAGAGATTTCATTTATAGGTTTTGTTGAATTGTGTGTCTGTTCTTAAACGTCAAATTTACCGAAAACATTTGACATGAACTGGAAATATCTTGACATGTACATTTTAATTTTTTGTTTTTCGTTTGTTTGTTATTATTAGCTGCCCGTAGGGGGAGCGGTGGGGGCAGTGCCCTCAGTGCACCTCTCACGGTGCACTGTAGGCAGTACTTAAGGTTCTTTGCAGCGTCCCTTCGACCCCTAGCTGCAATCCCTTTCATTCGTTTACTGTAAATTCGTTCATATTGTCTAAATGTTTATCTTTACATTCAGTGCAATCTATAACAGGTGATTGTAAAGAGGTCACCTACCTGATGGAACAAAGGAAGGCTATTAGGGGTGGCAACAAACCCCCTTTCCCCCCCCAAAAAAAAAAAATAAATAAATAAATAAACAATTCATCATACCTCACTCAGCTGCCGTCACACCTGTCACCTACAAAGTTGTACAGTTAAGGATCATTTTAGAAGCATATCAGGGGCCTTCGGCGCCTTATGGAGGATGGTACTGCCAAGGACCTTGGGCACTACAATCTTGGTACACTAGAGGGACACCCGGCGATCGTCAATTGTAGAGGGTCTTTGCATACTAAGTAAGCAAGCGGTCGTCTGTCATTGCTCAGACCAACGACTCACAAACCCTCCTGTCGTCGAGAGTTCCAACCCATACTCCAGCCAAGGAACGAGAGGTCAGCTGCATCAACGAACGAACTCACAGTATGAACTTCGGATTGCCATTAGGGTTTCCCATATCTGGGTTTACGCACTGCTCGTGCTAGAAAGAGCCCGTGCTGACCCATTTCGACCTCGAGTTTATTTCTCGACTAATGTCCGCGCCAAGACGAACTGACAAAGCCATATGAGATGGTGACACGCACGTATGAAATCGGAGGGCATCAGAAGGTCCAAGATCTATAGACCTTGAGAAGGTCCTTTAAAAAAGGCTCTACAACAAAGCCAAATGGAAATTCGATTCTTTCTCCTTAAATCAACTCTCAGACATTTCTCACTTTTTTGTATGATACAGCATCCACTTATATTCAAAGCCCAGGCACTTGAGATATTTTTAATCATATGATATTTACCCACGAAATGTATGCCATGAAGTAAACAAAGAGGTAAAACCTATTTCTTTTGCAGGGAGAATATGACGACAGTTACCACACGCTGAGTTACAAAGCCCTGGCATCTCTGAGGTGGGTGTCCATCTACTGCCCTCGCGTCCCGTGGACGCTACACGCCGACGACGACGTCCTGCTCGACCTCTTCCTGCTAACGAGGTTCCTGAAGGAGGTCCACAAAGAGGACAGCTTCTTCTGCTTTAACTGGAAGGGATCGGAGGTGAAACGCTTCGGCAAATGGCAAGTCAGTCGCACGGAGTTCCTCGAGAAGAACTACCCGCCATACTGCTCCGGAGCCGTGTGGATTCTGGCCACCCACCTGGTTTACAGGCTACTAAACGCCACTCGCCAGGAGCCTTTCCTGTGGGTCGACGACGTCTACATCACAGGCATCCTGGCGAAGAGAGCGGGCATAGGGCATTTCGGACACCTCAAAGAGTTTCTGAGAATTGAAAAGATCACACCAAGTGATTTGGGGAAGTTTGTAGCCTGGGTCCACATACCCGACAGAGGTCGCTGGTGGAGAACAATGCTTTCTTATTATGGATATATGAAAATGAGTACTACAAATGTGATCCGACGGTTAAGTGCAAAAGTGCCAGCATAGAAAACATGAGGTGTCGATAGGAAAATCAAACGCCAACGTGATAATGAAGTGCTAGGTGCGTTTTTATAAACCTAAGAATTATGATATGCAACATTGAGTTTAATAAATGAAGGACGAGTTCTTTTGAACTGCAGGTAAATAGTGTATAAATGTAGAGAGGATCATAACGCCTTTGCCTTTGGATAGTAAGATATGACCCATAATGTTTTAAGAAGACATATAATTGAAATATCCCATTACCATTTAGTCATGGGAAATCTCTGCTTAGTGGTAGCCATGACTCATGAATTATTAGACGTGATTACCAAATGATCAAGGCAAATGTGGGAATTCACAGAACAAAACAAGAAGGAATATTTCTGGTTGAAATTTTCTCTTTCAAGGAGGTCATTTTTGAAGCAATTTTTAAAATTTCATTTTACGTGAAAAGGAGGCCGAATCTTTTCAAGGCACAGCTCACGGGAATCAAGAAAGAGAAGAAGGGGGGGGGAGAGGCAAGAGTAACACCCTTAAATAAGTGGGATTTTTTTCCTTGGAAGAAAGCGTTTCAGTAAGTGGAAATCCACAGCTGAGTATGTGAGTAAGACTGTATTTATCAGAATACAAAATTGATTAGAAATGGGAGCTTTTTTCGACCGTTTGCACGGCGGTTATCTTTCGACAACTGGGGAGGACCGTCGTGCAAACGGTAGAAAAAAAACTCCCATTTTAATCATTTTTTGTATTCTGATAAATACAACCTTACTCATATACATAACTGTGGATTTTTACTTATAAGTTCTGGTCATAGTATAATGATGCACCATAGACAAAAGCGTTTCAAGTTTGCGTCAGATCATAAAGAAACCAATTTGCAAAATTTCAAACTTTCCTCGCCATTATACCTTTCTGAGTTCAACCAAGGGCATGCTCCGTACTGACCAATGAAACCCTAATTCAAAGCCCAGTTGAAACAAGCTTTACGCTCTGTGGAAATATGTTCTAAAACATATTTCCACATATTTTTTCCTTTATAATCCCCATCTGTCATTTATATGAGCTTTCTTTGTAAAATTACTCTTATATTTCTTCAGTCTGCTAAGTAAAGGACGCCAGTCAAAAGGCCTCGCAGCACTCCAGTGTTTCTCTTTCCTTCGTTGATTTTGTCTTTATTTATACATTCAGCACGTTCCATATTTTCGTGATTCAGTTATACGTACATACGTAGTACAAAAGTAATAGTATAAATAACTAAGTAACGCACAACATGATCATGAGGAATAATAAAGCAGCATAAATGATGCCAATACAATAGCATAAACAATACCAATACAACAGTGTAAATAATACCAGTGCAACCTCGTGCAGCACAAAAACACAACAGACAATCTTCGTAGAGATGTCAAGACCAAAAAATCAAAGGTCAAAGAGGATGAACGCCATTAGACTACCGCCGTGCAATCATCGAAACAGTCCATGACTGTTAACAGGAACAGATCCATAAACAGATGATGACGGCAAGAGTCAATGTGACAGTAGATCTGCTGCCCAGCAGAAACGACTCCGCTCCACTCATATCCATGGTTAGGCCATCAAACCATCCTCAAGCTGCAGAGGACAACAGATAACTAATACCTGCAGTTTCTAAAACTCCAAGCTGCTATGCTGTCCAGAACCTGACTCGCTGCTATTCTAAACCTGACTGACGCTATGAAAACAAAAGTGACAGACGTCAACTAAACCTACAGAAAAACAAGCACCACCAGGTAAGGAGACAACACCCACAACAGGGGAAACAATCTGCGAACGATTGTTTAAAAAACTCTAAATCTTATATATATATATATATATATATATATATATATATATATATATATATATATATATATATATATATATATATATATATATATATATGATATTCAAATTGATAAGGCATTTGCTTTCGTTAATTAGCTTATTCCTGTAAGATCCTGTTACCTAATCTATGGGCTTTGAATTATTTGCTTGCGTACTAAATGCCAAGGTATGCTCAAATTAAGATGATCTGTTATAAAATAGTCCCTTTTTTTTTATTCTATGGGCCCCTTTGATAACGTACTGTAAGTCTGGCATATCGTACCTCCAGTACTTGCCTAAGATCACAGCATATCTCCGAGGTAAGTAAGTATACCTTAGTTTTACCAGACCACAACAGCTCTCCTTGGGCTGACCCGAAGGATTAGACTTATTTAACGTGACTAAGAACCAATTGGTTACTTAGCAACGGGACCTACAGCTTACTGTGGAATCCGAATCACATTATAGCGAGAAATGAATTTCTATCACCAGAGATAAATTCCTCTAACTCTTCATTAGCCGGCCGGAGAGTCCAACTCGGGCCTAGCGAGTGCAAGGCCACAACTCTACCGACTCGCCCAAGGAAGAGCTATATATCTCCGAGGTGTATACTAGTATTGCACCAGCCCCGGTTTTTTGCCATGCCCTTAGGTTAGGCTGGGTTGAGTAAGGTGAGGTTGGGTAAATTACTCAACCCTAACTATGGGTGTGGGAAAAGCAATGAGATTATTTTCAAGAAAGTTCTATGTTTTTAAGATATTATGGCGTCCCGCTTTTTTCAAGGAAAGGTCCCAGGCTGGTGCAATATTCGATTACATCTCGGGAAAGTGCCACCGGGCACCGACTGGTGATTTCGCTTAAAAACGAATAAACTCAGTCACAGTCACTTCCAAAGTTCCAACCAAGTAGGCTACATTTGGCAGCGTGGAAGGAAACGCCTAAAACGACGAGAAGGATTGGAAATAGTCTAATGGTGCCACTCTGGAAAGTTCTGGCACATTTTTCAGTGAATTTCGTTCACCGAAAGACTTTTTTTTTTCCTATTTTAAAATCACACAGAAACTGAACTTTACAGTCAGAATAAGTTAATATGCATACAGACAATATAATAAATAAAATTTGCAGAAAAAAATATTTAGCAAAATTTAACGAAACATTTTGAAACCCAAAACTATCGTTCGGTGAAATTATACAACTGAAGTGTTGTTCGTCATGACGTCATCACTCATCGTGTGGGCGGGAAAACATACGATTAACACAAATCACTAGACTTAACTTTATCGAGGCGGACCTTCACTGTTGGCGTCACAGGAAAACACGGCAAGCTTTACTTAAATCACGTGAAGAACAATTACAATTAGAATTACATTTGGATATAGCAATTACATTACAATTACAATCACTTAACAACAAATTCAATTACAATTTACAGTTACAATTACAAGGGGTTTGGGTGCAAGAGTAAACGCTAATCTTTGGCACATGAAAAAGTGCATTGAGGCGAGCAAATCGTGCTAATAGGATTTCATAATTTATTTCCATAAGTGTAAGTGATAGAAGAGCAGAGGTCATATTAAAACAGTATTTATTAGCATTAGTGGCGGAGCACCAGCAAATTTAAATCTTATAAGCATATTGAAAGCACCCCATCACTCCTAATGGAGCCTGACCTCTACCACTTCAATTTTATAATTACAATTAAATACAAATTACATCATCCTGTAATTAATTAAATCAAATTACTTACTATGATTTCATTTTCAATTACAATTACACGAAATTCTATAATTAATTACAAAATTACAATTACACGAAATTCTAAAATTAATTACATTTCAATTAAATTACAACTACAAATATTCCAAACCTGGAAGATAGGATGATGTGGGTAAAAGTTGGAATAAAAAAAACTAATACGTAGAATTTGAAAAGAGCAGGACTAACAGTCCTATTAAAAAGGTGTACCTCAAGAAGAATTTCAGCTTGTTAATTTTGAGTCTTATATCAATCATATTGCTTCATTTCATGTTCCGTTCATAGGAATGAAGGCTTTATTAAACTGGGCATTCATATTATTATAGGTCTTTTATTAAAAAAAAAGACCTACACTATATCATTATGTCTATAATAAGGATTGTCACTACATACCTATCACATGAATTGAGTATTTGTGTCAGTATAGGCCCATTATATGAATCAAGGCTTTATTTCATTCTGGAGCTATTCTATTCAGTGCATATTTTAGGGATATTTTGCTGTATTCTTGTTTGCCTGCCTTTGATAATGATCCAGCTATACTTCACACAGATGTTAAATGTAAATTATTATTTGAATACCTTTGTCTACACAGAGATAGGGAGTAAGCCTAGGATTTATGCTAATTTTTTCTTCTTCATCATCTTGAAATTCTACTATATATAAGCAGTTTTATGTAGTAATGGTTTGACTGTGCACTGCAATCATTTGCTTTTTTATATATTTATTCGTTTACATTTTTTTCTTATGAGAAACGTATAGGTCTATGTGAAAAGTTTTGAATAGATCGTAAAAATATTGTTGCGTACGGATAAATATACTTATTCATATTATATTCAATATATCATTTACGTATTATCTAAAAGGACGACGTAGTAGTGTTAGTCTCTCTCTCTCTCTCTCTCTCTCTCTCTCTCTCTCTCTCTCTCTCTCTCTCTCTCTCTGGTGTTCATTTGAAAGAAGTAACAAGTTTTATTATTATTATTATTATTATTATTATTATTATTATTATTATTATTATTATTATTATTATTCAGAAGATGAACCCTATTTCATTTGAAAGAAGTAACAAGTTTCTATGATTATTATTATTATTATTATTATTATTATTATTATTATTATTATTATTATTATTATTATTATTATTATTATTATTATTATTATTATTATTATTATTATTCAGAAGATGAACCCTACTCATATGGAACGAGCCCACACGGACCACTGTCTTGAAATTCCAGCTTCCAAAGAATATTAAGGTGTTCATTAAAAGGAAGTAAGAGGAGGCAAAGGGAAATACACAAAAGAAGAGATCTCACTTATTAAAAAAGAAAAAAAATTAACAAATTAATAAACAGATAAAAATGCAACTAAATTATTAAAATGCAAGGAGAACTGTATTCGGGCAGTAATGCACTGCACCTTCGCTGGGACCTCTGAAGCTCCAGTTGCACTGCATCCTCAGGGAGACTGTTCCACAGTAATGCAGATACAGGTAATGATAACGATGACTGAAAAAATAAACTGGTAAAGGTAATGGTAATTGTGTATAAAATGACATCTAACTGAATGTGAATTATAAAAACAAATTATAATTATAATGACGAGAATGTCATTACCTGTAGCTGAAGGGACTGTAAGGCCGGCCAATATAAAACCATTAATAAACAGGACAGCTTAAATTTTTATTCACTAATTTATTAATTTGTTAATTTACCAGTTTTTCTAATACCTGGCCTCTTTTTTTTTCTGTATTTCCCATTACCTTCTGTTATTTCTTTCGAATGAACACCCTAATATTCTTTGGAAGCTTGAATTTCAAGTCAGTGGCCACTTTGGTTGGCTTGTTCCAAATGAGTAGGGTTCATCGCCTGAATAATAATAATAATAATAATAATAATAATAATAATAATAATAATAATAATAATAATAATAATAATAATAATAATAATAATAGGTGTAATAAAAATCCATAATTATATAGTAAACTACATTACTAAGTAAAATAAACAAGCAAAGACTTTCGAACACCTGAGCGGGTGTTTTTTTAACAGGAACAACGTTCAAGTGTTCCAAGTCTTTGCTTGTTTATCTTACTTAGCAATATAGCCTACCATGTAATTATGGATTTTTATCACACAGGTTGTTTTTCACAATAATAATAATAGTAATACTAATAATAATATAATTTTGGCTGCAACTGTTATAATGCTACGAACGTCAGCAAAAGAATTTTTTTTTATTTTCTCATTCTTTTAATATTTCGTTCCTGTTTCTGTCGTCAGTTCCAGATATGGTTGTTGACGTTGTTAGATAAAACTGGCCCTATGCCAGCACTCGCCTTTGTTTCATAGCAACCTGTTACTTGCGGTTAGGTGATTCAAGGATTATATAAATCCTAACTAATTTCGCTCTACACCTCACACATTGTCAGAGGACTGACGCATACTGGTAGAAATTAAGAACATCTATGCTAGAGGGACGATGCAAACGAACGAGAAGCCCGTTGGTAATCAAATATTCACACCTGACAGGTGTCAGGGGTTGGAGCTATAAATGCATTAGTGTCTGAGGTCCAGTACAGCTGTGCTCTTAGGTGATACAGACTTGAGCATAGCTGTACTCTATCGACGAATCTTTTCATTTATGCGGGTCGCTGACTAACTTTTTTTCCTCTGTCCATGCCAAGTACTTTTCTTAGAATCTATACATTTTACATATTTCTTCTGAAATTACTGAATCGATTTTAAACATACTTTGAATTAATGTACTCATAAAATCACTCTTTTATAAAGTTAGACTCTATAATGTTTCAAGTCCCCGAGGGAAAGTGAAACACTACACAGACACATGCAAATATATATATATATATATATATATATATATATATATATATATGAAATTTTTATCACATCGTGATTTATATACAATCATGAAACTACAAATGTCGCTTAATATCGAAATTCACGCTACCTCGGTAAATCTCCATTGGAGAATTGTCGCCGAAGGGGAATTTATATAAGTGATAAATGAATTGGAATCGTGGGGACACGAACCCGCGACGAAAGCCTATTCAGCGACTCCAGTTGACGTAAACCATTGAGCCATCAAGAGAGGTATAAGTCTTTTGCCGAGATGTCGTACTGCTTTTACCCGTTGTGAGCGGGGAAAGTGTACTAGCCTCGACAATGACCCACCTCCGCCATGACAGTTCATTGGTACATTTGGAACACGCAGCTCTTGTTATGAAATTTTTATCACACCGTGATTTATATACAATCATGAAGCTACAAATGTCGCTTAATATCGAAATTCACGCTACCTCGGTATATCTCCGTTGGAGAATTGTCGCCGAAGGGGAATTTATATAAGTGATAAATGAATTGGAATCGTAGGGACACGAACCCGCGACGAAAGCCTATTCAGCGACTCCAGTTGACGTAAACCATTGAGCCATCAAGAGAGGTATAAGTCTTTTGCCGAGATGTCGTACTGCTTTTACCCGTCGTGAGCGGGGAAAGTGTACTAGCCTCGACAATGACCCACCTCCGCCATGACAGTTCATTGGTACGTTTGGAACACGCAGCTCTTGTTATGAAATTTTATCACACCGTGATTTATATACAATCATGAAGCTACAAATGTCGCTTAATATCGAAATTCACGCTACTCGGTATATCTCCGTTGGAGAATTGTCGCCGAAGGGGAATTTGTATAAGTGATAAATGAATTGGAATCGTGGGGACATGAACCGCGGCGAAAGCCTATTCAGCGACTCCAGTTGACGTAAACCATTGAGCCATCAAGAGAGGTATAAGTCTTTTGCCGAGATGTCGTACTGCTTTTACCCGTTGTGAGCGGGAAAGTGTACTAGCCTTGACAATGACCCACCTCCGCCATGACAGTTCATTGGTACATTTGGAACACGCAGCTCTTGTTATGAAATTTTTATCACACCGTGATTTATATACAATCATGAAGCTACAAATGTTTTAATATCGAAATTCACGATTACCTCGGTATATCTCCGTTGGAGAATTGTCGCTTGAAGGGGAATTTATATAAGTGATAAATGAATTGGAATCGTGGGGACACGATTGGCGACGAAAGCCTATTCAGCGACTCCAGTTGGCGTAAACCATTGAGCCATCAAGAGAGGTATAAGTCTTTTGCCGAGATGTCGTACTGCTTTTACCCGTCGTGAGCGGGGAAAGTGTACTAGCCTCGACAATGACCCACCTCCGCCATGACAGTTCATTGGTACGTTTGGAACACGCAGCTCTTGTTATGAAATTTTTATCACACCGTGATGTATATACAATCATGAAGCTAAAAATGTCGCTTAATATCGAAATTCACGCTACCTCGGTATATCTCCGTTGGAGAATTGTCGCCGAAGGGGAATTTATATAAGTGATAAATGAATTGGAATCGTGGGGACACGAACCCGCGACGAAAGCCTATTCAGCGACTCCAGTTGACGTAAACCATTGAGCCATCAAGAGAGGTATAAGTCTTTTGCCGAGATGTCGTACTGCTTTTACCCGTCGTGAGCGGGGAAAGTGTACTAGCCTCGACAATGACCCACCTCCGCCATGACAGTTCATTGGTACGTTTGGCGACAATTCTCCAACGGAGATATACCGAGGTAGCGTGAATTTCGATATTAAGCGACATTTGTAGCTTCATGATTGTATATAAATCACGGTGTGATAAAAATTTCATAACAAGAGCTGCGTGTTCCAAACGTACCAATGAACTGTCATGGCGGGAGGTGGGTCATTGTCGAGGCTAGTACACTTTCCCCGCTCACGACGGTAAAAGCAGTACGACATCTCGGCAAAAGACTTATACCTCTCTTGATGGCTCAATGGTTTACGTCAACTGGAGTTGCTGAATAGGCTTTCGTCGCGGGTTCGTGTCCCCACGATTCCAATTCATTTATCACTTATATAAATTCCCCTTCGCGACAATTCTCCAACGCAGATATACCGAGGTAGCGTGAATTTCGATATATTGCGACATTTGTAGCTTCATGATTGTATATAAATCACGGTGTGATAAAAATTTCATAACAAGAGCTGCGTGTTCCAAACGTACCAATGAACTGTCATGGCGGAGGTGGGTCATTGTCGAGGCTAGTACACTTTCCCCGCCACGACGGGTAAAAGCAGTACGACATCTCGGCAAAAGACTTATACTCTCTTGATGGCTCAATGGTTTACGTCAACTGGAGTCGCTGAATAGGCTTTCGTCGCGGGTTCGTGTCCCCACGATTCCAATTCATTTATCACTTATATAAATTCCTCTTCGGCGACAAATTCTCCAACGGAGATATACCGAGGTAGCGTGAATTTCGATATTGCGACATTTGTAGTTTCATGATTATTATATATATATATATATATATATATATATATATATATATATATATATATATATATATATATATGAATGTCTTTTCGTGTAATACTACAGTGTAATATGAATATAAGAAGGCCCATAAAACACTAGTTAAACGTTGAAACCATATATTTCGGGCACTTGCTTCTGTGCCCCTGTTCACTGGTAGAATATGGACAGAGAAATGTTACAAGGGTATATATACAAACATAAAGGTTTGGCCTTAAGGCTCCGATGGTATGACGGTGACCGTTTCCTAAGAAGGAGGAGAGAGACCAATTCCCTAGTGGTTTTTGGCCTCATTAGCTCCCGTTTGGCGATGGATCTGGAGGTCGCGTTTCTTGGGTCATCTTCTTCAGGAGGGGTCTGAGGATTAAGGCGTCGATGTCGTCCGATTTCCAATGTCCTCCTGACAGGTTCATATTGTTGGTTTGATTGATGATAGCAGATTCCAGCATCTTTCTTTTGTACGGACAGCTACTTTTGAAAACCAACTCCGCCCAACTCCAGTTTATGACATGTATTCTGACATGTAGGAAAATCCCCGAACTCTCCGAAGCGTAACGTACTGATCTTTTGTGCTCTGTTATTCTTTGTGAGAGTGATCTACCTGTCTCGCCTATGTAAATGTCCTTACAATTGCTACACGGTATCTTGTAAACTCCGGCTTCTTCCCCTTTGTTATTTAAGTATACATTAATGAGCGAACTCCCGATGGATTTGGGATAATGAAAAATGAAGGGATTGTTAGACCTGAGTTTTTCTGTGGCTTTTTGGATGTTTTCGTCGTATGGAAGCTTTATTTTGTTGTTGAAATCTATTTGTCTGTTGTGAGTGGGACCTCTATAGTATATTTTATTCGCTTTGTTAATAGCCCTCTCGATAATGTGTGGTGGATAGAGCAGTTGCGTTAGGTGTTGGCGGATCGTGTTGAATTCTTTATCTAGGTACTCATTTGAACATATCCTAAGTCCTCTGAGGAATAAGTTACACCCTACCATGATTTTTACGGAGACGTCGTGGTAGCTTAAGAAATGAATGTAGGAAACAGCGAAGGTGGGTTTTCTACATTCTGTAAATGCATATCTGTTGTTTTCTTATGATCAGTACATCTAGGAACGGCAGTTTTCCGTCCTTTTCCCATTCCGTTTTAAATTTTATGGTCGGAACTAGCGAATTTAGCCTATTAAAAAATTCATTAAAGTCCCCCCAGCTATTGTCCCAGAAAGTAGAGATATCATCTACGTATCTAAGCCAGATCATATTACGGGGTTTGATAGACGACAAAAGTTCTGTCTCGAAATGTTCCATGTACAAGTTTGCTAGAAGGGGTGATAGGGGACTTCCCATGCTACAGCCAAATTTTTGTTTGTAAAAATTACCATTGAAAGAAAACACGTTGTTAGTTACACAGAGGTTGATAAGTTTTAAAGTTTTATCTATCCCAAGAGGAGTCCTCATATGGTTGTAACTTCCTCTCTAAGAAAGACAACACGTCGGCAATCGGGACTTTAGTAAATAATGACTCGACGTCTAGGCTGAGCAATTTGATGTTCTTTGAGGGGATGTTTAAACTATTAAATTTTTGTATAAAATCCTCAGCATGTTTGACATGGGAGGATGAGAAGGTTCCTAGAAAGGGTGATAACAGGTCTGCGAGCCATTTTGATAATTTGTACATGAAAGAGCCCCTGCTAGATATTATGGGGCGTAAAGGAATCCCATTTTTATGTGTTTTCGGGAGGCCGTAAAAATAGGGGAGAGAGGGGTTGATTACCTTGAATGTATCTAGTAGTTCTATGTCCTTCTTATTGCCCCCTATGGTTCTGACTGATTTATTAAATTGAGCAGCAATATTTGTTGTGGGATCTTTCGTTAATTTGTCATAGGTCTCCGCATCGTTTAGAAGTTCTTGAACTTTATTGATGTATGTCTCCTTGTCTAAGAGAACTATTTTCCCGTCTTTGTCAGATTTTGTGATGATGATATTCCCCCTTTTCCTTAAACTAACTAACGCATTTCGGAATCTTTTCGGGAGCGAATTTTTGTTATTTTGTTCCAGATAATTGTTTTTTGCAAAATGTTTATCAAAAGCAACTAGGAAATTAAGATTACTCTCGGGACCAGGTTTTCGAGCGAATGAAACTCCAAGATTTAAAAAGGTCTGTTCTTCTGCAGTGAGGGGATGGTTAGAGAGACAAATAGATTTCAACAAAATAAAGCTTCCGTACGACGAAAACATCCAAAAAGCCCCGAAAAACTCAGGTCTAACAATCCCTTCATTTTTCATTATCCCAAATCCATCAGGAGTTCGCTCATTAACGTATACTTAAATAACAAAGGGGAAGAAGCCGGAGTTTACAAGATACCGTGTAGCAATTGTAAGGACATTTACATAGGCGAGACAGGTAGATCGCTCTCGCAAAGAATAACAGAGCACAAAAGATCAGTACGTTACGCTTCGGAGAGTTCGGGGATTTTCCTACATATCAGAAATACAGGACATGTCATAAACTGGAGTGGGGCGGAGTTGGTTTTCAAAAGTAGCTGTCCGTACAAAAGAAAGATGCTGGAATCTGCTATTGTCAATCAAACCAACAATATGAACCTGTCAGGAGGACATTGGAAATCGGACGACATCGACGCCTTAATCCTCAGACCCCTCCTGAAGAAGATGACCCAAGAAACGCGACCTCCAGATCCATCGCCAAACGGGAGCTAATGAGGCCAAAAACCACTAGGGAATTGGTCTCTCTCCTCCTTCTTAGGAAACGGTCACCGTCATACCATCGGAGCCTTAAGGCCACACCTTTATGTTTGTATATATACCCTTGTAACATTTCTCTGTCCATATTCTACCAGTGAACAGGGGCACAGAAGCAAGTGCCCGAAA
This sequence comes from Macrobrachium rosenbergii, assembly GCF_040412425.1. Lineage (NCBI taxonomy): Eukaryota > Metazoa > Arthropoda > Malacostraca > Decapoda > Palaemonidae > Macrobrachium > Macrobrachium rosenbergii. The sequence goes on along the minus strand of NC_089759.1, from coordinate 6,219,395 downwards.
TATATGGTTTCAACGTTTAACTAGTGTTTTATGGGCATTCTTATATTCATATATATATATATATATATATATATATATATATATATATATATATATATATATATTTTAACTAGTGTTTTATGGGCCTTCTTATATTCATATATATATATATATATATATATATATATATATATATATATATATATATATATATATATATATATATATATATATATATATATATATATATATATATAAATATATATTTAAATATATCAATATGTATATAATTTAAATAATATATACATATATATATATATATATATATATATATATTACATATTTACATATATATATATATATATATATATATATATATATATATATATACTGTATATATAGTTGAGGACTCAGAAGCTTAGACAGTTTCTGCAACGTGAGATACTTCAAAAGTCGTCGCACTTTCATCAATCGAGTGTTCCACGGAAAAACCTTTTCACTATTAAAAAATGTAGCCTACTTTCCGAAATGTACTATAATCTTAAGAGTTTTTTTTAAATATTCTGTTAACAAAATACCGATATACTACTTACTTCAAATTAATGATGTCATTGTAAAGATGAAGAATATACTTCAATATGGATTAAATCGTTGACCACAGCTGGCAGGTCTCTGTACCCGATCTTTGCTTGAGAACGAACGCCATTACCTAGAACATAAGAAAGAAAAGCAAGTTAAACTTTTTACGTTTAGCAAAAATTGCTTTGGGGAAAGGCTCATACGAATGCACAAATATCATTTCAGTCAGCCCTGTTCTACATTTAATCACTTAAAACTGGTTGTATACCGTGGCTTTTTCTTAACCATTCAAGGCAAACACGAAGAATTTCATTACTGAATCACTAAATGAATTTAGCTACCCATTATACCGTTCCATTGTTTTTTTTTTTTTTATGTATATGTAACATACTCTCGGCCTTCTATTATTTGCCTATGTTCTTCAGCTTCTAACTCCTTTCACTCTGGGGTGAAAATACTGACTTAAAAGACATATTATGAATTATTGGAACAAAATGAAAGGAATGTTAATTTCTCATTCTTTTTGGAGATGTGTCACTAAAGAAAACCAACTTCAGTTACGTTTTCTTTGAGAACGTTCATTTTAGGGTATACTGTAAATTTATCTCAAAGCACAATAATTACGTGTATATATATATATATATATATATATATATATATATATATATATATATATATATATATATATATATATATATATATATATATATATATATATATATATATCTAGACTAAACTACCCTCGGAATAAATGTTTAGCTACAGAAAATAAGTTCATGATATCCCATTCAACATATCTCCGTGCATTTACATGATAACTATAAACTTCCCAATACTCAAAAATAGATAAATAAATAAACCCCTATTTCGATTGTGATTTATGTATTTTCTGGCATCAGCTATTGATTCTATAGTAGAAATTACAAAGTCTACTGACAGCTCTCAAATCCTTATCTTTCCTACTACTTCTTAGGAAGCTTTGTCTCAGCTGTCACGCCAAAGGCGTTTTGAGACATCTTTTTCTTCAGAGCACCTAACCTCACAAGCAACTGAATAGTTTTTTTTATGATTTCCCCCTCATGATGACCTGATTTGACTTCAAGTCCCGTTGTTTCTCCTCTAAAGCAGGTGACCCATTTCCCAGAAGAGTATTTACTGTAGAATGGAGTGGAAGACAGAATTTAAGGCAAGGGCCAAGCGCTGGGACCTATGAGGTCATTTAGCGCTCAGACGGGAATTGGGAGTAGAAAGGTCTGAAAGGTGTAACAGGAGGAAAACCTCGCAGCTGCACTATGGAACAACTGATAAAAGGTGGAAATAATGATGTAAGAAAGAATATGAACGGAGGTAGAGTAAAAGGAATGAAAAGGGTTGCGGCCTGGGGCTGAAGGGACGCTGCAAAGAACCTTCTTCAGTAATGCCTACAGTGCACTGTGCTTGAGGTCCACTGACGGCACTAGCCCCCGCCCCCCCTACGGGGTTGACAATCATTTTCCTTCTGAGCATCTAACTTCCCCTGCAATTGAATATAATTTCCCACTTCACTGTGATCCTGACTTTACTTCAAAGCCAGTTCCTCTTCAAAAGCAGATGAACCCTTTTCAAAATCGTTTGCCACGAATGTTTGGGTGTAAATTCCATCATTTCTAGGCATAAGTCTTTAAATAAAGCAAGCAAGCTGTTTCATTACTAACTGATGAAAGTTTCCGATCTGGACAATGACTTCATTCCAGAAACTGTCTGTTGATAAACATACCATTACTGCGTGTTTTTAGACATCAAAGTGACGCTTAAGGTCTGTTGCTCCAAGAGCCATACTTTTTTATCAGTGAAGACCAAAAAGGCGTTTCGTATAATGCAGCATTTGGCTCAAAACGCGCTTGCATAGTTACTACGGGCGCGACACTTTTCTTTCCATTCTAAATGACAAATGCATTATGGAATGGAATACAAAATTTAGACCAAAGGCCAGTCGCTGGGATCTATGATGTGGTCCTTCAGCGCCGAAAGAGAAACTGGGAGTAGTAAAAAGGTTTGAAAGGTGTAACCTCAAAGCAGTTGCACTATCAAACAATTGTAAAGTAAGAGGAAATTAAGATGGAATAAAGAGACTATGAACCGAGGTACAGTCAACTGAATGAAAGGGGCTGCAGCTAAGGGCCGAAGGGACGCTGCAAAGAACCTTAAGTAATGCCTACAGTGCACTGCATGAGTTGCACTGACGGCACTAGCGCCCTACGGGGGCACACACATTACGTAAGCATTAGAAAATTTGTTTAATTGTAAGCGATCCCAAGAAATTTCAACATGCTTAGTTTAAAAAAACCCAAGGCCAGCATTTTTTGGTGATTTATACCTCATACATAAAAACCAGTAGAAATATTTGCTTTTCTCGTTCATTTTTAATAGAGAGCTTTCGACGGTATGGCTAGTTTCAGCATACGAGATAATACGAGTATAGCAAACAGTAATCGGGCGCATGAGCAGATCCAACCTCCGTATGCTGCCTTATACTATACTCATTTGTTAGCTCATTCGGGACTCGGGACTGCCCAGACTTATTTTCAAATGTTATATACATGTACTATATATATATTAATATATATATATGGATGTATGCATATGTGTGTGTGTGTGTGTGTGTGTACTTTCCACATACACTCTGAAACGCATTGAGCAATTTCACCCAAACTTGGTATACATATGACTTACTATCTCGAAAAGAACACTGCGGATGTAAGACATCATTAGCACCAAAGGCCACCAAAGGGTGTGGTGGTGAAAGGGCTTTCCTGAAACGGGGCTGGTTGTGGCCGTAGACTTAGAAACTTTACGAATGTATCATACCTAATTTTCAGTCACCTTGATTTCGGTATACATATGACTTACTGTCTGGAAAAGAATACTGTGCGGCTAAGACATCAATGGCACCAAAGTGAGAGAGAGAGAGAGAGAGAGAGAGAGAGAGAGAGAGAGAGAGAGAGAGAGAGAGAGAGAGAACTTTATCGGTTGTCATTCAGTTTTCCCGGGCAGCGCTGATTGTCAGCTAGTAAATATATATATATATATATATATATATATATATATATATATATATATATATATATATATATATATATATATATATATATATATATATTATATATATATATATATGTATGTATGTATATATATATGTATATTATATATATACATATATATGTATATAATTATATATATTTATATTTCCTCATACATATATATATTATATATATATTATATTATATATATATATATATATATATATATATATATATATATATATACTTCCTTTCCCTAACCTGTAATAATTCCATGCCAAAGATGAACCCTTACATTCAGGTAAGTAAAGGCCCCACAATTTGGCTTAGATTACGGAATGGAATTAAATATGAAATTTAGACCAAAGGCCAAGCTCTGGAACCTATGTGGTCATTCAGCGGTGAAACGGAAATTGAAAAGCATGCCCTTGGTTGAACTCAGAAAGGTATAATGGCGAGGAAAGTATGAAATTTTGCAAAATGGTTTCTTTATGATCTGACGCAAACTTGAAACGCTTTTGTCTATGGTGCATCACCATACTGTGACCAGAACTTGTAAGTAAAAATCCACAGTTATGTACATGAGTAAAGTTGTATTTATCAAAATACAAAAAATTATTAAAATGGCAGCTTTTTCTCGACCGTTTGCACGACGGTCCTCTTCAGTTGACGAAAGATAACCGCCGTGCAAACGGTCGGCAAAAGCTCCTATTTCTAATCATTTTTGCATTCTGATAAATACAGTCTTTCTTGTTTCCCGTGAGCTGTGCCTTGAAAAGATTCGGCCTCCTTTTTACGTAAAGTTAAATTTTAAAAATTGCTTCAAAAATGACCTCCTTGAAAGAGAAAATTTCAACCAGAAAAATTCCTTCTTGTTTTGATTCTGTGAACTCCCACTTTTGCCTTGATCATTTATTAATCACGATTAATAATCCATGAGTCATGACTACCACTAAACAGAGATTTCACATGACCAAATTGTAATCGGAAATTTCAATTATTTGTCTTCTTAAAATATTATGGGTCATATCCTACTATCCCCAAAGCAAAGCTATAATTATCCTCTCTGCATTTAAGCTTTATTTACCTGCAATCAAAAATAAACTCGTCATTCCTTTATTAAACTCAATGTTGCATATGATAAGCTGCATATCATAATCCTTAGGTTTATAAAAACGCACTTCGGCATTGGCACTTTATTATCATGTTGGCACTTCCTTTTCGTATTGGCACTTCATGTTTTCTATACTGGCACATCACGTCCCTGACGGCACTTCGAATATATAATAATATTTATTTTCACGATATATACCTATAATGAGAAAGCATTGTTCTCCACCAGTGACCTCTGTCTAGTATGTGGACCCAGGCTATAACCTCCCCAAAATCACTCTCCGTGATCTCGTCCTTTTTCAGAAACTCTTTGGAGTGTTCGAAATGTCCTATGCCCGCTCTCTTCGCCAGGACGCCCGTGACGTAGGCGTCGTCCACCCACAGGAAAGGCGCTTGGCGAGTGGCGGTTAGTAACTTGTGAATCAGGCGGGTGGCCAGAATCCACACGGCTCCGGAGCAGTATGGCGGGTAAGCCTTCCAGGGGAAGTGCCCGAGACTGACTTCCCATCTGCCGGAGCGTTTCACCTCCGACCCCTTCCAGTTATGGCAGATGAAGCTGTCCTCTCTGTGGACCTCCTTCAGGAACCTCGTTAGCAGGAAGAGGTCGAGCAGGACGTCGTCGTCGGCGTGTAGCGTCCACGGGACGCGAGGGCAGTAGATGGACACCCACCTCAGAGATGCCAGGGCTTTGTAACTCAGCGTGTGGTAACTGTCGTCATATTCTCCCTGCAAAAGAAATAGGTTTTACCTCTTTGCTTACTTCATGGTATATAATTCGTGGGTTAAATATCATCTAATTAAAAATATCAAAAGTGCCTGGGCTTTGAATATGAGTGGATGCTGCAATATACAGAACGGGAGAAATAACGTCTGAGAGTTGATTTAAGGAGAAAGAATCGAATTTCCATTTGGCTTTGTTGTAGAGCCTTTTTTGAAGGACCTTCTTATGCCCTCCGGTTTCATACGTGCGTGTCACCATCTCATGTGACTTTCTCAATTCGACTTGGCACGGACAGTAGTCGAGAAATAAACTCGAGGTCGAAATGGGTCAGCAAGGGCTCTTTCTAGCACGAGCAGGGCGTAAACCCAGATATGGGGAAACCCTAATGGCAATCCGAAGTTCATACTGTGAGTTCGTTCGTTGATGCAGCTGACCTCTCGTTCCTTGGCTGGAGTATGGGTTGGAACTCTCGACGACAAGAGGGTTTGTGAGTCGGTGGTCTGAGCAATGACAGACGACCGCTTGCTTACTTAGTGTGCAAAGACCCTCTACAATTGACGATCGCCGGGTGTCCCTCTAGTGTACCAAGACTGTAGTACCCAAGGTCCTTGGCAGTACCATCCTCCATAAGGCGCCGAAGACTTCTGATATGCTTCTAAAATGATCCTTAACTGTACAACTTTGTAGGTGACAGGTGTGACGGCAGCCGAGTGAGGTATGATGAATTGTTTATTTATTTTTTTTTTTGGGGGGGAAAGGGGGTTTGTTGCCACCCCTAATAGCCTTCCTTTGTTCCATCAGGTAGGTGACCTCTTTACAATCACCTGTTATAGATTGAACTGAATGTAAAGATAAACATTTAGACAATATGAACGAATTTACAGTAAACGAATGAAAGGGATTGCAGCTAGGGGTCGAAGGACGCTGCAAAGAACCTTAAGTACTGCCTACAGTGCACCGTGAGAGGTGCACTGAGGGCACTGCCCCCACCGCCTCCCCTACGGGCAGCTAATAATAACAAACAAACGAAAAACAAAAAATTAAAATGTACATGTCAAGATATTTCCAGTTCATGTCAAATGTTTTCGGTAAATTTGACGTTTAAGAACAGAGACACAATTCAACAAAACCTATAAATGAAATCTCTGGAATTATCGTCGATGTAACGAAGCTGGTACTTACTGAAAACATGTAAAAAGGCGCCGAACTTTTTCGGCGCAATTGAGTTTTCTGTATAGCCGCTACAGCGTATAATCAAGGCCACCGAAAATAGATCTATCTTTTGGTGGTCTCGGTATAATGCTGTAAGAGCCGCGCCCCAAGAAACTTTAACCACGGCTCGGTGGTAGCCTATCCTATATCGTTGCCAGAAGCACGATTATGGCTAACTTTAATCTTAAAAAGGTAATAACTACTGAGGCTTGATGGCTGTAATTTGGTATGTCTGATGAATGGACTGTGGATGATCAACGTACCAATTTGCAGCCCTGTAGCCTCAGTAGTTTTGAGATCTGAGGGCGGACGGAATAAAGTGCGGATGGACAGTCAAAGCCGGCACAACAGTTTTCCTTTACAGAAAACAAGAAGAGAACTCTACAAAAGATTTGTAAGATATGCACACGGTAACGGTGCAGTTTGAATCCTTGAGATAAAAGTCATGCTGCTGACCGAACAGGCACTAGAAAGTTTGTTTATTTTAATTGTATGTTGGAAATAAACATAACTGATCCTAGTCATATATAAGAAAGTTTTGGTGAGAATAAGAATAGCAGCCTAAGAAAGAATGTATGAACTTGATCCCTACATTACAAAATATGCAAAATGTGTGGATTTCAAGGTGTGTAGTTATACATTACACGTCTGTTCTTTTCCATTACGACACCATCCTCGAGTTAGGTCAGGCGTAACTCAAAAAAATAATATATACAAAAGATTTGTAAACAACAAACTTTCTCCGGTATGATAAAGGTTCTCTCTCTCTCTCTCTCTCTCTCTCTCTCTCTCTCTCTCTCTCTCTCTCTCTCTCTCTCTTGCCGTCATCTGTTTTCAACCTGTTGTACGTTCTCTTGTAATGTGCTTCCATCGTGGCACACAAGAGCAAAATAAAATTCTATTACCACGCAACAGTCCTCTACACATCTTTCCTGTTCTATGTTGTTTAAAATAACAAGTAAGTTTTCTATCGAGTCCAACAAATCTGTGCTTCATTCATCAATAGCCCAATTCCTCCCGAGAAAAACAATACATTTACTAGCACACTCACCTAACCATTCCGCCATCTTGTCCGCGCAAACACTAATTATTATTATTATTATCACTGACCTGCACTATATCACGGTGTGCCTGACTCTCCTCCCTGACGATGGCTGCTTCCCGGGGCGTTTTGGCAGAGCCTACCATGAAGACGACTCCCACTCTGACCCCGCTGTCGAATTCGCTAGCTCTGGCCCAGGTCTCTCTGGTGATCCTCCGCTTCTCCGTCTCGCTGACGGAGGAGTGGACGTAAGCGATGATTTGCAGGTCGGGATGCCGGCTGCAGAAATCGGACTCCGAGATCGTGTACGTCTCCGGCAGAACGGGAGGAGGTAGTGGGTTTCTGATTGTCACGTTCTGTGGGGGCGGAGACAAGTGTTCAGATATGATAAGCGAGAGGCAGATTCCGCTAGAAATATGCATCCTGTGAAGCACATCAAGACTGGCATGGAGATCGTCCCTAGACAGTAACTGAAAAGATCACAGGTTGAATCAGTTGGTCTTAAAAGGACTATTTCGCACCGATGCAGCCTGTTTGAGTAAATGTCAGATTTCGAACCACGTCTACAAAACAGTAAACTGTTAAAACTAAAGGTACTGTGCAGTTATGGGGAATATTAACATTTATATTTTCCCTTGAAAACAACACAGAGCAGAGCAGTAACTGTTCTGTGAGCTCAGTGAGGCGGCTGATGCAAAGAGGTTTACACCTAAGTGAAAGAAATTTCACCAAAATTTGGTTAATGTGTATCTTTAATCACTTGATGATGAAGTTAAATAATTTCCTACATTAAACCCACTTATATTATTTACCATTCCTTCTGTCATTACCCAACTGAGCAGACAGTAAAATTATACAAAAGGGTTAAGTTGAAATCTTTTAAAGAAAATTGTGTCATTATGAATGAATTCAGTTTGGTTAAATTACTATGCCTATGTAGTTATTCAACAATGTTGTAACCATGCCTTATCACGTTCTAAAAGTATGGAATGCCCCTTCTGGACAGAATGGACTCTTGAAAACCTGGAATTACTTCTTGAGTTCAAGTTCATGTGCAAAACACATTTTTGGTCTTGGTTTAATTGACGGTGAGTTTTCCCCTTACGCAAAAATTTCTTTCATGATCAATATGAAAAGGTGTCACAACTGGGATTGAGGCTTACATTCCAAGACTGGAATTGGAATATAAAATTTAGACCAAAGGCCAAGCGACGACATACGAGGTCATTCAGCGCTGAAAGGTTTTAAAGGTGTAACGTCAGGAAAACCTAGCAGTTGCACTATGAAACGATTGTTAGGGAGAAGGTGGAAAGTAAGATGGAAGAAAGAGAATATGAACGGAGGTATAGTAAAAGGAATGAAAGAGACTGCAGCTAAGCAAGCAAAAGGTAAGCCAGATTTATGAAGGAAGGGCAAATAACGTCCGGTCTCTCTTTCTTTCTTACTTGCGAAATTCGGCCATCAGTTTTCTGAAAGATCCCAGTCTCGCGACAACAAACCACTCCCTTCCTGAACTGTCATCCCTAAAGATCCACTATCATCATTCTTGAGATACTACGGGTTCTACGACCATACGTCCTGTGACGCCACTTTATGATATTCCGTCATCTATCTTAAAACGGTCAATGTCTATTACCATACCTACCTATCCTAAGACAACTAATTTCTGATACTTTGTTGCTAGCTCAAATCATTACTGTCATCTGGGAGTGATAATTACTTTTAAATATCAAACTGCCAATAAAAACACTGCATAGAGCGTGTAATCATGTCTACTTCATTTACAAATGGGATAGAATAGAACCAATGGCCTTTCTTATCGAAAGTTTCAAGGAAGTAAGAGAGAAAATAAACCGTACTATAAGAATAAGGATCAGACCCTCTAGCTCTCCGAATGTCTACCACTATTCATTTCAGGTACTGCAAGTCATCGTTTTTCCCAAATATCTTTCAAACTAATTATTTGATCGAAATGGTACTTTGACACAGTGTACAAGACACCCCACGCTAATTTTTGGTAATATAGTGCACTGTCAAATGGTTTTAGTTAAGGCGTTTACTCTTGACTTACATGGTGTTGCCAAGCATCGCCAAACTATGCACTCGAACGTCCTTTATCCCCATCTCGTCCCTCCCTCTCCCTTCCCTTCCTAATCCCTCTCTCAACCAGCTTTCCTGGCTTCCCCGTCTCCGCCCCCACCCTCCTTTTCTGTCTATGGGGATAGAAGACGTTCGATTGCGTAGATTAGTCCTGTTACTCATGCGACTTTGCCTTTAAAATTCAAGAGTAAACGCCTTAACTAACGCCATTTGACGATGCACTATATTACCAAAAATTAGCGGGGGGTGTCTTGCACACTGTGGCAAAGTACCATTTCGATCAAATAATTAGTTTGAGAGATATTTGAGAAAAACAATGACTCGCGGTCCCTGAAATGGACAGTAGGGGCCATACTTGCAGAAACAGATAGACATTTCACTTCTATAAGTCAGGCTCCTCTATACAAAGAGACATGCATCTAAATCTTATCTCAGGCCATGGGGCCAGCATTCTCACCCCGAAAGACTAGGCTAAGAGTGTGCCTTTGTGGCGCCACCCGCCTTCTTACCTCAAAGTCGAACTGATCTTCGGGGGGAAACCTTCTCAAGGGGAGATACTTATAACTGAGCATTATGCTGGCAATAGCGAACACCCCAAGGAATACGAGCGCCTTCGACATCCCACGACCTGTGGTCAAGAGGACAGAGAAAGTTTTAACTTTTTGAAGTACACAGGTACACATAAGCCTACATACACATCCGCATCCCTTACATATGCATGAAAAGAGCAATAGCATCTTGTTTTCTGTCGATAAATGGAATAATGACAAATATCAAAACCTTTATTATGACTCCAGGTAACACCGCGCAAACACATTCAATTCCAGAGGTTCTACGCAACTTTAAAGGCTCCCAAACAACGGCATCCGCACTCATATACTTTCAAAATATGCAATTACAGCCATGATATAACCATACACAGCACTTACATAATAAATTAGAGGCTGTAATTAATTACCCAAAACATCTATTAACACCAAAGTCGACACAGACTTAAAAAGTATTTGGAATTGGAATATAAAATTTAGGGCAAAGGCCAAGCACTGGGACCTATGAGGTCCTTCAGCGCTAAAACGAAAATTGAGAGCAAAGAAGGTTTGAAAGGTGTAACAGGAGGACGACCTCGCAGTTGCTCTATGAAACAATTGTTGGGAGATGGAAGAAAGATAATACGAATGGAGGTAGAGCAAAAGGAATGAAAGGGGTTGCAGTTAGAGGCCGTAGGGACGCTGCAAAGGACCTTAAGCAATGCCTACAGTGCGCTGATGGCACTAACCTCCTATACGGGGATGAAATATTTGGAAACACTGGCATGTGCTCTAACATTTTTATGCGCAAGTGTAGGCCTACGTAGGCCTACCTGACACCTGTAACCCTGAATACACATCTCACAAACTCCCATACATTTACGAAACCAGGCATATGCTCACACACTTGCAACCGTGCATACGCACCATTGAACTTTGATTGATGAAAAATATGTTCTCATACATTTGCAGCAATGCATAATTACGCTAGGCCAAAATGCAAATGTAAAAGAACGTAATAACACTTAGGCCTCACTGTCTGATTAGCAAAGTGTACTGGCGTTGCAATAACGGACACGACACAGTCTGGTCCCACTCATTCATGAACATTGTACCACTCTCTCTCTCTCTCTCTCTCTCTCTCTCTCTCTCTCTCTCTCTCTCTCTCTAAAAAGGTCTCGCATGAAACAGACACATGGAAACAGACCTACATCTCGATAATCGATAATATATATATATATATATATATATATATATATATATATATATATATATATATATATATATATATATATATATATATAATATATATATATATATGGAAAATTCCATTCCGTTAGAGTTAACGTATACTATGTAACCCAGATAAAAGAGGATTGTGCGTTACGGAAACTTGCAACAAACGGCAGCCGTCTGGGTTCAAGCGGCAATGGGTCACCTTGAGACCTGAAATTATGCATTCTAAACCTTCCAAGTTGGATTAAGTGATTTAAACACGTCTGGAATATCAAATATCTAATTGTTACGGTATATTGAAAATTTTAAAAAAGGCCTATGAATAATGCAGAATTTATGGAATAAATAAACAAATAAAAATAAATTCATTCAAACAGTAACTGTAAATAATTTCCCTGAAAAAGAATGCATAGAAAAAATGCAAGAATCACTTTTGGCACTCACCTTTCTTTGGAAAATATTTTAACATACCTCGTGGCTACTTTGAAATTCGACTATATAAATACTGCTTAGGCCTAGCTGTTATAATACATTAACTTCCTTTACGTCACTAGATTTTTTGTTTATCGCAGTAATGTGTAAAAGGCTTTTGAGAGTACTAATGCTTAAAACGGTTTTTTTTTTCAACGCTAGTCTTTCAAAGGCTCCTTTTATTCAGCACGAATCCATAAGTCTTTCGTTCAACACCACTGAGTTATAGGCCTATTTTTATTCAACACTAATACATAGTGTTTTCTCACTAAACACTACGAAGTAAAAGCCTTTCATTCATTCCACACTAAGTAAACGGCTTTTCTTCATTCAACACTAATAAGTAAAAGGTTTTCCTACATTCAGCACTATTAAAAGGCTTTCCTTCATTCAACACTAATTAGTCAAGGCTTTTCTTCATTCCAAACTAATAAGTAAAGGCTTTTCTTCATTCAACACTAATAAGTAAAACGTTTTCCTACATTCAGCACTAATAAAAGGCTTTCCTTCATTCAGCACTAACAAAAGGCTTTCCTTCATTCAGCACTAATAAGTAAAGGTCTTTTCTTCATTCAACACTAGGCCTGATAAGGAAAAGGCTTTTCTTCATTCACCACTAATAAGAATGCTTTTTAATTCGACATTAGCGAGTAAAGAGTTTTTTTTTTTTTAGTGACCGCCCATTCCTGCATTCCTTTTGAGGAAGGAGAAAACGGTTTCCCTCGCGTCTCTAACCTAAGCGTTCTGGCGCCTTTTGGAGGCATGAGCTGCCAGAACTAGGCAGTAGAGTTCCCGAAAAAAAAGGATAAGAAAAAAAAAACTTACATAACATGAATGACATACTTATTTGTTTCTCAGACAAATGCATGAGTGCTTTATCATCTGCTTTGCTAATTCATTTCTCGGTTGTTTTGTTTACGCCGAATGCAAAGAGCACAGCAGCTTGGAAGCAATCTTTAGAGGGGGAAATAAAAGCGAATGTCTAACTGCGCATGCTGAGAACACCCCCACCATAGTCATGAAAACTTGGCGCCACTAGCCACCAGGCAGACAGCGCCAATTGATTAGCCTTGCCTCTCGCTCTTCGCCTTTTCCCATAGAAATGGAAAAATAAAATGTTTATTTCCTGATCGTATCAAATGACCGCGCTGCACGTCTTCTAGAGGCACTACCAGAGCATAGACCTATACGTCGGTCTGAACTATTCGTGATGCAAAGTAACAAGCACAGTTATTAACTCTAACAATAATAAGCCGTTTTCTGCGGTTCTTCAAGGCCACTCTGTGTAAATACTGTACGCCTGATAGTTTAACCTTACACTCAACGAGTAAAAAAATTGAGAGGATGCTTTCCAGCCATTTGTCACGTGACAAATGAAATGTCAAGGTACAGAATCTTCCCAACACAGACGAACACAAGACACTCCCAAAATCTGACTGGGAGAGGCTGAACTGGCCAGGTCAGAATATTTCCCTCTCGCCTGTCATTCAAAAATTTGGACCAGGGCAATCCAACCCGCTCCCCCCCCCCCCCCTCCCCCACAAAAAACACGTTTTATTCGCGATACTCTTCTCAGTAGGTTCTTTCCTAACTGAAGTAGGAAGCAAATAAACCATTATATGAAATCAAATAAACAAAAAACATGTGATCTGACATTCACTTGTTGTAACGCCAGTCAATAAAATTTATTGCATTTATTGATTCGGGCGATCGGCAGAAATGAAATTACGATTAACAGCACTGAGAAAACGATAACAATATTTTCACTGTAACCACGACAAAAATCATAATCAATCATTTACATCAAATACAAAACATCTTGCTCTAAAACTACACTCGGCTATCTGCTTAACAAGGCTAGTCTTAGATGCTTAAAGTTAAATAAATGTCTAGGAAATTCTGAGGGAAAATATGTTTTGCAAATGACACTTTCCTAGTTAAAACAAAATATTAACATAAAAAATGAAAGATTCAGCTCCTAAAGAATTAGGCTATTTATTATATTCAATCTGCTTTTTATAATACTTCCAATTACAAATGATGCTGCTTGTAAAATGAATATTACTCTTATTAAAATATAGAGTAGAGGAATATTGCTTATATTAAAATATGGAGTAGGGGAATATTACTCGTACTAAAATATGTAAAGGAATATTACTCGTACTAAAATATGGAGCAAGGGAATATTACTTGTATTAAAATATGGTTAGGAATATTGCTCGTACTAAAATATGGAGCAAAGGAATATTACTCGTATTAAAATATGGGGTAAAAGAATATTACTCGTACTAAATTATAGAGCAAAGGAATATTACTCGTAATCAAATATGGAATAAAGGAATATTACTTTTACTACAATACTGAGTAAAGGAATATTACTCGTGCTAAAATATGGAGTACAGGAATATTACTCGTACTAAAATATGGACCAAAGGAATAATACTCGTACTAAAATATGGAGTAAAAAGAACATTACTCTTACTGAAATATGAAGTAAAGAAGTATTACTCTTACTGAAATATGGCGTAAAGGAATATTACTCTTACTAAAATACTGAGTAAAAGAATATTACTCATACTAAAATATGGAGTAAAGAATATTACTCTTACTAAAATACGGAGTAAGGTAATATTACTCGTACGAAAATTTAGAGTAAAGAAATATCACTCGTACTAAAATATAGAGTAAAATGATATTACTCGTACTAAAATATGAAGTAAAAGACAAGGGGGCATAGTGCAGTATTGACGCAGCAGCTAGGCCATAAAAGATAGGCCTAAGATGGTCTTGTCGAACAAATGAATTATGCATACTACACAATATACATAACGCCTCTAAACCACAGTGAGCCGGACTTGATAACTCTCTAGTGGTGACGATCTGACCTACTTTAGGGAAAGGCGGAAGATGAGGGGAGGGGGGGGAATCAGGGAAAACAAAAGTAGTTTAAGAATTCCAAAACTTGCGACTGAGTGGGGGGAAAATGTCGAGAGAACGATCATCGTAGCGTTTTCACGGCGTCTAAAACGCAGCTGTTGCAAAGTCCCGTATAGATGCCTAGGTTTATATCCATAATAATAATAGGTTCTATTGAATATTATTGCTGCTTCAGCTGCATTTATTTTGTAGAAGACTTTTTCTATTTTCCTTATTGCGGACTTCTCTTCAGTGGAGGTGCGTGCTAACAGCTCGCCTATATTTGTCATTTCATGAGGGAAAAGTCAAAATCTGGATTCTGCTTCTTTATATATTTTATACAGTTGGTTCCATACAATTGTTGCCGCGACGCGTTTCGACAGACTCTTCTGTCATTCTCCAGCGGGGGCTAGTAGGGGACTGGCAGATTGCATAGGTCCTTCTGAATTTATACACGGGCTTCAGCGGGGGGGTCATGGATGGCGAATTCTGATTGGTTGTAGTCAGCGAACTTCAAGCCAAATTTCTACGGCGAAGCTCGATCCTGACAGATCTTCGCAACCTGGGAATGTCATTCATTCCAGCGTTCCCATTGGCCTGCCGTTGCGTGATGTCATGCCGGCTGACATCATCGGTAGTTTGGCTGCTATTGGGCTGCGGATGAATGATGTCATTATCTACTCTTTCTGTCGTAGTCGGGGATTGTCTCGAAGGGCGCCTCGCTCATCGGGGCGTCTCCATTCTCAGGGTTGTCGTTTTCAGGTATTCGTTGGATTTGGCGGGTGTTCTGCATTATTCTTCTTAAATTCGTGGGTAGGAGCGATGCCTCCTGCGTCGTATTCATTGTTGGTTTTCTCTCGGCAATGAGGAGCGCCTCTAGCAGGCGCAGACGTCGAGGGTCGGCGGCTCTCCCGATTATACTTATATTTTGTATAATACTGTCGCGGGAGATGGAAATATTGTGAGTAGCACGGGCGTGGTTCATGATGGCACCCTCCTGGGCGTGGCAGGAGATCCTTTTAGACAGACGCATCGTGGTCATTCCAATATAAGCGCCGGGGCATCCTCGG
This sequence comes from Macrobrachium rosenbergii, assembly GCF_040412425.1. Taxonomy (NCBI): domain Eukaryota; kingdom Metazoa; phylum Arthropoda; class Malacostraca; order Decapoda; family Palaemonidae; genus Macrobrachium; species Macrobrachium rosenbergii. Next base: position 6,203,370 of record NC_089759.1, on the reverse strand, counting down.
ACAGGACATACAAATTGGTAGACCCGTTCTTCTGCTTGAGGGTTCTCTTGCTGGCGGAGAGGGTTATTTTCATCACCAGATCACGAGTGCGGCGGTTCTTATAATAAATTATAAGATTTATTCTCTTACTGTCTTCGGTCGGGGTGACGTTTTCCATGACGATTTTCTTCATGGAGTTCTCATGGAAAACGTCACCCCGACCGAAGACAGTAAGAGAATAAATCTTATAATTTATTATAAGAACCGCCGCACCTGTGATCTGGTGATGAAAAATAACCCCTCTCCGCCAGCAAGAGAACCCTCAAGCAGAAGAACGTGGTCTACCAATTTGTATGTCCTGTCCGAGGATGCCCCGGCGCTTATATTGGAATGACCACGATGCGTCTGTCAAAAGCGATCTCCTGCCACGCCCAGGAGGGTGCCATCATGAACCACGCCCGTGCTACTCACAATATTTCCATCTCCCGCGACAGTATTATACAAAATATAAGTATAATCGGTAGAGCCGCCGACCTCGACGTCTGCGCTGCTAGAGGCGCCTCATTGCCGAGAGAAAACCAACAATGAATACGACGCAGGAGGCATCGCTCCTACCCACGAATTTAAGAAGAATAATGCAGAACACCCGCCAAATCCAACGAATACCTGAAAACGACAACCCTGAGAATGGAGACGCCCCTGATGAGCGAGGCGCCCTTCGAGACAATCCCCGACTACGACAGAAAGAGTAGATAATGACATCATTCATCCGCAGCCCAATAGCAGCCAAACTACCGATGATGTCAGCCGGCATGACATCACGCAACGGCAGGCCAATGGGAACGCTGGAATGAATGACATTCCCAGGTTGCGAAGATCTGTCAGGATCGAGCTTCGCCGCAGAAATTTGGCTTGAAGTTCGCTGACTACAACCAATCAGAATTCGCCATCCATGACCCCCGCTGAAGCCCGTGTATAAATTCAGAAGGACCTATGCAATCTGCCAGTCCCCTACTAGCCCCCGCTGGAGAATGACAGAAGAGTCTGTCGAAACGCGTCGCGGCAACAATTGTATAGAACCAACTGTATAAAATATATAAAGAAGCAGAATCCAGATTTTGACTTTTCCCCCATGAAATGACAAATATAGGCGAGCTGTTAGCACGCACCTCCACTGAAGAGAAGTCCGCAATAAGGAAAATAGAAAAAGTCTTCTACAAAATAAATGCAGCTGAAGCAGCAATAATATTCAATAGAACCTGTTTAAAAGAGGGTCTGCTGCCAAATTATAATAATAATCAGACATGGCTTCATGAACGCATTGGTGATGGGGGAGTTCTCAAGGTGACAGACGTGCTACACAAATAATAATACCAAAAAGTTACCTCACATCAACCAGATACTTGAAACCTCATAACAAAGATGTCTGACTGAATCTCTAAAGGTACAGTGATCCCATAAAACTTACTTATCACTTGAGAAAATCAATGTAACTTCATCAAGTTATGGGTGAGGTAACAATTAATAAGTTATATCCAGACTAGTGGAAAATGGGTATCACTTCAACAAACACTGTAGCTGTCTCTCTGGTTCTATTTTACCTAGATAAGTCTCAGGTGAAAAACAGATACATTGCTTACCTTGTACACATTCATTAATGTCTCTAATTACTGGTGGTCAAAATGAAACGCTGTGTTTTTTAAACTCTAAACTAACAAATTTATTTCTAAGTTCAAAAGTTATATGCAGAGTTCACAATCTCAAAAAATATTTACTATTAATTGACAACAATGTAAAATTTAAGTATTTCTTAATCAAGTTTAATTCACAAAACTTTAATTTATTAAGAAAGCAATTTGGTTAGGTAAGATTCAAACCATTAACTATCACTCAAGTTTTAAACATATACCTGATTAATTAAACACCAACATTCACCAAGATATTACTGACTGGAATCCACATAAATATTCTCTGAAATCTCAATAATAAATATGCGCTAACAAAATGCTAAGTAATCACCATCACAAACCTTTGAAACACAGTAATTATAAAATTATAGTAATATGATAACACAGACATATAAGAATGAAATATGCAAAAATGGAAATACACCAACCACCAAAAAATATGCTTAAAGATTATATCAATCTTTCAAAAGATTACCTTCACTTTTAAAAAAAGGTTAAACTCACGTCTTTCTAAGACTTTCTCATAGATAACACTGCCAAGTCACAAAGACCTATACAAATAGCCTATATACAATTAGCAGCAAGACACATTAGAACTCACAATAAGAGATATGTTCATCTCTTATCAAAATAATTCTCTTTCACCTAGAACATCACTTTAAATCTTAACATAACAAAACCAGTAAACTTCACTTTACCTTTTGTAATTATTACACCACTGCACACCTTCCACAATGCTTGCACAAAATAATATTTCAGATCACCTCCTACAAAATGAACACACTCCTGGGGTGAGTTTTAACAGAACTGTTACAAACAGTACGCAATTAGTAACCCTTATATACATGAATGGGATTACTGAGAGAGAGAGAGAGAGAGAGAGAGAGAGAGAGAGAGAGAGAGAGAGAGAGAGAGAGAGAGAGGGAGGGAGAACCTATTTCCAGCAGGCTCTGTTCCTGACTGAGTGCTTCTCATTCAGCACTACACTTATAACTCCAAAGCCCTCCCAGAATACATGATACATAAAGTATACATACATTATACATATAAGTATACACGTGTATGGAATACATACCCTGTTCAGGGTTAAGCAGAAAAAGATATTTTAGACCAAATTCTTAGTCAGCTGTCAACATGTCAACTTCAACTACCTCTTTCACTCATTCTCTCTTTTTCAGATTATGAAAAGATAATAGGCACAGACACAGCTAATAAACATGGGTTAGACACACATGATGAATGTATAACAGAGAATTCGTCAATTGGTTGACAGCTCATTACAATAAGACATGACTACCTTCACACACATGAGTAAACAAGATGTAATGACCTGATAAGAATCTCAACCTCTCTCTGTGTTCAGCACCAAAAATTCGAGTTCATAACACTCAGTATACGTATTAATATATTAAACAAATAGAAAAACATTTTAAGATTACATGATACACAATTTATCTGCAAGAAAAAGACATTTTAAAATTATATCATTACAACAAATGACAAATCTGCAAGCAAAACATCAAAATTTTCACAGACACACATTTAACACTTGTAGAATGGTTATATATATTATAACACCTTATAATATATATACTGTATATATATATATATATATATATATAATCATGAAGCTACAAATGTCGCTTAATATCAAATTCATGCTACCTCGGGAATATCTCCGATGGAGAATTATCACTGACGGGGAATTTATATAAGTGATAAATGGATTGGTACCACTGGGACACGAACCCTCGATATGGACCTATTCAGCGACTCCAGTTGACGTTACCACTGCGCTATCAAGAGAGGTATAAGTCATTGCCGAGTCTGCTGTACTGTTTTTTCCCGTCGTGAGCGGGGAAATTGTACTTAGCCTCGGCAATGACCCACCTCCGCCATGATAGTTCATTGGCACATTTGGAACACGCAGCTGGTAATGTCAACTGGAGTCGCTGAATAGGTCCATGTCGAGGGTTCGTGTCCCGGTGGTACCAATCCATTTATCACTTATATAAATTCCCCTTCGGTGATAATTCTCCATCAGAGATATTCCCGAGGTAGCGTGAATTTGATATTAAGCGACATTTGTAGCTTCATGATTGCATATAAATCACGGTGTGATAAAAAATTTCATAATAAGAGCTGCGTGTTCCAAACGTACCAATGAACTATCATGGCGGAGGTGGGTCACTGCCAAGATTAAGTACAATTTCCCCGCTCAAGACAGGAAAAAACAGTACAGCAGACTCGGCAATGACTTATACCTCTCTTGATAGCGCAGTGATAACGTCAACTGGAGTCGCTGAATAGGTCCGTGTCGAGGGTCCGTGTCCCAACGGTACCAATCCATTTATCACTTATATAAATTCCCCTTCGGTGATAATTCTCCATCGGAGATATTCCCGAGGTAGTGTGAATTTGATATTAAGCGACATTTGTAGCTTCATGATTGTATATAAATCACGGTGTGATAAAAAAATTTCATAATAAGAGCCGCATGTTCCAAACGTACCAAGGAACTACCATGGCGGAGGTGGGTCATTGCCGAGGCTAAATGCAATTTCCCCGCTCACGACGGGAAAAAACAGTACAGCAGACTCAGCAATGACTTATACCTCTCTTGATAGCCCAGTGGTAACGTCAACTGGAGTCGCTGAATAGGTCCGTGTCGAGGGTTCGTGTCCCGGCGGTACCAATCCATTTATCACTTATATAGATTCCTCTTTGGTGATAATTCCCCATCGGAGATATTCCCGAGGTAGCGTGAATTTGATATTGCGACATTTGTAGCTTCATGATTGTATTTAAATCACGGTGTGATAAAAATTTTATATATAATATATATATATATATATATATATATATATATATATATATATATATATATATATATATATATATATATATATATATATATATATATATATCAATTATAATTTCCCTTGGGCATAAGGTGCTCCCAAGGTAAAGAACATTTGATGTTTAAGTGATATATGTGCCTTAATACAATATATATATATATATATATATATATATATATATATATATATATATATATATATATATATATATAATATATATATATATATGTATGTATGTATCGAGAGAACAGGGAAAAACGTATTTTCTTGAAGTGGAAATATCCTATTTCCATTTGGGTCAGTAGGAAAGGACCATAAACTCATAAATCTCCCTGCCTGTCACAACAAGTCGCCAACCATAACTCCAAGAATACACAAGCATGAACGAGGCGCTAAGAGAAATTGCATCTGGCCGTGCCTTCGAAATCCACGAGGGTCCTGCGAAGGAAACGCCCGGGAACATATGGTTAGTAAGGTGTGGGAAAACACCCTCACCCCCCTTGACTTCGAAGGAGAGCCCGAGGAAATAAGCCACTCCCACAGGTAAAGCCTAGATGTTTTGGCCAATCAAATGCCATCAATGCCAGAGACCTAGAGACGTCCTACAAGGAGCAAATACCCAATAATCAACAGGAATTCCTTAAAACACACCTCCAAGAGTTGGAATGAAGCAAGTGGAGGAGGTGCCTCAGGAAAGCAGTACCTGCCCAGAATATGACGTCATGGTTGACACAAGGGAAAATGGGAGATATAAGGACAGGCAGACAGGAAAAAAGGGAAGAGTCAGAGAGAGTCTAAAGGGGGAAAAGAGCAGAGTCTAAGCAGAGTGGGAAGATAGAGAGAGAGAACTATTCCGAAGTGAGGGGAAGCAGAAAAGAAACCGAAGGACAGAAAGAGAAGAAGTGTGTTAGTGAAGGGTAGACCCTCAAAACAATAGTCCCCTTCATCTAATTCGTTAAGTCTCTCGAAACCATTATTTTAAAGTCTTGAACCAATTAAGAACCAGTTAAGAAACTATAGGTGGAACTGTAAGACAAGAAGTGCAAATAAAGAAGAAACGGGAACAATTAATCATTTTGCCTTTAACCTTAGTAATTTATAATTTAATAACTGTTTCTAAAGAACCACTTGTTCCTGGTACAAATAACTCTCACGCCGCTACCCCGGTTGCGCTACCTTAGTGTTGGGCCCGTTGAAGGAAAAGAAACGGGGTCCGACAACATTAATATATATATATATATATATATGTGTGTGTGTGTGTGTGTGTGTGTGTGTGTGTGTGTGTGTGTGTGTGTGTGTGTGTGTGTGTGTGTAAGAAAAAGTCACAAGGAACCCAGAACTTTCGATTTCCTCACACTGTTTGGATAAAGCGGTGTGCCAAGCTGACACTTTCCAAAATGCGCTCTATAAATAGGCCTACTTGTTAGTTCGCTGTTATGAACAGACAGCTGCAGCACCCACTAGCATAAGAAAAAACTTCTAGAAAGAATCTCCTTACCTTTCATACAATATCGCTGGATACGGTTGAACAGCAATGTCACAACCGACACATTATTATCACTTTCGAAGTCCAACCATCTCTCATCCCGAGGTAATAAACAGGACCCATTCAAATCCTAGTCGCAATGAACGAAACTCCTCCGAATCCACTTGAAAGCTTAATTATACACTGCTGACCGCAATGGAAGTTCGAGTTCCTATGTACCGATTTCAGAGAGCTGTCCAGTGGAGGTTCCACCACGTTCCTCGCTCCTCTCCCTCCCACATGTGACTGTGTGTGTGTGTGTGTGTGTGTGTGTGTGTGTGTGTGTGTGTGTGTGTGTGTGTGTGTGTGTATGAGTCGAGGGTCTAGATAGAGTCACTAGAGGTGGCTGGGTCAGGGTTTTACTACAGACCGAGTACCTTTCAGCTGACGTCATGGGGCTAAAATACGAGCAGCCATATTCTCAACTTCCTTGCTTCCATGATAATGCGTTGGCTTTCCGGCCGCGAATGTCGGTTTCTCAATGAGTTTCAGGACGTCCCCTGAATTGAAAGTTTCACCACGTGATAACTGTAATCATTCCTGCAGCAGTTCCTGAAAGCAACGTCCAAATTTACGGATGATCTTAGTACCGGCAGGGACACTTTTGTTTTCATAAACATCACGAATTGGCCAGAACATTTGACAATGTTTTGTCAAATCGAGATTGCTGACGGCATCGTGTAGCCTGTTTCCATAACATATTGGTACACGCTTCGATAACAGTGCGTCAGTTCATACAACATGCATACAAGCATTCTGATTTCATCTCTAAGCGAAAATAAAGGCTAATACCATTTACTTTTTTTCATTTAAAACAACAAAAAAATGCCTTAAACGGTCGCCTATGTATGTGTGCCCATAAAAAATTCCCAATTTTGTTCATCGTTTTGCAAAGCAAGTCCTCAATATAACGAGAGAGAGAGAGAGAGAGAGAGAGAGAGAGAGAGGGGGAGGGAGTCGCTGAACTCTCTTTTTAGATAATATTTACCAGCTGAACCATATTAACTTTGGTGTACGAGTACTGTACTCACTGACTCCTAAACAGATGATATCCCTTCCTTGACCTCTATCCTAACTTCCCTTGAATTTCGTGATGAAATCGAACCAAGGGCAGTTATTAACAGTGGGCAGCGAGAGAGTGAGAGAGTTCAACGATAGCAAAATAGGGTGTATTACGATCAGAAGTCACAAGTAAAAGATCAGATACATTAAACAAATACCCAGCATGTTCAAACAGGCTAATTCAGAAAAATAATAATGTGCAAAAGTTAAAAAGATATAACCTCTTTTATGAAGTTTCGAGAAGGGTTTCGTACATTTTTAGCGCGCTGCATCTTTGAGCGGTTAGCTCTAAAAGTCCAAACTGTAGTGACTGCACTCGGACGATAGGCATAGTTACCTAAGCCAACTGCATCTCTAGCTTTTTATCTTATTTGGGGTGATAGGTGAACGAAGGACGGGGATTCAGGGACAAATACGCATGTACCGAATACCGTTAAACGTCTATTATTGGGTGGTAAAATTTGGAGCTTCCTCAAGAAGGAAAGTACTCAATGGCGCCTTTGATTTTATCTGGGGTGATGAGATCGGCACGACTAATGACTGAATTGAGATTCGAAGAGTTAATGCCATACCTCATGCATGAGTAATAGCCAGAGTTCAGTTTTAATACACACTGCATCACTTTTTGATCTGACCGACAGTGACTCAAAACAAGTATGAACTGGTTCTTGATAGTCTCATCAAGATGGCAATGTCATACCTTTGCTCACGCTACCATTTTGCCTCTCTCCAGTTAAAACATCCTACTGAGAGTATATGAATGAAAGGGAATAAAACTTGCTTTTAGGTGAAGTGAATGATGATTTACAACAGGACTTACGTAAATTCGATGAATGCTTCTTACCCGAACAACAAAACTCATGCAAATGAAACATTTTATAATAGAAGCCAAAACAGAGTCATTGTGGTGGAAATGGACACACAATCGGCAAGAGAAATTCCACCCATGCGACAAGTTAATTCAGATTTCAGCAATGCAGGCTGCCTTACTCGGCGCCAAAACACCTGTACCACAATCTTCTACATTCTTGGTTTTATCTCCTTTGAGTTTCCTCTATTTACACATTTTTTTTCTTTAAATTACTGATTTGTTTACATGTTCCTTGAAATTACTTTTATATCTTTAAATTACTGATTTGTTTACATGTTCCTTCAAATTACTTTTATATCTTTAAATTACTGATTTGTTTACATGTTCCTTGAAATTAATTTTATATAACTTTGTTTATCGTAGTGCTCTATGCACCGTTACTTACAGTTTTGTGCGTGGTCAATAATTTGTGAAGCCATTCTGTTAAATCTTAGTTTAACTGTGGATTTCCTAAATAACTCATTAACAAAGACAGCCAAGGAGCAACGCAAGTATGCATCAATTTAATCTAAAATCTAAATCGCTTGAATGCATTTGCAATGATTCTGTCATAAAACAAAAGTTGTCAGGATTGACGAAATCGAAAGAGAAAACAATACAGAAATATCGCGCGCCATAACTATGCTAAGCCACAATAAAAACAAAAAATCCTTTTCGTTTACACAGAGAGCTCGCCATCGCTTCATGGCGAAACAAAACAAGCTACTAACACTAAGCAGAAAGTAATTTAGTAAAAAAAAATACTCAGGTGTTAAGAGAAATAATTAAGAGTTAGTGGTATAAAGTGTACGATTAAATAAAAAAAAATACTTCACTAGAAGCAAGAACAAAAAAGAAAAGGCTTTTTCGGTTGACGACTGGTTTAATTTACACACACACACACACACACACAAAATTAATAATTAACGTTCCCAAAAGCTGGAAACCAATCATTTTACGATTTCTTCAAGAAAAAATGAGAAAAAATCTACAACACTTATAATTCACTTGAAACTGCGACAAATACGTACACATAAGGCATCGTGCTTACCCCATACAAATGGGGAAAAAAGCACGTTAAAAGAAGAAGAATATCTTCATACTCGTTCGTCCTCATCAATAAAAGGTGTGACCACGAATATGCATGAGAAGAGAAGTTTTCACCCGTGAATCATAATAACCCAGGAGTCCACAACGTGGCGAGTTCTGTTGTCATTCCAAGAGTTATGTGCGGTTCTACCAGAAATATCAGTTGCCTCTAAACTGATTAGCCTATGCTATTACATCTTAAATATGCAACCTTACCTATGTCCTAACGATTACTTTGTAGACTGTATATTTACATTGCATCAATTATGCACAGGTTCATCACAGTATTTAAGTAACACTTTTATTATAATTTCATCAGAACGTAATGCTTCTGTATTTGTACATTTGAAAGCACATCTACAAGAAGTAAAAATAGGCCTACTTATTTAATTTTATATAACATAACCTTCACAACCACTGATGGATTATGTAATTTATTGGATAATTTGTAGCAGAAGCTGACGTTTGCCTATGCAGGGGTACATAAACAAGTGGTACGAAATTGCAGACGTTGTTTTCGGGCAATATCCAGGCTATGTTGTGAATACAGCGTAAATTTTTCCTGGATGATACAATAGTATTCTCACCCCCAAGTATTGCAAGTACAGTACGCCCTCCTCCTACAGGAGAACTACAGAACCTTCTGACCTCAAACTTGGGGTAATAAATATGCTTAATATGGGCAGCGTTAAGTAGGAACCCAGGATGCTAGGTTAGTTTGGGTTAAACTATAATATCCTTTACTTCACTTCATGAATTACATCAGCCTAGGTCAGGTTAGGTAAGGAAGGGGAGGGGGTTTGGGGGGTTTCTAGGGGCCCAAAGACCAAGACCCTAGCCAGTTAAGACTTGGCGCCTTTGGTTACATAATGATGTATCCCCTGCAATGCACTCTGTCACCATGAAAACTACATTAGGCTGCGGAGGGGGGGCGAGTTACAATCCACCAGGTAATGACCCAGCATCCTAGATTAGGTTAGATTAAATTATATCCCTGAATTTCCCTCTGATTTACATTTCAGGCCAGCGTTCTGAGCACTAGACTAGGTATGTTAGGATGCATCACCAGTATTGCCATTACCTCATTTGGAGCCTTTCATGCTGCTTTTCTCGTGTTTGGGGGTAAAAATGTGTATAAGTTTCATAGATTCGGTTTGAAATATTCACCTATACTTACTCAATTCCCGAGGTGCGTGCACTCTTCCAAGTAGCTTAATGCAGTCAATTTCATGCACTGATTATTCAACAAACAGCCTAAATAGAGAAACCCTGACGAACTGGGTCTATGGGCACAAAACATGTTTCATTATACAAATACAAGAAGGAAACATCAAAGCCTAATTACGCTGTAAACTTTCAACCAACCGTTTATAAGTGTTGGGATAACGATACCAACGATTCACTTTCTCAAACAACAGAAAGTCATGAAATCAACTTTGCACCGTGGCCTATTCTATGATTTTTTTTTTCTTTATGAAGTTTTATCACTTGTTTCACTTTCCAAACCGGCCATTATTCTGAAGTTTCAAAAATAAAAATGCAACGCTACGCTAGGCCTATAGACCTACACTCGGGTTTCAATCAAGTTGCAAAGAAGACACGGTGTTGTTGCCCCCTGAAGGGCTGGCAAATCTTCCTCTTTTTCTCAGTCTCTCTCTTTCTGTTCCTGCTTTGCTGAGGCAAATGTAAAGAAGTAATAGATACGATAACACGAACCACGGCAAGGACATACGACACGCACCCCACAAGCTACACTGTAAACAAACGCAATCAGTGTCAGAGCGCTCGCAACTGTGATACCGTTTTTCTCTGAACAGAACTCCAAAGAGAAAAGGAATTGATTGATTTGATTAACTATATCTATTAAAACTGGCGTCACAACATCTAGGTTATTGACGCCGAGAGAAAAAGAACATCTTCAGTGACTGGTCATTTCTAAATTTCAATTTGAGAGGCAGAATGATGAGCCGCTTAGCCTCGTGTTAAACAATGGATAAAAGACTGGGGCCTGACCTTATAAAGAATATTATTAGTGAAGCTTGCAACAGACCTTAGTATTCGGTGCAACCAGATATTCGTATTGCATGTAAGACCAACAGCTTGCCCTGAAGTTCCTGAACTGGATGAGGGCGTACAAGAGCCCTGTCCGCCTTCCTACCTCCTAATCAGGAAGAAGAGTCATGTTTATGAATAGTTATCAACGCATTTAGTGCACTATGTCAAAAAAATTGCCATTTATTCCCCTTGAATAAAATTTCCTAGTTTTCTTGAATACTTATTTTGATGTATTTCCCAGTTTCTGTGAAAAAATACGTTGATGTGATTGTTTTGCTCCACAGAAGAAGCTTTTTATTATATTAACTATAGCAATGAGTTTGTATAAATTAGTACATTGATATTTAAAGTAGTAAAACACCTTTTTCGCAAATTTTATCCATCTCTATAAAATTAAATGACGTCTGATTGCAGTGTTGTCAAACTTCTTCTTGTGGAGAATGTATATGTTGTTTTCTTGTTGTAAGGGCACATGCCAGTGGATTAAGCTTGCCTTCTGGACGAAACCTTTTTTTTTTTGTATGTTGGGTTACGATTAAACAACTTAATGTTTGTGTTTTAGTTGATGGTTTGTTACGTAACCCTGTAGTTTTGTAGATGTGACAACTGTGCTATCCAATGTACTGCTCCCGAGTTTTCTTCCAGGGTGGGAACATGAAGCTCTGCCTGTTTCGCAGCAAACTCCAGAAAGGCAAGTTGTAGAAGAAATTCTCGTAAAATCCAGCCCCATCACCTCGTGAACTGTCGTCGTGATTGCAGTAATTTCTTCATAAGAATATTCTGAAATCCCCTTTTTCTTGCCATTTATGTTTTCCTCTATCGAAGTAACGTAACGTTTTGTCAATTTTTGCAGTAATATGTTAATGTTTTCTTGCTTCTTAATGTAACTTGATGATTGTTGTGTCCTTTAAATATTAATTATATGTGTTAAACTTTTTAAATGCGTATTTGTGAACCCGTGTGGCATCACCCAAAAAGAATTGGTGCAGGAAATATAGTTGATTGTTTCTCAACTGCACTTTGTTGGAAAGAATATAATGTTTCTTGACTTCATGGTACATTTAAGTAAGTTAGTAAACTCCTCAGCACTGTAACTTGGTCTCATTCAAAGCTAGGGCAGGAGGGCTTAAGGTTGAATGAAATCGTACCGAATGTGGGCCTAAAACTTTAAAGTTTCACCACATTCTTTGCTAGTTATAGTAGTACTTTGCTTTGGTCCTTCGAACGAACCGGATGCCATAACGATTCACAAAGGATTTTTTTGGATGTTAAAGATAATTTACGATAAAGTTCACGTTGGTGATGGATGGCTATAAAGTCATTTTAGTGTAGCTGGCACGTGTCCAAAGTTATTTGGTGAGCAGGGTAAGGTATTGAATTACTTGGAGTGTTTTACCAAGTAATCTATTGTTTATGGAACATTATTGTTCGTATTTAGTGATTACTCTGTGAAGAAATTCTTGTTGAATTTCGTAGCTATTTTGAACTTAGGTTTTCGTGACCAGATGTATTTTGTGAAGTGATGAAGAGCACGTGGTCAAATTATCTATCATTCAGTGAATGTTATTCGACCTATGAATAAGATTAGTTATATTTTCAATCGGGTTTAGATAATTTGCCATACATTTTTGATATTTGAGCAAGTTTTTATTGATCCATTAACAAGAAAATGGATTCCAAGATTAGGTAGTTATTGAAAGGGAAATTATTTCCTTACAAGATTTGCTTGATGAGACAGATAACTGCATTGGTGATACTGATACACCAAAATCGACCCTTGTAATGTATGAACGTTGTCTTATTGAGGGTCTACGACGTTTTGAAGATAGTTGGTCACAGAATGTGACGATTATTTCACAGGATAGTGAATATGATAGTTTATGTAGAAGTTATAGAGCAATAACTAGATGTGTAAGGAAAGCTATTGCTACTGCACAGAAAACTATGAGCGAGATTGACACGGGAGATATAAATCAACAGCCCGCTTTGCCTCCTCCTTCGGCTCCCATTAACCCTCTCCTCCCCTAAACTCCCAGCAATTAAGATACCTGAATTTAGCGGTGGGGAAGAACAATGGCTTGCATTTTGGGATATATTTAACAGTTTAGTTCACGATCGTATGGATATTTCCAATGTGATTAAGTTTTCTACCCTCAGAGCTAGTTTAAAGGATAACGCCTTTAAAGCCATAGAAGGTTTGCCTGTCACTAATGCCAATTATTCAGTAGCTATTCAGACCCTTAAAGAGAAGTATGATAATAAGGACAAATTGAAACGTAGACTTATGTCCAAGTTAACGCATTTAGTCCCTCCCAGTCATACAATAGAGGATTTGAACACGTTCAAATTGGAATATGAGAAGATTATCTTACAAATGAACACATTGAATTTAGATGTAGAGGCCATGAACCCCATCTTCTCTAGTATAATATGCGAGAAATTATCACCTGAAACACGTAAGGCTATAGCTAATAAACATAATAGTATGTCTCTTGATTTAAAGCAAATTTCCTCAGGTTTGAAATATGTTTGTGAATTAATGGAATTTTGTTACGAAGGTGAGAATTCTAATAAGAGAAAACGTGATCAGGGTAACTATTCTAAAGTGATTCCTCAAATGTGCAAAACGTGCAGAGAGCACAACAAAGTAACAGTAAGCCTAGTAATAGTAGTTCTTACCATAATTGTGTGTTTTGCTCGTCGAACCATGCCTCTCATGATTGTAAGACTTTCAAAACCATTGATAGTAGAAGGGACAGAGTTAAATATTTAAGATTGTGCTTTGCTTGCCTCAAAGGAGGTCATTTATTCTCTGAATGTAGAAATAAACCGAAATGTAATATATGTGATGGGCCTCATTACCCGATGATTTGTAAGAAAACAGAAAACCCTGTTAATCCTGCTCCACCAAAGTTGAGTGTAAATAGTACTAATGTTAGTAAGTCAAATGTTAGTTCTGGGAAATCTCATAATGATTCTAAAGGTGCTGTAAGTAAAGGCGATTCCCCAGTAGTTATGACTGCTTCTTTGGGTATTGATCATTCTCAGACTAATAAGAGTTCTGTTTCGACTGCTCTTCCTACTGCTAATGTAATTGTGTCAGGGAATGGACATCGTTCCTTTGGGAGAGCACTCTTTGATTCTGGTGCACAAAGAACGTTTATTGCAACGGAATTAGTTCATAAGCTTAGTCTACCGTCCGTAGCAACAGTAGCCTTAAAGGTAAAACCATTTGGCAGTGATGCCATGGAAGTTAATTGTAATATAGTAAGAGTTGTGGTGAGACTAGGTAAGATTCGTACTGTCATTAATGCCATTGCATTCGATAGAGTTAATTCCAGAATTTATTCTCCAGGTTTAAGTAAGTCAGCTGCGTTCTTGACGAGTAAAGGCATAAAATTAGCAGATAATGATTTAAATTCAGATGAAGTGAATGGTATAGAATTAGTCATTTGAGCTGATTACTATGGAAAATTCATTCACAACAGTCAAATTTGCTCTGGAATACAGATATTGAATAGTTCTGGTGGTGCACTAATTTTTGACCTCTTCCTAGTTGGTCTTATGACAATGTAGAATCTAATGAGATTACTACATCAAATGTATGTTGTTCAAGAATAGAAGTAGAGGAAATCCTATTAATTCTTGTTGTGAAGTTAGAAAATTATGGGATTTAGAAAGTGTTGGTATCCGTCAATCTGAAATTAGTCCTGAAGAAAGAGAATCAGTTAAGTGTTTTAAGGATAAAGTAAAAAGGGTTGACAATAAGTATGAAGTGTCCTTGCCATTTAAAGATGAAAGTAGACCGCCTGTTAACTATAGAATAGCCATTGGTCAATTAAATTCCTCGCTACATAGATTCGAATCTGACCCCTCCTTGTATGCTCATTATGATAAGATTATCCAAGATTACGTTCAGTCTGGGTTTATAGAATTAATTCCCTCAGGCTCCCCTATTATAGGGCATTATTTACCCCACCATGCTGTATTGAAGGATTCAGAAACAACTCCCATTCGAATAGTTTTTAATGCTTCTTCCAAGGCTAAAGGAGAACTTTCCTTAAATGATTGTTTATTAACTGGTCCCTCATTAACTACTAAACTTTTTGATGCCCTGTTGAGTTTCCGTACAAACCCAGTAGCTGTGATTTCAGATATCAGTAAAGCCTTTTAAGGATAGGCATTTCACCTGACTGTCGTGATTATTGCAGATTTCTATGGATAACTGATCCCTCCGATTTGAAGTCTACTGTAACTTACCGGTTTTGTGTAGTTTGTTTTGGAGCTACATGCTCCCCTTTCTCTTGCAGCAAACCCTTTTGCATCATTTATCTTTACATGATAATCCCCTTGCATCATCTCTGATGAAGAATTTCTATGTAGACAATTTTAGTAAAACTTACAAGGATGTGTCAGTCTTGATGGATGAGTATCCAGTAATAAATGAGATTCTTGAAGATGCTAATATGCCTCTACAAGAATGGGTCAGTAATGATTCAGAGTTTAACAGAACCATAGATGTTATCAAAGAAAGAGTGAACGTTTTGGGTTTAGAGTGGTATCTAACACAAGATGAGATGTCACTGAAGGAAGTAAGTTGTGAGTATAAAGGACCTTTAACCAAGCGAAAGGTCTTATCAGTAATAGCTCGAATGTTTGATCCTCTAGGATTATTGTCACCAATACAGGTGAGAGGTAAATATTTTCTTAAATGTTTGTGGAGTAACTACGGGTGGGATGACCCTTTGCCAGAATCATTATGTTCAAGGTTTGATGAAATTTGCAAGTGTATTAGAAATGTAGAAAGTTTAAAGTTTCCTAGGTTTGTTGTACATCCTGAAGGTTCCCACTTACATGTATTTTGTGATGCCTCTAACAAGGCATATGGAGCTGCTGCCTATGTGATTGATTTCAAGAGAAGTGTAAGCAATTTACTGGTCAGTAAGTGTAAAGTTGCACCAAACCCTAAACAGACTATTCCGCGTTTGGAATTGACAGCCTTGTCCTTGGGTGTGAAACTTGCTGGAAGATTAATGCAGAATGATGATTTGAGATTGAGTTCTTGCACTCTCTGGAGTGACTCCATGGTTTCTATTTGTTGGGTGAAGAATAATAATAGTAAAATTCCCTATGTACGAAACAGAGTCACTGAAATTAATGAATTCAAGTTTCCTCTACGGTATACCCTCTAAGGATAATCCAGCTGATATTCTATCCAGAGGTAGTACTAGTAAAGATTTAGCGCAAAAATTCCTTATGGTGGAATGGCCCTAAATGGCTTTTAACTGGTGATTATCCCCAATCTTTAGCTACAGAAACTGTGCATGTTAATGAAATTCTTTCAGAACCTAAGTTTGTTAACCTCCAACCCCATTAATTGACATCCCACGTTACAGTAATTTAAGTAAGCTTAAACGTATCATGAGGTCAATATTGCTTTTTCTTAATAAATGCAGTAAAGGTTCTAAGTTTGTTGTTAACGAAATGAAAGCACTTGTCCTCCTTGAACAGAAGCAACATTTTTCTACTACCAGAATGTACCTCTGTGATAAGAATTCACATGGAGTGTCCATGGATATTAAGAATTTCTGTAATCAGTTGAACTTATTTGTTGATGAGGAAAATCTAATTAGGTCTCAGGGTCGCATGAAAAACGCTTCCATGTCTTATGATACTCAGTGCCCAATGTTATTGCCTTCCAGAAGTTATTTAACAGTGTTGATAGTTGAACATTTGCATAGACATCATCACCATTGTGGTGTCAATTCTGTACTGGTATTGTTGAGAGAAACTTTTGGGTACCGAAAGCACGACAAGTTATCAAATCGATTCTGTCAAAGTGTGTTTTGTGTCAGAAGTTAACCAAGAAACGGTTGTGTTTGCCGCCTCCTCCACCATTACCCACAGAAAGAGTGAGATATGATAGATCTTTCCAATCAGTAGGAGTTGATTATACTGGTGCTATTAATGTTTTTTGATCATGAGACTGGCTTGAAGGAGAAGGTCTTTATATGTCTATTTACCTGTACTACGAGCAGGGCAGTTCATTTTGAATTGACTCATTCCATGACTGCTTCCGATTTCCTACTGGCTTTTCGACGCTTTGTAGCATATCATTCTCTGCCGAGTCTGATTATATCTGACAATGGTAGGAATTTTGTTGATTTAATAATTTCCTGAAGGAAATTATGGATGAACCAGAGGTAAAGTCATACCTTGAAGGAAATTGTGTTAATTGGAAATTCATTACACCGCGAGCCCCTGGTCTGGAGGCTTTTATGAACGCCTTATTGGTGTTCTAAAGGGATGTTTGTCCAAAGCCTTATATCACAAACGTGTATCCTTTGAAGAGTTGAGAACTCTACTTGTTGAGTTTCAAGCTGTGATAAATTATGACCACTGACTTATCTCTCCTCTGATCGAGATTGTGAGGCTTTGACTCCCTCCATGTTACTTTATGGGCGAAATATTTGTATTTCCCCTCCTCTTAACAATTCAGCAACTGATGACCCAGATTTCATGAGTTCAAGTGATCTTAGAGAACAATATTTTAGATTATCATCAGTGCTAAGAAAATTTGAGAACTCTTGGAAAAGAGACTATTTAGTGTCCTTGAGAGAAAGACATTTTAATTCTAGTGATTATCTCTCTGCAAATGTGAAAGTTGGGGACATAGTGATGGTAGACTTAGAAGATCATCTGGGGAAAGGCTATAGATCCCTCCTCTCATTGGGTAAGGTTACCCAGCTGTTTCCATCGTCTGATGGTGTGATTAGGTCTGTAGAAGTGAGAGTGAATAATAAACTATACATGAGATCAATCACAAAGCTCGTACTTCTGGAATTACCTGAGAGGGAATTTGATAGTGTCGTAACTCAGGAGCCAGATAGTGTGCCTCTGAGTGGTACTAGACCTCGGCGTGCAGCAGCAATCCGCTGTGATCAAGAGAGAAAGGATTTAATTTCTATGGATGTACTCTAAAATGTATATTTGATTTAAATTTTTGATGTGTTAAGATGGTCACAGCTGCATAGCGTTATTCAATTGAATTCGCTCCTGGGTGCAGTTGTGATTACTTCTAATTATGATTCTTTCTTGGGGAGAATGTCAAAAATTGCCATTTATTCCCTTGAATAAAATTTCCTAGTTTTCTTGAATACTTATTTTGATGTATTTCCCAGTTTCTGTGAAAAATACGTTGATGTGATTGTTTTGCTCCACAGAAGAAGCTTTTTATTATATTAACTATAGCAATGAGTTTGTATAAATTAGTACATTGATATTTAAAGTAGTAAAACACCTTTTTCGCAAATTTTATCCATCTCTATAAAATTAAATGACGTCTGATTGCAGTGTTGTCAAACTTCTTGTGGAGAATGTATATGTTGTTTTCTTGTTGTAAGGGCACATGCCAGTGGATTAAGCTTGCCTTCTGGACGAAACCTTTTTTTTTTTTTGTATGTTGGGTTACGATTAAACAACTTAATGTTTGTGTTTTAGTTGATGGTTTGTTACGTAACCCTGTAGTTTTGTAGATGTGACAACTGTGCTATCCAATGTACTGCTCCCGAGTTTTCTTCCAGGGTGGGAACATGAAGCTCTGCCTGTTTCGCAGCAAACTCCAGAAAGGCAAGTTGTAGAAGAAATTCTCGTAAAATCCAGCCCCATCACCTCGTGAACTGTCGTCGTGATTGCAGTAATTTCTTCATAAGAATATTCTGAAATCCCCTTTTTCTTGCCATTTATGTTTTCCTCTATCGAAGTAACGTAACGTTTTGTCAATTTTTGCAGTAATATGTTAATGTTTTCTTGCTTCTTAATGTAACTTGGATGATTGTTGTGTCCTTTAAATATTAATTATATGTGTTAAACTTTTTAAATGCGTATTTGTGAACCCGTGTGGCATCACCCAAAAAGAATTGGTGCAGGAAATATAGTTGATTGTTTCTCAACTGCACTTTGTTGGAAAGAATATAATGTTTCTTGACTTCATGGTACATTTAAGTAAGTTAGTAAACTCCTCAGCACTGTAACTTGGTCTCATTCAAAGCTAGGGCAGGAGGGCTTAAGGTTGAATGAAATCGTACCGAATGTGGGCCTAAAACTTTAAAGTTTCACCACACACTAGATGATATCATAAGACTGCATTATTTAGTTCTCTTATGCATCAATTCTCCATCTATTTCCGAGGCTCCCATGAGAGTTTACATATACGTGCTAGTCCAATCATTACTGAATCTTCCAAGCTGATTATTAATTGCCATGGACAACAAATTCAATTCAGTGGCATATTAACTGAGCTTTTAATTTAAGAACATCATCGCTTTTTTTTTTTTGCTTTATGAAAGTAATTTTCAAGACTTTGCTTTGCTTTATAAATCAGTTTTCAAGACGGTAGATTGTAGTTACGGTATTTAATTGTTACAGCAACGATCTATATATCTATCTATCTATCTATCTGTCTGTCTATATATATATATATATATATATATATATATATATATATATATATATATATATATATATAAATGTATGTATGTATCAATAACCCCTAAGCAGATACTCGTCGATAATATTGCCTTACACTTAAGTTGTCCCTGGATTTATATAAACAGTTCTTTTGATGGTTTAGAAATTAAAATTTAGACTAATATTTATGAGTTTAAACATCAACAACACAGGATAGTCTGAGAATACTGGTCAATCGGTCTTTAAACCCCTGAGGCTAACTACGGCATGTGAGGTGACCCAGTAGTAAGGAAACTCCCGTTAAGTACGGTATATTGTTAATCGTTTACTGGGGATATTGTCAGGGTAGGGATAGACGGGGTGGGGATTGCTGGGTTCTCATGAGTAGTTCTAATGTAATGTCTTTCGGGTGTGGCACGTCACGGAAAAGCGGCTGGCTAACTTTATTACCGAGAAGGCTCGCGCGTGCTGTTATTCCCTGAATAAACAAACACGCAATACTTTCTCTCTCTCTCTCTCTCTCTCTCTCTCTCTCTCTCTCTCTCTCTGTTTTCCCAAAGCATATTTTCTTAAAGCTTTTTTTGTTTTCTTGTAAGAAAATAAGACGAAAAGAATTCTACTACACCTTTGAGTCTCTCTCCTAGAGTAGGGCAACCATAAGTCTGTGACTCATAGGCCTATACGAGATAGAGGCGGGGGGAGGGGGGAATCTTGGCTCTTATAAAAATCTACATACATATTCTTGAAGCTCACGCCTATGAATTGCAACAAAAACAAAGCTTTCCTTATCTCTCCAGTGCTTTGTCTTCCACAAACATCAACTTAATCCAGTCTCCCTGTTCTGAGATACCTGCAGCCAAGTTGACGCTTGCGAATTATTCTTTCAAGGGTTGTGCCAAGGAAATATCTAAGCCATCTCCACATCCCTTAAATCATTGCCTAGTCTACATATGAAACTTTTTAAGTGCATTATTTTTTCCTGGAATTATCATAAATTACTTAATTTTATATGAAGAATGTATAGGACAATGGCCATTTATAGGCCTACTTTTAAATAAAAGAAAAAAAAACTTCTGTTGTAAGAAAACTTGCTCTCGACGAAATCGAGGTCCTTTTCTCATTGTTTTGAATTACTGCTTCTTCAGTTCCAATTGTTTTGAATATTACTTCTTTAATCTTTAGGAATTAATCATATAAGCACATTTTTTTCGATCTAAAATTATTCAGAAATGGTTTGACTTGCTTGTTCGAAAAACTCATATTACAATTATCTCCGTATCATCAGCAAATGAGTAGGCTACAGGTTCGAAAGTTGAAAAGCTCGCGAATTTTCTCACCAGCATTTTAATGCAATTATCTGAATCCTTTTGGGAGTAAGCTACATCGGATCCTAATAGCTTCCCGGAGTTTATGACCAATGCAGTGCGCTCATGCGTATCCTTTATATACCCGGATAAAATAAAAATTATTCGAATGGCGTTAATGTTGCATTAGTGAATTTTTCTCCATCAGTCTATGTTACGTTGAGATTAAGTGACATATCACTCCTTTGAAAAGCCCATAAAATCCAAAGAAATTACATGTAGGCCTACACAACAAATTCACTCTTTGTTTAACATAGTGTTCGTTCGTATGTTCAAATGCTCGTGCATCAGACCATGATTCTCGAAACGAATGATTTGCAAAAATTTTAAACCAAGTTGTTAATCATCACTGTCAGGAGGCAACAAATTATGTGCTCCAAATATAGCATAGTAAAAGGAATGAACGGGGTTGCAGCTAGGGGACGCTGCAAAGTGCTTGAAGAGCGCTGCGTGAGTTAAACTGATGGCGTTAACCCCCATGGAGGACAAAAGTACAGTACCGTAGTTGAACCCAGACTCAGATAAAGGCGGCAATCAAAACCAACAACTTAACACGTCTAAAATTCGACAAAACAGACTCTTTAGTCAGACTCAAGAACCATGTGGTGGGAAAAAAGGTTGCCTTTCCTTAGCTGTCCTCTGTCTGAAGTTCTTTACCTAGCTCTGCTAGTAATCTTCAAGGTCTTATAACTGCTTCAGCCTGGCTCATTATTCAGTATAATTTGATCTGAGAGGGTATGAAAGTTCAGTCAAGTAGTTAATCTCTTGCTGTTAGGATCACCTGTCTCACTCCTACGCTGATCCAACTGGGGTACCAAACCAATAACTTCTAGTTCATTATTTTTCCGATCTACTGGACTATCTGTTGCCCTTAATAGCTTCCAGGGCACTTGCAGAATCGTTTTTGGATATTCACCACCTTGATAGACAGAAAGGAGGCCAACTACATAGTTCTGTAACAGCAGTTTAACCAGACCAGTAAGTCACAGAGAATAGATAGAATTTAGGTCAAAGGCCAAGCACTGGGACCTAGGTGGTCATTCAGCACTGAAACGGAAATCGACAGTTAGAAGGTTTGAAAAATGTAACAGGAGGAAAAAACCAGCAGTTGCAGTATGAAACATTTGTCAGAGAGGGTGGAAAGTAAGATGGAAGAATATGAATGGGAGTACAGTACAAGGAGTTGCTGCTAGGGGCCCAAGGGATGTTGCAAAGAACCTTAAGTAATGCCTACAGTGCACCGCACAAGGAGCACTGAAGGCACTACCCCCTATGGAGAGGTTCTTTACTGGCATGGTTGTTCATAAAAGGTGAAAATTGGGAAAAATAACATTAGAAGATGGCCATCTTGATGGAAAGAGGTCAAAGATTGCTAAAAAAATGTAAATGGTAGAGAGCAATATGACTAGCAACAAAAGAACACTGACAACTTTTAGGGCAAACTAGTGTCGAGGGGCACACTGCAAGTGGTTACCCTTTACAAGCTACTCCCAGACAGCAATTGGCGCACGAGTTCTTTGATAATAGCAAGAAATTACCTCTTCCTCTCAGTATGCCACATTGTCATCATATATTCATAATAAAACCAGGAAGGTGATAGAATGTGAAACCAAGAAGCTGGTAAAGGGGTCAAGATCTCAAAGACAGAGATGGTTTGGGCAAGTGTAGAGATGAGAAGAGGAAAAGTTAGTCAGAAAAGTAAAAGATATGTAAGTCACAGGACAAAGAGCGGTAGGAAGGCCACAAAATCATGGAGAAAGGATGCAGACCTAGACCAGATGGATATTCAGGTTGAAAGAGCACACAACATAAGACAATGAAGACTCATTCATGTCTTTACAAAATTTAAAATCTGATTTAAAAGCAATAATAATTATATGGGAGATGGTGAAGAAGTTCATTTAAAAGCCTTTCAGAACATGGGCAGGGTGCAAACATTTTCAATAAATCAAAGGTAGTTAAATGGTCAAAAGTAAAACACATCAACAAATATACCAAGTTTATTAATAAAAACATAAATTTGTAGACTTTCTTTGAAATAATGTTTGAGGCAGAATATAATTCCATAAAACACAAGTGGAGAAAAAAATAAAAACAAACAAGTCCATTAAAATCATACATATTGCAAGAAAAAGCAAGGATTAATAATCATCTAAAAATGTAGTACATGTAAATATCATTATTGTTATACAATCTATAAATGGACCCTATTTATTTATTTATTGTAAAAACAAAACTTCTGAATCCCAATATAACTTATAGCCCTAAAAGCATACTTTTCAACAGAACTAATCAACACAAATTTTAAGTCCTAGACAGCTTCTCTGGGGGCATGTATCCACATTCTCCAAGGTGCCAAAGACCAACTCTGCCATCAGGCCGGATAACAATGTGTGTCATGCTGCCATTGTGTAGAGTCATTCTTAACCATGCTTCCGGGGGTAACTGAAGAGCTCTGTAAGAGTAACAGAGAAGAAATAATGAGAGTTGCTAGTTTTCAGTGGTGGGCTACCGTACATGATGCACACAACAAAGTCGAGATTCTGGATGGGTATTCATTAATAAAAGACTGACAAGTGCAAAATGAAATTACAAAGATTACTATACTATACAGTACTTCAATTTCATGGAAAAAAAAAGGCAGTATTATAATAAGGGTACTATAATAATATTACATAGCATTCAGGAGAAACCTTATATCCTTGACTTTCAAAGTGCAGGTCAAAAGGACATAAAGTAATGTAGCTAGGCCAGAAGGGATGTGGCAAAAGACCTTTAGTACTGTACTGCTTACAATTTGCTGCACAATACATAATTAAGGTAGCACCCCTTCTACAGGAACGTTACCAGGTTGATTCAACATTAAATAAATAAAAAATTCTTATATTTTAAAGGACTATACAAAAAGGTTTGCTTTTATCTACATAAAACTATATTTTTGTCACAAACTGACTTTTCAAAATCTAATGATTGAATAAACTAATGATTCAGACCAAACTTTCCTAAGGGAATTATTTCCTAGTCCTAACATTTTGTTGGTTGAAACTTGGACAGTCACACATAATCATTCGTAATATATCTACAAATACGTAATAGCATCCACTGAAAGTCACCGACTATATATTTTTTACTTAAAAAAATTACTGATAGAAATTTACATAACTTTACACCCTTGGTCAACAGATTATGACTGTATAGTAAATCAATATTTCATTTCATATTCACGAAACCACACCCATAATCAATAATGCACCAATGCATTGCATCTCATGCCCAAGCCACTGCAGACCAAACAAATGGTTGCAGAGTTTAAAAAAAAAAAATTCAAAAGACTTTCAAAAGGAGTGGAAAAGAGATAAAAAGTTACTTTCCTCAAACATAATATATGTAAATGGTACTTTTCTGGCTAATCTCAACTAAAGCGAGGCAAATGCAGTGACGAACCACAAGCTAAGACAGCTGAGAACAAAATGAGAGCTAACCCAGTTCAGGTCACGAGTGACTCGTAGGCCTACCCAATCGGCTTTTGTTTTCTAGTAAAGTCAATGACAGCTGCAGCATGCTCTGCGCCGAGGAAAGCACAGGTTCGTATTCCCATCGGAACAAAGTACTTTTATGGATGGGAGGATGTCTTTTCTAAAGGCACAGAATAAACTGAATAACAGGAAAGGAAACTCCCTTACGACATGTCTACTGCAACCAATGTAATGTACAATGATTCCAATGTTCCCTCGTATAACTTTACATTTCAGTTGGCCAAGAGGTGAGAATCACTCTCAAAAACTGACAAATGCTGAGGAAAGTCCACTGACAACATAACTCTTGTACTGATAAGGTACTCTAATGATAATGTTTTCCCTCAAACAAGTCAAATATAAAGACTTTGATGATAAAAGTTTATAAAACATCATGAAATTTTGTTCACATCTCATTTAACAGTTTGAGACTGGATGGGTGTACCATATGATCTATTTTGCTCTGCCTCTGGGTTTGTGATTACTCTAGATTATGAAGTAGCTAAATGAGACAACCAATTCACACAACAGTAAAGTTCAGAAGGCTGAACACATAAGGGAGAAGACTAAAGTAACTGGATTTAAAGTAAAAAGCAAAAGAAACTGCAGCAAGAACTGAGAGGGAGATCTAAAGGACTTTTAGTAATCCTATTAATGGCAATTAATTTTCTTTCGTTATGTCATTCCACTATCATGTACTCAGGTTATACAGTGCTTCCACGATGCCCGATTTGAAACAGAGTGGACACTGTAGTGTGAAATTACATCTCTTACCTCCTCTTTTAGTTCAAGATTCTCACACTAAAGAATTTATGAGAAATACTTGAACAGTTCTTTGTAATGCAACACTCATATACAAACTATATACACTGTATACAATATGATACAGTATAAGAAAAAATGGAGAAGAACAAAAGCTCAAAGAAAAAGATGGAGTCACATAAGTACATGAGAAAAACATTAAAGGAGAGTTTGTAGTATTTCACATTGCTGTACATGAGACACAAGATCCTGATACTCGAACTAGTTCAAAGTTCCAGCACAAGGTCTCGTACATAAGCAATACTGTACACAGTACAGATCCTTAATTAGGCCTTTAACCTTTCCCACTCATTTACTGCATATTTAAATACTGTATAATACTACAAGAGATTTTATGGCTACCTAAAAGCTGTTTGGCTTGTAATACATTTTATTCTTACTTCCCTTTTATGTCTTTTTAAGATTATCCATCACCCTACAACAATGAAAACTACATTGGGATCTGAGTAAAAAAAAAAAATGAAAACTTACCTGCAAACAATATATCTAATAACATTTGCATGACAGACAAAAATTTCGTAGCTATCTTTCTCCTGGGTATACGGAGCACGGTGAACATATTTTCTAAAGGCTGCTTCTATGCGTGCCCCGTCAGTGAAAAACTTCTGAGGAATGCATGTAAAGGTGATTACATATCATATCAGATGGCAAATTACAACTAGGAAACAATAGCATGAAAATACTGTAACATTTTACGTGACTATCAAATCTTTCATATCTGAGATTCAGTCGTAGCACTTGGTAACTTTGAAAAGTATCAATTCAACTCTCAGATTCATTGCTCTTTAATAGCATCCTGGTATTCTTAACTAGTTTCTGTCAACTTTCCAATCTATTCGTGCCCACATCATTCATCATCTATTTCTCTTGTCATTCAAAATGTTTACTGCAGCATTCCATCTTTAATATAAATACTTAATTTAAGATTTATTTTTTAAATACTTACCTCTCCATTATATAGCTTTAACTACCACTGGTGCAGAAGTGAAAGCTATATAATGGAGAGGTAAGGTTCATTTCAAAAATATTCATTAATATTCATATTTTTGAGATTCCAATCAACACTGTATCCCTGAGAATCATGAAAGTAAACTGAAATTCTACAGCATTAAATAGTAATAGACAATACTTTATCTTACAAATTAACCTGACTGAAGTACACTCAAGAATATTGAAATAACATACTCTGGAGTATAAACCAAATCTGCAATATACCAAGACCAAACTGAAAATATCATATCAAAGAACCCATTACGGGCCAAACTACATCAACAAAAACTTGAAACGGCAACCGACATACGTGCACTTCTGGCTTCCAGCTTCCTATAGGTGGTTCTGGAGGAATCGGCGCACCCTCCCGTAACAAATCACAGTGATCAATTTCTTTTGTTTCGCCCAACTTTTCCAGAATAATTCTTGCTGTTTCTGTTGCTCGGGTCATTGTGGAAAAAACAAGTTTTGTATATGGGAATCCAAGCGTTTTGAGACGTTCACCTGTTAAGGCTGCCTGCTCCCTCCCTGAAAGTAAAAGTCTGAATGGTATTTTCATTATAAAATAAGTTTTTAAATATACTTACCTGGTAGTTACATATATATAGCTTTATCCCGCCGATTCGTCGTGCGCACGGCAGAAATTCAAAATTCGCGGCAATCGCCGATAGATGGTCAGGTGGCCATACCTGAGCGCCCTCTACCAGGTAACTAGAACCATTCCCAATTGTCCTCAGAAATTCCATGCCCCTGTTCTCAGAGGGGAGGAGGGAGGGACCTTTTATATATGTAACTACCAGGTAAGTATATTTAAAAACTTATTTTATAATGAAAATACCATTTTTAAATATCTAACTTCCTGGTAGTTACATATATATAGCTGATTGACACCATTGGTGGTGGGTTAGAGAACCAAAACACCGTTGGGAATTCGTATAATTACTAAACACTGTAAAACTCTGGTTCTTACCTGATGCATAATGAGCTCACGGATTGGGCGGATTTTGAATAAAATTATCCTAAACACTAAAACTATATATTAGCTGTAAACCATACTCTGGTTCTTACCTGATAAGGAAGCTGGCTTCATAATTATCCTGCCTCATTCGCCTGCATTCCTTGAGAGACCCAGCGACCCATCCAGGGGGCTGTAGAAAGTCTCTATGGGGCTGTCACACGGTCCTCAACCTTAACATGACTAGACCACCACCCTTGCTATCCTGGCATAGCCATGGACAAAGAGCTGACCACCTGACCCACTAAAATCACTAAATAACACACTCCATAAAACCTAACTTAGACTTGCAACCCCAGACTGTGGAAGGTTGCAACAACCTTCACAGACAACCTGTGAGTTCAAAATCAAGAAAAGGCAAGGGTATAATACAAAAAAAAAAAAAAAAGGTTATAGGGTAGAGGCAGTAGTACCCTCTCCAACTACGGCGCCGGAGGCAACGTACGGACCCAGGGAACAGCAATCCTCATATTGGGTCTGTACTTCTTTCAGGTAACAATCTGCGAAGATAGATTTGCTTCGCCAAAAAGTCGCTTCCAAAATCGATTTCATAGACCTGTTGTGTCTATAAGCCATCGAAGTTGCCACAGCTCTTACTCGTGCGCTTTGACTTTGAGGATTGGAAAGCTTTTCTCGTCACATTCTTGGTGAGCTTCCCTTATTAAGTCCTTGATAAAGAACGCCAGTGCATTCTTTGATAAGGGTAACGAAGGTTTCTTCACTGAGCACCAGAGGTGATCTGTCTGACCTCTCATGTTTCTGGTCCTTTGTAGATAAAATTTTAGGGCCCTAACTGGACAAAGGCCTCTCTCTTTTTCCTGTCCTACTAAATGAGACAGCCCTGGTATGGAAAAAGATCTGGGCCATGGTTGAGAAGGGTTCTCGTTTTTAGCGAGAAAACCAAGTTGAAGTGAGCAGACTGCATTTTCCCCATTGAAGCCTACTTTCTTGCTAAAGGCTTGTAGTTCTCCTACCCTCTTGGCTGTAGCCAACGACCAGGAAAAGGGTCTTCTTAGTGAGATCCTTCCATGAAGCCTTGTCGAGAGGTTCAAACCTATTCGAGGTTAAAAATTTTAGGACTACGTCCAAATTCCAAGAGGGGTCGGGTTGTCCTTCCTCTTAACTGTCTCAAAGGACCTTATGAGATCCGTGAGGTCCTTGTCTCCCGACACGTCAATATTTCTGTGACGGAAGACGGAAGCAAGCATGCTGCGGTATCCCTTGATGGTAGATACTGCTAGGTTTCCTTGGGTTTTCAAATGCAGAAGAAAATCTGCCAGTTGAGTTAGAGAGGTACTGGAAGAGGAAATGTTGTTTTTCCTGCACCATTCCCTGAATACGTCCCACTTTGATTGGTACACCTTGAGTGTGGACGTTCTCCTCGCTCTCGCGATGGCTCTTGCAGCTTCCCTTGAAAACCCTTCGCTCTTGCCAGTTTTTCGATAGTCGAAAGGCAGTTAGGTTGAGAGCGAGGAGATTTTGATGGTATCTCTCTATATGTGGCTGTCTGAGTAGATCGTTCCGACAAGGTAACGATCTGGGGGTGTCTACTAGCCACTCCATCACCTCCGTGATCCATGGTCTCATGGGCCAAAATGGAGCTATCAGGGTCATGCGGGCGTCGTTCGACTCTCTGAACTTCTTCATGACTCTGTCTAGGATCTTGAATGGAGGAAAAGCGTACATGTCTAGTCCCTCCCAATTCATGAGGAAGGCGTCCACTGCCACTGCTTCCTGGTCTGGGACTGGAGAGCAGTAGACTGGTAACCTCTTTGTTTCTCTGTGTCGCAAAGAGGTCTATTGACGGTTCTCCCCACAGATTCCAAAGCCTGTTGCACACATCGTGATGTAAGGTCCATTCTGTCGTGAGAACCTGTCTTCCTCTGCTGAGAAGATCCGCTCTGACGTTCTTCTCTCCCTCTATGAAGCGGGTGATCAGAGTTATGTTGTTCGTTTCTGCCCACAGCAGGAGATCTTTTGCTGCCTCGTAAAGGGAAACCGAACGAGTGCCACCCTGTTTCCTGATGTAGGCCAACGCTGTGGTGTTGTCTGCGTTGACCTGTACAATCTTGTTCTGGACCTTCTCCTGAAAGTGGACTAGTGCAAGATGAATGGCCACCAGTTCCTTGACATTTATATGCCATTTCTTCTGATGGTTTTCCCATAGACCTGAGATCTCGCCCTTCCCCAGCGTTGCACCCCATCCCATGTCCGATGCGTCTGAATACAACACTAGGTCGGGGTTCTTTTGTTGAAGTTCGAGGCCTACTTGAAGTTTTTGGGGTCGTTCCACCAACTCAAATGTTTTTTGATTCCCAGAGGATCGGAATCCACGTCTCCAGATCTTGGCCTCTTTTCCAATAGCTTGACAGATGGAACTGAAGTGGACGTAGATGTAGTCTTCCCAGGGAGACGAATTGTTCGATCGAGGAGAGGGTCCCCAGCAGACTCATCCACTCCCTCGCCGAACAGGTCCATCTCCCTAGAAAGAGCTTCACCTTTTCTAAGCAATCCAGAATGCGTTTCGGGGCTGGAAAAGCCCGAAAAACCACTGACTGAATCCTCATCCCCAGGTAGATGATGTCCTGTGAAGGCGTTAGCTGTGATTTGGCTAGATTTACTACCAGACCTAATTGTTGCGTCAAATTCATTGTAACTTGTAGATCCTCCAGACACTTTGCTTGCGATCTGGCTCTGATTAGCCATGTCGTCCAGGTACATCGAAATCCGTATCCCTTTTAGATGTAACCAGTGAGCTACGTTCGATGCCACTCGAGAGAAAACGTAAGGAGCCGTGCTTAGTCCAAAACAAAGTGCTCTGAACTGATAGGTTGTCCCGAGATGCACAAACCTCAGATATTTTCTGTAGTTCGGGTGAATTGGTACGTGAAAATCTGGCGTCCTGTAGGTCTATTGAAACCATCCAGTCTTCCTGTTTGGTGCCTGCTAGGACTGACGCAGATGTCTCCATGGCAAACTTGACTTTGCTTACGTACTTGTTCAGTGGACTTACGTCCAGAACTGGTCTCCAACCCCCCGAGTTCTTGGGTACCAGAAAAAGTCTGTTGTAAAAACCCTCTGATGAGAGGTCCTTTACCTCTTCTATTGCTGCTTTTGATAGCATCTGGGTCACCTGTTCTTGAAGAGCTGCTGCTTTGCTCCCCGAGTAAGTAGCTGTCAACTCTAACGGTTCTTGTGAAAGAGGGGCTTCCTTAGGAAGGGAATCTTGTATCCTTCCTTCAAAACTTCGACTGTCCATCGTCCGCTCCCCCTTTGGCTCCACTCTTGCCAAAAGTGGGATAACCTGGCTCCCACTTGTGTCTGGAGGTTGTTGTGATCATTTCTTGGATTTGGGTTGCTGCTTGGGGTTCTTACGAGGTTGTCCTCCAGCAGCCATTCTCTGACTTCCTCTCGAAAGGGCTCTCCCACGAAAGGGCTGACGCGCGTAGGAGGAGCTTCCTTGTCCTTCCTGGCTAAAAAGTTTGCCGGAAGAACTTTCCTAGCAGTCCTTGTGATCAGATCTTGCGTTGATTGTTGCGCAAGGGCTGCTGATAAGTCCTTAACCAGCTCTGAAGGGAAGAGCTGTTTAGATAAGGAGCATACAACAGTTCAGATTTCTGAGCTAAAGTCACTCCAGAAGACATGAACGAACACAACATAGCTCGTTTCTTGATAACACCTGCTGTGAAAAGGGCAGAAAGTTCGACCGACCCGTCCCTCACAGCTTTATCGAGACAGGCAATAAGGTGCATTTGCGTGTCATTCTTCTGATCTGAAACCTCTGCAAGAGCTGCAAGAGTCCAGTCCATCAAGCTGAAGACTTCAATAGTTCTGAAGACGCCTTTCAGCAAATGATCCAACTCCGAAGTGGACCACAGAACCTTGGCTTTAGTCATGGCTGTTCTCCGTGAAGAGTCAACGAGTCTGGAGAAGTCCCCTTGGGAGGAGGCAGGAACTCCCAAACCGAGAGCTTCCCCAGTCTCGTACCACACGCTGGATCTAGAAGCCAATCTTGTCGGGGAAAGGAAAAAGTTGTCTTTCCTTGTTTCTTCTTCTTCAAAATCCAATCATTCAGTGTCGAAAAAGCTCTCTTCACTGATTTGGCCAACACTGTCTTCTTGAATGAGGAAGACTTCTGGGGTCTACCCATCAAAATTGGGAGGGAGGACTCCGAGGTACGGCCTGATGAAAATCATTGGGAAATAAGTCCGCCAAAAGAGTAAGAAGTCTTTTCAGATCAGCAGCATGAAGAGTTTCTTGAGTTTCCTCTTCCGAGATCTCTTCCAAAGGATCCGCTATTTCCGATGTCGAACGAGTGGGGGAAACGTGTGAATCGTGCTGCTTGCGTGCGTCACGCATGCGTCCAACTTGCTGCGAGGAGCTTCACGATCCTTGTTCCCTCCCCGTCACTCGTGCGGCTTGTTGCGGGAAGCGTCTATGAGCGCTGCAACTTGCCGCGAGTTTGCGTCTTGCTGGTTGTTAGCGTCTTGTTGTTCTGATTCTTGCCTTACCCTCTTCTTGGGTCTGTTGACGTCCTTAGATTCCTTCTTGTGTGTTTCTTCTCTTAGTCCTTGCGACTTGTAAGAGTCAAAAGAGACGCAAGGGACTGCTGACTTCCGACAAGAACTTTACTTGAGGTGCCGCTTGCTGCTGGGAAACAACTGGAGATGGCACTGCACTAGCTTCCACAACTTCGGAGACTCTAGCTGGGATCTTTTGATGAAGAGGTGGTGACGCAGCTTGCGACACGTCCCATTCTGGGGCGGGGAGAAGCGTGAACTGAAGTCATGTATACGTCTTCTTCCTCCGACGAGCTATCGTCTTACGCCTCTGTTTAGGCGCAGAAACGCCGTCTTCTTCCGACAGGAATCTCTCTGGAGAGCTCCATTTGCTGCAAGAGGGTTGTTGGAGCGGGAAGGGGACCTGCGTCTCTTGATAGGTCTAGACTCTTGTGACTGACGCCAACCACGTCTGGGTCTTGCGTCATCCGAGGAAGACGAACACGTCCTCATCTCGCCTTTCCTGCGGCGAGGGGAGCGTCCTGGGATGCGTCAACAGGATCGCTCGGGGACGTCCGCTCGTTGTTCAACGTCTCTCACCTCCCTTAGCCTGTCGGCGTTCCTTCTCCCAGGGGTTGGGGAGCATGGAAGAGGTCTAGGGCTAGGAGCGTGACAGACACGAATGGACGCACCCTCCACTGCACTAACACTGTCACCGAACTTTTGTTGCAAACTATGCACTGCCCCCACATCACTTCCCTATCCGAAGAAAGGGATTGTACAGAAACTCCTATGGCAGAAATAGCAGCCATTATATCCTTTAAAGACGGATTACTTACTCCCGACTCCGCAGGAGGATCGGGTACTAAAGCCTTAGGGTTAGGATCAGGAATATTAGTATCAGACAAGTTAGAAAGGACTTGACTATCAGAAGACCTAGCTGAAAGAACACTGGAAGATCTAGCTCTCCTAATTCTGTCCTTTTCCAATCGCCTCACATAGCGATCATACTCTCTCCACTCTTTCTCGGACAAACTTTCACACTCCTTGCATCTATCATCAAATGCACACACATGATCTCTGCATTTCTTACAAACTGTGTGGGGATCAAGAGCAGCCTTTGGAAGCCGGTTCTTGCATCCCCTAACACACATTCTAACAACAGGGTCAGCCATCTTGAAAAGCAAGTACAAAAACAATTGTAACAGTCAGAAACGAACAAAAGATAGGCTAACAATGAGAAACGAAAAATCCAGGAAGATCCAAAATCAGCGAAAGCCATCAACAAAAACCAAACAAGTAATGGGTACTTCACCAATTGTAGTAAAGCAAACCAAAGTAGAGCGAATTTCCAACGTGTTGATAGAACGACGGCAGGGAATTTCTGAGGACAATTGGGAATGGTTCCAGTTACCTGGTAGAGGGCGCTCAGGTATGGCCACCTGACCATCTATCGGCGATTGCCGCGAATTTTGAATTTCTGCCGTTGCGCATGACTAATCGGCGGGATAAAGCTATATATATGTAACTACCAGGGAAGTTAGATATTTACAAGGCAGTGCGGTGGTATAACTACTGGCCGGGTAGTTGGGTGGTGGCAGTGGGGAACCCACGCTACTGCCCTCCCGGCATCACGCATTCACTTTACTTTCCGGTCTATGGCAGATTGTGGGGAGGCCTGAGGTGGGTAACCTGAGTAAAGGCCCTCGGGTTTGTATGTTAGGAAAAATGCATTTTGCTTTTAAATAAAAATTGCAATTTGTTCCTACACAAATACAAACCCTTGGTCCTTTACTTATATGGGGACTCATGATTCGGTAGGAGGAATCTGAGTGTAGGTCTCTGAACGACTGGAAGTTCAACTACACCTTATGTTCTCCTGGGGTAAGAGCCAGCAACCAGGAGGACATAGCCACTGGACAGTGATCACTGTTATAAGAACTGGAGTGTCACGAACCAGTCTACTAGACCGTTCTTGCTACGACGAGGTTACGGTAGGTAAGCAAACACACAGCAAGGTGAAAGACAGAGAGAACCTTCCCCAGCCACAGAAGAGGTGACCCGAGGATGTTGGGGACTAAGGACCAAAATGAAGAATGGGTCTGGTAATTAGCCCGCAACCCCTTCCCCTCCTTGTAGGGGAAAGAGGGAACATTACATTGAATGTGTACCTGAAAGGCAACAAAGATTAGGATACTCAAGACATGAAAATCACCTGCGTCTGACGTCTGGTTCAGCTTGTACAGCCCAAACTCTCTGCCTGAAGGAAAGAAGCTGGATGACAGGAAGGGAGAGCCAGTCACTCACCTTTCACGCCCAATCATGCACGCACAACAGATGAGACACAACACTGCCCTGTACAGGAGCTGGGTAAGTTACACAACTTGTTGAGCAGCCACCACTGGACCCAAGGAGAAGGTATCCAAGGACCTATGGGTAACATCCCGTAGGTAAAAAGACGTGAATATGGTCTGGCGTGACCACACCCCGCTCCCAGTACCTGCTGAACCGACAGGTTCTTCTTGAATGCCAAAGTAGGCGCAATCCCTCTGATTTCATGAGCACGGAGGCGTAGACTGCTGGCAACGTCCTCTCCAGCTGCTGCGAACAATTTCTTGATAACCTCACAAAGCCAGAAGGAGATCATGTTCTTGGACACCTTCTTAGGGATCCCGGTGCCTGAGACGCCAAGTTCTCTTCAGATAGCGCAGCATCTCGACAGGGTCATTATTAACGAAGTCACCCCGGGGTAGGATCGTGGAAGACTCAAATCAAGCATCGAGGACTGCTGGATTCTGTTTCTTCGCTACGAACTCCGGGATGAACTCAAGCATCACTGATGCCCACCCCCTTGAGTGTTTACCTGCAAAGGAAAGTCCCTGTAATTCACTAATACTCTTCGCCGATGCCAGGGCAAGCAAGAAGACAGTCTTGAGAATAAGATCCCTGTCTGTGGCTTCTCGCAGTGGCTCGTTTGGGGCACGAGTCAGGCTCCACAAAACGAGAGACACATCCACTCAGGGGGACTGAGTTCCCTGGGAGGGTAAGACCGTTCGAAGCTCCTCATCAGCAACGATATCTCTAGGGAAGACGAGATATCGATGCCTTTCAACTTCAGGACCAAGGCTAACGCAGCTCTGTATCCCTTTACCGCTGAAACTGACAGGAGCTTCTCCCGACGAAGTTAGACGAGAAAGTCCGCTATCTGCTGAAGAGTGGCTCCGACTGGAGAGTAACCCCATCTACGACACCAACCACAGAGGACAGCCCACTTTCCCTGGTAAACCGCTGCAGAAGACTTCCTGAGGTATCCTGCCATCTCTGTCGCTGCTCGTAGAGAAAGGCCTCTCGCTCGCAAGAGATGGTGGATAACCTCTGGGAGAGAAATGACAGGGAGGCCACGGCCTGGTGGTACCGTTCAACATGCGGCTGACGTAGAAGGTTGTTCCAGAGGGGAAGCTCTCTCAGTGCCTCTGAGAGCAGGGCCAGCAGGTCCGGATACCAAGCAGCCTCGGGACGCTTGGGAGCCACCAGGATCATTCGTAGATTCATTGACGCCAGGACTCGACTGAGAACTGGACGAGTCAGACAGAATGGGGGGAAAGGCATACACCTCGAGGTTGTCCCACGAGTGCTGGAAGGCATCTTCTGCAGCTGCCCATGGGTCCGGTACGACGGAGAAGAAGGTTGGAAGCTTCCTGTTGTACAGGGTGGTGAACAGATCCACTACTGGACGCCCCCACAGGTCGAAGAGCCTGTCTGCCACACTCTGGTGAAGGGACTACTCGGATCCCACCATCTGATCCTGAAGGCTGAGCATGTCCGCCAGAACGTTCCTCTTGCCTGGAATGTATCTGGCCGACAGCTCCATGGAGTGGGTTACTGCCCACTGGTGCACCTGCACCGTCAACGCGTGGAGAGCATGGGAGACAAGTCCCCCTTGCTTGTTGACATATGCCACTACGGTCGTGTTGTCGCTCATCAACACCATCGAGTGTCCCATCAGATGGTCCTGGAAGCACTGAAGACCTACGAACGCTGCTTTCATCTCCAGGACGTTGATGTGAAGGTGCTTGTCGTGATGGTCCCACACGCCTGAAGTCAGCAACTCCTCCAGGTGTGCATCCCAGCCCTCCTTCGATGCGTCTGATCAATGCGTCTGAGAAGAGTAGCATGTCCGGAGGCCGAGAGGACAGAAGTGTCCCTATGCAGAGGTTCCTGCCGTCCATCCACCAGTCGAGATCGTTCCTCACCTCCTGAGAGATGGGTACGAGAACTGACTGGGGCTCCCGAGACTGATCCTAGAAGTCCCTCAGTCTCCACTGGAGAGACCGAAGGTGGAGTCGACCATGCGGTACGAGCTTCTCCAATGACGACAGGTGACCGATCACGACTTGCCACTGTTGAGCTGGCTGTTCCTGCCTTGACAGGAACTGCCTTGCCACCTTCCTGAACGTGCTGATTCGAGCCTGTGAGGGAAAGACTCTGCCTGCTGCCGTATCGATCAGCATGCCCAGATACCGAGTCCTCTGTTTGGAAATGAGATCCGACTTCCTGAAGTTGATCACGATACCTAGTTCGCAACACAACCCGAGGAGGTGATCTCTGTCCTGTAGGAACTGCAAGCGGGAGCTTGCCAGGACTAACCAATCGTCGAGATACCTCAGAAGACGTATCCCATGTGAATGGGCCCAAACTGACACCAAGGTGAACACTCGCGTGAATACCTGCGGCGCGGTCGAGCCCGAAACACAGTACCCTGAATTGGTAGACCACTCCCTTGAGGACAAAGCGAAGGCACCGATGAGATGATGGATGAACAGGTACCTGGAAGTACGCATCCATCAAGTCCATCGTCAGCATGAAGTCATCCTCCCTAATGGCTGACAGTACCGTTCGCACCATCTCCATCTTGAACTGAGTCTGGCGAACGAAACGATTCAGGGGGGAGAGGTCGACTACTGGCCTCCACCCGCTGGAAGCTTTCTCCACGAGAAAGATCCTGCTATAGAAGCCCGACTTCGATGACTCCCTTGCTCAACATAGTTTTGACCTCCCGAAGTAGGGCCTGTCTCTTCTGGGGGTCTTGAAGGTAAGAGGGGAACTGGAACGGTGTGTCAGTGAGGGGAGGCGGTGACTCGAAGGGAAGAGAATAGCCCTCCCCGAGGACATCCACTACCCAGGTTTCCGCTGCGTATCGCTGCCAAGTTGCCCAGTGGCATGATAGGCACCTCCCCACCAACGGCAGCATCTGAGGGGGCTCGCTGTCCCTAGTGAGCTTCTCCTCTCTTCTTTTTTGCCTTACCTTTCCTCTTCGGAGGGAACAGGTTGGCAAAAGGGACCCTGCAGTTCCTTCCATGGAGGCAAAGAAGAAGAAGAGGTCTGGACTTTCCCTCGAGCGCTCGTCAAAGCACCAGACTTCTTCGGGCTGAGGTGCTAGCCTGGCTCAGTCTGGGCAGCAGGACAAGAAGGGTGCACGACACCTTTCGTCGCTGCCTGGTGGACAAGATGGTCATGCTCATCGGCCTTCCTCTTGTCCACCGCAGCATCCACCTCTCCTCTGGGGAAGAGGGAGGTGGCATCCAGAATTGGTCCATTGCGCAGGGAGACTGCAGCTTTGGCGCCCACTAATCTGTGGATTCGGGACAACACTGCATCCCGTCTCCTTAGTACCAGGTTTGCTCAGAGGTTTGCCATCTGGTGGGTTATAAATGAAATGGCTTTCCCACCAGACTGGCAGACTCCTGAAGGTCGGGTCTTTGCTCTGAGCGCCAGACAAAGACGCGATCCTTGACAACACGAAGGCCCAGTTGTCGAGCCAGGAGATCGCTTGGAGGGCAGACAGAGCTGTCTCCTCCAAGGCGTTCAACTCAGCTTGTGTGAGAAGCGCAAGCCCCCAGTTAGCTGAGCTGAAGTGGCAACAGTAGGTAGACGAGTTAGCCCCGGTTCCACTACCTTCTGCTGCAGTGCTCCCTCCGAGGGTACGTAGTATTTCTTCTGTCTTGGGAGAGGGGGAGGCAACAGCTTGGTGGAGCGAGTCGAGCAAAGCAAAGACGCTGGTCCAGAGACCAAGTCGTTCAGGCTATCCGCCAAGGGAGACCAGTGTAGACCTAGGGAGGGTTTCGGCTCCCTCTTGGAAGCTTAAAATGCCTCCAGCCTGGACGACCGTTCTTCCGAGGGAGTCGGAAGTGGTTCCTCCAGACCGTTGTGCTGACGGATCAGCGCAACGACCTCAACAAATGCCCTCTGCGTTTCCGGAGTGTCCGGATCTTTTGGAAGAGGACCTTCCGAGAGACGGTCATCTAGAAAGGCCCCTCCCGCATGAGAGCCCGAGACAGACCCCGATTCTCTGCCCCATACAACAGAGGCGTACGACCTCTCACTCAGTTGGAGTGAGGAAGGACCAGACACCCCTGATGTTGATTGCACAAGGGCCTCAGCAAACACTACCGTCGCGTCCACTGGTATAACCAGTGGAAGCCACGGACCCCTCACAATCTCCAACCCGCAGTGGAGCGTTGTGAGAGGGCCTAGACGGACTTAGCTGTCTGGGCGAGCGACCGTCTTGACGATCAGGGGACGGCCTCCTCTCAGCCGATCCACGCTCCGACGCTGGACAATCCTCCACACTGGAGCGTGTAGAGGAGACCAACACGGGCGTGGACTACCGATTGGAGACCGCCGTCCCTATCGTCCGGGCATGTTCCAGCTTTCTTCGATGCTGAAACAGACGAAGAAGGCTGCAGGGACCCCTTCCTGGTTCCTCCCGACGTCTTGGGAGCCGAGATGTCATTGGGCACCTTCCCCGATAATCCTTTGTCCGACTTGGGCAAGGATGACGGTTTAGGTGGAGGAGAAGCCCGAAGGCTCTTCCCTTCTTGCGTTCCGTGCTCGAGCTCGCTACAGGAGAGGAGCGGCTTGAGTCTGCACAGTCTCCCCTAGGCGACCGTGCCTTCGGCAACACTCACGAGGTGCCGAAATGGAACCAGTTCGAGAGGACAAAGCTTCCAAACCGTCTGAGGAGGGTACTGAGGTAACCTTCCCAGCGGTCTTCCCCCTGAGGGGAGGACTGCACCCCCTTAGAAGAGTGAGTCTTCTTAGGGACTTAGAAGAGGGGGGTGAAGAGGCAGACGAAGACAAAGATGAAGATGAGGACGACAAGGATGAGGTGGAAGACGAAGACGGGGACGGCTGGCATGCTCGCTTCTTCTTCTTCTTCTCGATCAGCAATAACACCACATCCCCCAGCTTACCGAAGACACACCAGGGGTCGACGGGGGCGGGGGCAGCAACAGCAGATGACACAAGAATCCGAGAACCAGCAGGCGACTCATGCCATGAACGTATAGTGGTGGTAGGCACAACTGGGGCAGACAGGTAACGTTGGATGGAACGTCTGGATAACAGGCACGGGCAACGGTGGAAGCATGGTGGGAGGCGCGGGACTGTAGCCAGGCGGGGGTGGGGTGACCGAGCAGACCGGCCCGGCTACCGTCAACACAGACAGCTGGAGTCGGAACCGCACTATATGCATGGTGCGTTCCTACCGTGGTCATCACGCTCCCCAGCAACACAGCGGTGACAGTAGTGGTTGTGAGAGCGTTGACTATGTGGGTAGTGGGGGGAGGGAGCAGTACTCCCGCCCGCGGTGCAGTGTTGATGTGCTCGAGGAGTAATGATAGATCAGGGCTGCCAACCATCCTGAGCGATTCCCATGCCTGACTTAAACCCGGCACAGATGACAACCCTGTGGAAGACAAAGGAGGGTAGGGCACGCTGGGTGAGGGGGAGAACTGAGAGGAGTGTAGGCTAGGTCCACCGATCTCGCCTCCTCTATGACTGCGGGTGCAGACACAGGGGACAGCGAGACAGACTCAGCACTGTGAATTGGCAGCAAGGGAAGGCCTTCAGGGCTCAGATACGACTGCGAAGGATTAGCAACCATCAGAGTCGAAGGTGCCGAAGACAGCACCTCCGACGCCTTAGTCTCCTTACGCTTGTATCTAGGCCTCCGAGAATACCTATCCCACTGCTCGGGGGACCAAAGCCGGCACTCATCGCAAGGTTCATCAACAGTACAATCAGGAGGGTCCTTGCTCCCTTTCCTACATTTTAAGCAAAGGGAGTGGGGATCTGAATCCGCACTACAGCAATAAAGGTGCCACATTTTCTATCCTTACCAGGACATACCCGGCGCACAGGCTTATCCAAATCATCGGTTTGTAATAGTTCATCCATAATTACAAACGCACACAGCTATACGGAAGTAACAGAAAAAACAGGAACAAACTTGCTGATAACGCAAAATAATGTACCATTAGTTATATCTGGATTACAGTTACTCTTGATTTCAGCTGTTACTGAAATAAAACTGTTTGCACAAAAAGTGGTTCCACTAACCTGAACTCTCATATCCTATTGCCTGACACCAGCATTGGCAACATTACCATACATCTACACCAAATACAACTGCACCTGGACCAATACTAGCAAACATAAAGGAAGCACTAACTGATTTTAAAGCTGCTAATAACACCATCAATCAAATGTACACTATGCAGCAAAAGTTATGCGGCTTTTTTATTTTTGTACTGGACAAGTGTTGTTCTCAAGTTTCCACGAGTACTAAATCTTATATTTCACTTTGTAAACATGTGTATGTATGAGGAAAAATTAGTCACTTACCATGTAGATTCTTAACATTGAAATATATTGGATCGTGAAAAACAAAAATATTTCATGCAACAATAATATTTCAAAACGAAAACTGAATACGTTACTGTAGCATGAACCCCTCGCCTCACCGTGACTCCAGTGAGTCGTGGAACGGTCAGTCTGGATACAATGAAACTGTAAAAGAGGATGTCGCTTTTGTAGTTTGTTTAAAAAGCAAATGTTAGTAGTCAGGATCATGACTTCAATACTTGCAATAAATTATTACAAGTCATAGCTTAGGCTATATCCAAGGCTACATAAGTCTAGTCTCCCAAGGGGCTGCTTTAGTTTGAAGAAAAAAATAATAAATAAATAAATAAATAAATAAGCGAGGTGGAGAGTAATAATCACTATTAAAAATACAAGTAATTCTAACTTTTTATGATTTTACTTTTACTTTAGGAATGGAAGACTATAACCAGGTCGGGTATTATCAGCCACACCTACTGTGTGTAGATTCTGCAGGATGACAACAACAACGTATTATAAATAATAATAACAATAATAATAATAATAATAATAATAATAATAATAATAATAATATTGGCTGTACAACATACTAGGCTATATTTCAGATAGCAACAATATACAATATAGTTGCGTCAAATCTTTGTAACTTATAAAGGGTGTCTATAAGACCATAATGCAGGATTTGTGAAATTCCCCCACGTTCTTGGTGCGGTATACTTCCGTCATTATTTTCTTCACAGGCCTATAGGCTTAATAAAAATGATATAATAGAGAAGTGAGGAGTGCACTTGGCCTACAGGTGATGTGAGGGGAGGCAAACTGAGCCATTTAAACAGCTGATGTTTGGTTAGACCACCCCCACAACTACATCTCCAATATGTTCATTACATGACTATATGGTGGCTAAAAAGTCAAATTCATTAAGTATTTACATCTTTTCATATTTACCATAATTAAAAATTACTGTGTTAATGTTTTTACAATGATCTAGCTGCTATTTTGATAAAAAATATATCATCGATACTTTAAAACCATGCTTGGTGAACTGTAGCTTTTTTCGAGTGAAGTTGCAAAATGTTGCGTCGCTGCACCTTAGCGTCATTAGAAATGTGATGGTAAGAGTTGCCAGTTAGTGAATTTTGAACAAAAATCACTGAAATTGGGTTACACAACTTTTGCTGCATGCTGTACCTACTGACTATTGTATTAACATCAAAGACTGAAAGACTGAACACAACAAAAACAACAAATTTTCTGCCCTTCAGCCTGGTTACACAGGGAGGCATACTGCAAAATGAGAAGACAACTCAAGCTTAGGAACACTGACTTAACAATCAAGTATGACAGACGGCTATATAAACATCATTATTATTATTCAGTATATGAAACCTATTCACGTGGAACAAGCCCACAGGGGCCACTGACTTGAAATTCAAGCTTCCAAAGAATATGGTGTTCTTTACGAAGAAGTAAGAGGAAGTAAAGTGAAATACAGAAAGAAGAGATCCCACTTATTGAAAAAAAATTAATAAATACATAGATAAAAATGTAGTATAACTGATTCAAGGAAAAGATATTACAGTACTCTATACTACAATACCTGATGTGAGACTTGCCTGCTATCTGAAGCTACATCAACTGACAAATAAGGCATCATTTATTTTGATCAATTCCCCTTACCCAGAAACCCTAATTTCCCTTCAGTGACACCCCATTAGGGTTAAACATGGGACAATAGTGTGGTAGGTGGGGGAGGGGGGAGTTTGTAATGGATTAACCAAGGATTTGTGATGTAGCCTAAATGAGGATCATGCTTACTTTGGGGGGCAGGGGAGGACAGTTCCGGGAGACAAGGGCCCCTTCTCCACCCCCAAAAGCCACGTTAGGGCACAGCGTCCAAGGTTGGGTTAGGTAAGTGTACGTCAGGCTAGGTCACATTTACTCTGAAATAGCTTACCTAGGCCTACTACAAAAATAGGCTTCATCTACTGAATAATAATAATAATAACAATAATAATAACAATAAAATGACTGCTACAGTAGGCCTGACCCCTCATTCTACATTTGTGTTAGGCTAATGCTTCCAAGCAGGCCTAGGCCTATTTTTTTTACTTCTCTACCAAAAACTCGTTTCCCTCTGTGGTCCGCGTAATAATTGGTCGAGTGATTTGCGCCCCATCTACGGGCCCCACAACTTCCCAAAATGGACAGAAATGCATCAAAACACAAGACAGGCGAAGTTGGGAATGCATGATTTGACAAGAAACAAGCTTGACATGCCATTACCATTAAAAAAACATACCCATAGCGTTTACCCGCGAATTAATATGTCATTATATTATGTCATTATACCGGCACACTTTAAAAAAAGGCCGCATTGTCCGGGCAGAGAAGACACGAGTCAATCTGGGTTACTGA
Source organism: Macrobrachium rosenbergii (assembly GCF_040412425.1). Classification (NCBI taxonomy): domain Eukaryota; kingdom Metazoa; phylum Arthropoda; class Malacostraca; order Decapoda; family Palaemonidae; genus Macrobrachium; species Macrobrachium rosenbergii. The sequence continues at coordinate 6,160,484 of NC_089759.1, read as the reverse complement.
CCTATCCCAGTTCCAGTCCCACTTCACCGAAGGAGTGACGCCCGTCGTCCAGGAGGCGAAGGCGTCGTTCTTGTTGTTCGTTCCGACGATATATCCCGTGACGACACCTCCCGCCGCTGCAGCGACGACGCTCAAGCGGCTAACGTTTCGCAGCCAAGACATTATCGGTGGAGGAATCTGGCCGCCGCTGGCACTTGACTTGTTTAACTTGAGGAGCGAAGGAGCGCTGTCTATCGTCACTCCTGGATCGCTACTGAATCAGATCGTCTGTTGACGTTTGGGTGGCTTGTTTTCTACGTATCGGTAAGCCTTTAAATAACAACTTACCAATTATTTCGTTATTTATATATATAAATTATTTTTAAAATAATTTGAAACTATTTTATAGTATAAAAAAATACTTTAATATACAAATTTAAAGTTTTCATTAGAATAATACCAGTGACTTATCTGTGTTTGTATTAAGTGTTATAAGAAACTCAACCAACTGTTTGTGCCCGTGTCAGGTAATTTACAATGAAAGTAACCAGATACTCAAATGCTGTGGCGCGTGAGTTGGAATAGATTTAACAGAGTTGCATGACAAAACAATAGAGACAAACTTGTTTACTTGTGATCGAAATGCTATGAAGTCTGCAACATCGGTACACTGGGATTTTAGGATAGTTAGCTGAGAAGTAAAACTTACTTCTTTGTAATGAATGTGTTAAAAGATTTGATTGACACATTGCCCAAATCTTGTTCGTTTAAGTTTTCACGTGAAATTGGAAAAAGGAGTATAAATTAAAATTTGAATTTCAATGTATGTTGCAAATGTGGTACACATACAGTGAAGTATTAGTAATTGTAAAAATAACTGCTGTATTTTAGCATGCTGACAAAACTTTGGTTGGCGTTTTTTAGACATATTCACATGGATGTGGTAGGAGAAATTGGACATTTACTACAAAACAAAAGTATGTCAAACCCTTTTCGTTAAGTTGAAAATTGAAGCCAATAATTCATTATATATAATTCAATACAATACAACAATTAAGATCACCATCTTTAATTGTTAATACACAACCCATCACTTCATTTTGATTTATAATAAAAGTACATTTCCAGTTTGAGCATGTAGTCCTGCAATATGTGTGCAAAAAATATCATTTTTATATCTCACAGTCATTGCATATACTTTGCTACTCCAAAGAAGCCTGTTGCCATTACTTGGATATTCGCTAACAGGAAGAAAAATAAAACGTCCCTTTTCCGGTCAAATATGCAAAATTATGAGAATTTGCTTGAGTAAATATAATTATAAACAGCCATGTTTACAAATGTTGCACATGTGAAATATTTATAAATCTGTAAAAAAAGCTTAATATATTTATACAGAATTACCAGCTTTTTCATCATGTTGCAACATTACCAGTAAGTTCTTACATATCATAATCATTTGTTTAACATTCATATTAAGCTAAAATCCATGAAACAGTTTTAATGAAATGAAAAGTTGTTTAAAGCCTTCACGAGTTCAAATAATTTTTGAGTGATATAGGAAAGACCTTTTTTTGGTATTAGGCTTGTCCAGATGGTGGAATCCGATATTTCAAGAATAGACAAATTTAGCAAAAGTTTAGTTACTCCCTTTCACAGTATGTTGTTCATGCAAGGTGTCATCGTTTAAAAAGATATGACTAGTAAAAATGACTAAGGATTACACATTTTTACTGAATGGAATGTGTGGATTTACTTAAGTAGTTTTTAGTTTTCGGTAAAAGAAAACTATTAACAACACTGGCCCGTGCTGAAAATTTCATGGGCCGCGGCTGAGTGTCATGGGCCGTGGCTGAGAGTTTCATACAGCATTTACGCTGTACAGAAAACTCGATTGCGCCGACGAAACTTCGGCGCATTTTTTACTTGTTTTTTGTATTTCCTCCCTATCTCCGACTGGCTCCTTCGAGCATAACAGCTTGTACTGCGCTCATAGCTTAAGGAATATTCAACTGTCTAATTAATTTACATCTGAGAAACTCAAGCAAGGAAAAGAAGTGCATCCTTTCCAAACAAGTACACAAATTTAATCAGAGCCAGAATTGTGACAGGAGGGAACAGGATTTCCCATTCCCTTAGAGTTTGTAGGAAGCTCCATTAGGCCTATACTCCTCAGTCCGGATGCCAAGACAGTTACTGAGGAATAAATCTTCGAATGCCAGAGCAGAGAATAACTTTCTGAAAGGAAACGCAATCTATGAGAGATTTATCGAACCGAAAGTGTACCTTTTTAAGATAAAGCTACCCTATGCAGTTGCATACTCTTCAGTCCTGTGCAAAGTTCCAGTTCGTGCACATACTCTGTTAGGCCTATACTCCTCAGTTCGGATGAGAGGAATAAATCTTCAAAGATCAGAGCAAATGATAACTTTCTGAAAGGAAATGCAATCTATGAGAGATTACTCGCAACGAAATTGTATCTTTTTAAAACAAAGATACCCTATGCAGCTGTAATTTTGAGCAACTTTTGCTGTGATGACACTACTGTCCTTTGTGAAGTTCCTGTTCACGCACAAACTCTTGAAAATCCTCCTGGGTGACAAAAATAGAATCTTTAGAAGATCTTTATGGTGTTATCTTAAATGGGCATTCAGCCATAAAGATACTTCCTCCACTAAATGTAATAGGGATAATTACAGCTCAGAATTGAGCTAGTCATCTGCTGCTTCACTGGGTGTGACGCTGTTGATATTTGTAGTGGGAGGACTGTAAAGTCTCCGCTCAACGGGGTTTCTGTGAAAAACCTCCCGTTTTCTATGGTGCCTTCACACCTGACCCTAGGTCATGGTGCTCAGCCCTATTTTTCATTATGTAATTGTACATTTATTACCTATTCATTTTTTGCCCTTATACACAGTGTATGTGTCAGAGTATTTTTGTGTCTAATCTACTATCGGCAATTGTCACGTTATCTGTATGTACCTGTCCTGTTTTGTATAGAGAATAATTGACCTCGGGTCACTTGTAAGTCTTTGTGCTGACGTCCGCACGCCGCTTTATAAGCGGGCCGCTGCCTCAATAAACTTTACGGGCTGCTCTAGGAGCAAGAGCCCGTGCTGGCACAAGGCCAGCTAAATCTAAAACAACAACATCAATAAACTTGTTACGGGCTGCTCGAGGAGTAAGAGCCCGTGCTGGCACAAGGCTAGCTAAATCTGAAACAACAAACAACATCAATAAACTAGCAGTTCTTGTCTACCTGCTCTTTCTTTCGCACCCTCTCACAGGACAACTCCGGAACAGGTCAGATTGTAGGAACACTGAGAAACAGCTAATGAATGTGGTCGTAACAGTGATAAAAACAAAAGCTATACGCTAATATATGTCTAAGATATACGTAAATGATAAAGGTAATTGAAAAAAAAGCATAAATAGGAGTAATTATCAATCATTTGACCAAAACCGATCTCAAAAACATTTGAAAATGTCCTTCTTCAAGCAAGACTGACAGTGGTATCGTTATGGGGGAGCCTGGGCTCCCCCATGCAGATGCTTAGTCCCCCACTGGATCCTCCAGTTGAAATTCCCTTTGTAGCTAAACTTTAACCGTTTGGTGGTCAAAACCAGAATTATAGTTATAGGTTCTTAATACAAATGACAATTTGTTCATGATATTTTGATCCAACTTAGTGTTATCAACTTATGTATGAAATTATTGAAACTAGTTATTGTTTTGAATAAGTGCAATGCATTTTGCTACTGCTGCTTAAAGTTAATTTCCAGGAGAGGAGATGAAGAGGAGGGAATTGGATAGGCTGAAATTCTGAAGAGATTTTAGAGGGTCATAAGCCTTTTGTGTTATTGATGATATGCACTATTTTGATATAATTACATGACAAGGATATTATGTTATAGTTGAAAATTAAAACTTAATAACAAAAATTAGGCCAGTGTTGAATATAAGGTTGTGATGAAATTTACATTAAAGTATTTGATATATTTGCACATAGTAAGAGTTGAAAATTAATTGAAAATTGAACTCTATAATTTCAAATCCAGGTTTACTAATTACTAATATTACCATTGTCCTTCATTCACATGGATATATACATTCGAGAATAGTATATTTTACTAATTACAGAATTGGTACATTAGTTTTGTGTAATTTTCTTTGGCTCCCCCAAAATGTATCTTGGCCCCACCTAGGACTCCCCCACTGATGGAATGCTAGCTGCGCCACTGAAGAAGACTGATGGAAAATGTAACATTCAGTGATAAGTAAACGTTATAGCAGAATGTTGATTTGAAAAAAAGTAATGCCTCTGAGTCAAAGAAAAAAAAGAAAGATTCACAACTTTGACAATCAAGAATACAGAGCAACTGTGATTTCGAAGATAGAAAAATCACGTTAGTTTACGAGAGATGAGGAAAAATGTTTTCTCTATCAGGTACCAATGGGCAAATTTTATAAGAAAAAATGGATAAATAAAGTAAAAATATGCATGGAGGAATCAATAGAATAAAGCAGCTGGAAAATATAAATCAAAAGGCTTATGTATACTCGTGAATATAACTCAAAGTGGAAAATGAGGTAGCAGAAAAATCACATTTATTTATTTACAGACATTACAAGCTAAATACCCTGAAGATAAAAAGCAAATAATTTCAGATATCCTTGTATTTCCAGACTTAACAAAGACACCGAATTTTAAAAAATGGTATCAAAATTTTAGAAAAGTGACAAAGCAATGGTAAAAATTGTACAGGAGCATGAACATACAGCTACTTGCAACTTTATTACTAAAATATAACTTCAGTGTTGTCCAGTAACTTATCCCAAACGCAAATATTACTAGTTCATTGCATTTTGTTTTTTAGAACGTAGCAAACTGGAATGGAAGAACAAAAACAAGTGAACTTTGAGATTACCGGAGCACAGGCTCGAGAAAATTCGGAAGAGATAGAGAGCCGTTATAGAGATTATTTCTTATCACTTTGTAATATATCTTACTACATTCTAAATTCACAATCAAAATAAAAATATGTATTTTTATGAGATAAGATAAAGGCAAATTTAATATATAAATAAGTACATTATATATTTTTGAGTGTGATTTATTTTCCAGCTTTGTTATTGTTGCAGAGACATCTAGCGGTGGTTCCTTTCAGTCTTACCATTGTTGGTGAGTGTTGGTCTGGTTTCAGAACGGTATTTATCTTGTAATATCTTCGTCATCTTTTATTTTTGTGCATCTTTAACGGTATATTTAGATACTATTTTAACTATGAAGCTTGCGAAGCACCAAAATGGTAGTAGTTAGTGATTATTATATGTGTATAAAAGGTTTGTTTGCCAGGTTCTTGCCGATATACCGAGGCAATGTGTATGATCAGGTTTCCATTTTTATAAATCGGGAATATTTGACGTAATGTGAATTCTGATATAATCGGCGAAAGTTGTAATGTTGATGTGTGTTGTTAATGATTAAATTAAGAGAATCAAGTTATATTTTGTATCAGTAGTTATCGGGTACGGATATATGCATATGTACATAGAAGGTTTTGATATATTGTATTTTGTGTTTGCGATATTAAATACTGTTCCTTGTTGGTAATTTCTGCTTAAATTCAACGTAATTTAACATGGAGTTACAGGCTGGTTAATTTCATGGTCTTTAGACGAACCGAAATTAGGAATGGCCTTTGCATTTCGTATTTTTCTCGTTAGGGTAGAGGCCAGGCCATAATATGGCCTTTCAGCCATCAGTGCGCTTCATGTGGTGCACCGTAATCATTATCTTAGAGGTATTATTACAGTTTCGGTCAAATTCGGATACTTTTTTTTTTACTGATCATTCATATTTGAGATGATTCATACGAAAATCTTACTCGAATCTTGAGGAAATTAATGGTTACGGAGATATTTGCCGATAAATATTGTTCTTTATATTGTTATCCCATCAAAGTACGAGTTACAAGGTAAGACAATACCCCCCCCCCATACCTAACACGGCAAAATTGTAACCACTCAGCACCCCTAGGTTACGTGGTGTTATTTCTTTAGGTAAAATTACAGGTTTGGTGTTGACTGGTTACAATTTTGCCGTGTTAGCTATGGGGGATTGGGTATTGTCTTACCTTATAACTCGTACTTTGATGAGATAACAATAAGGAACAATATTCATCGGCAAATATCTCTGTAACCATTAATTTGTGCAAGATTTGAGTAAGTTTTTCGTATGAATCATCTCAAAAATGAATAGTAAAAAAATATGACATAACCGAATTTGACCGAAACTGTAATAATACCACCTTAGGTTTGTTTTTTTGCTACGTCCCTTCAGCCCGAAGCTGCCACCCCTTCCATTCCTTTTACTCTACCTCCGTTCATGTTCTCTTTCTTCCATCTTACTTTCCTACCAAACGATTGTTAACCCATTTTATTCTCAACTTCCCTTTCACCGCTGAATGACCTAATAGGTCCCAGCACTTGGCCTTTTGCCTGGATTGTACATAATTCCAATCAGTGTAACATAGGCTAGGTTAGGATTTTGTGAGTCGCTCTAGCCAAGTTCCTTCTAGCCTTATTAAAACGTTGAAGATGCCCGTTAAAGAACTGTGCCTTCGACATTCTAAGCCAACCTTCATTTTTCGCTGATGTACGGCTTTTGTTGAAAGCCAATAGCTCTTTACTCCAATACCCTAGTCTATAGGCTAGCCTATTTTTGGTAGAAAGTTTCATACTGTTCAGTGTAGTATTTTTGCATAAGTTTTGCCCAGCCTATTCCTGTAAGTTGCAGTCTGCTATAGAGGTCAGCCCTAAAACATCACCATGCTAAAGATTGATTGAAGTCTGTGAAAACTTCAGTTGGGCGATAGGCTAGGCTATATAAGAAGAGCAGTTTTGTTTTTTCGGGTAGTTTGCAAAACCACGGGACAACCTCCGCACGGAAGCTAGGGCCCCAAGTCCATTGTTTTGGATGGTTAGTGTTAGTTTGGGGGTGGTCCATCCTGGCCAGGTCAGGGCATGGCACCCCAAGTAAGGTTAAGTAGGTCAGGACCTGGGATTCTAGGAAAGATTAGGTTTGTTTACGTCTGCGGAACTTGACATGTTCTACAATTGCCCCTGTTTCTTATATTTGGAAAGAATTTTTTTTTCACCTACCTACCAATAGACTTATCAAAGCATCACATTTACAATTGATCCCCAAAACCCTTTATATGCCGAGAGCAACCTGATATGTTGGACAGCTGCACCAATATGAAGTAAATGTGCCTTGCAGTCGAACTTCTCAGTTCCAGAGGTCTTTTATTCCTCACACTGTTGAACTGTGAAATGGCCTTATAGGGGATGTCGTGCAGTTGGAACTTTAGAGGTTCGGTAATTCTATATATTAGCTCCGCGCCTGTTTTTACTTTTTCAACTGGTTTTTTCTACACTTTTAGGGGTTCTGATATTGGTGGCCAAATGGAATGCCCCTTCGCCGTGTTTAGTACTGGGAACCGGGGGGGGTACCCATACGTTAACAGGTTATTGCACTTGCCGGATGGGATATGAACTGTTAGAAACAGACGTACCCGTGCTCTGTCTTGTGAAGATCGCGTATGGAAACCACTTGTTGGTTGGACTTTGGGGGTTAATTACAGGTTAATTAGACTCGAGCGCCAAAAATGAAAGGTAAATTCATAATTAGCAACCAAAAAACTGTAGAGAAAGTCAAGTTATAGTGCCGTCGGCGTCGCGGGAGCTACCCTATAGGTTCAAGTGAAGATGCAATCCATTACTACCCTAATACTATTCCTCTTGCATTTAAGTACATTTTTTTATTTCTATTAATTTATACTTTTCTTTTTTCTTTTTTAAATGGGAGCTCTATATTTACCTTTACCACCACCTCTTCGTAACGAACACAATATTCTTTGGAAGCTTGAATTTCAAGTCAATAGCTCCTGTGGCCTTGTTCCATGTGAATCACTTTGCATTCGCTCGTCTTCAGTAGGCCTTTCTCGTTTTCAGTTATTTAGTTTGTCCGGCTCACTCGGAGAAGTAATTTATTGTGTTGTAGGTTTCTCAAGCTCCATGTGGACCCTCGTTGTTGTTATTCTATTATTAAATGCTATGCCAGTTCAGTGAGTCAAAATACAGAACTGGCCTAATAGACTAGCCATTCAATGCACAGACACATCCAGAACCCCAATAAAAAATACAGTGCATCGTAAATTCATACGTAGGGAACTTTACTTTTGTTTTCTGTTTCTCAATTAACATGATAGTTCTTGCTACCTACCAGAATTTTCCTGGTCAATTTTTCTTTTGTTCGTATTTATATTGTGACAATTTTGTTGTGCAGTATAGCATTTGTACAACACATACATCTGTGTTTCAATTACAATGCCAACTGCAAGCAATAACAAATGACTTGTCATTGTTGAGTAAAAAGTTGAAATCGAAAATTCCATTTTCCTCTGGGAATCTATCTATAGTAAAGGTACAGTTGCAGAATTATAGTATTACAAGTACTATCAAGCTCTTGTTTTCTCTTATTTGCAGTTATAGCTGCAATTGGTTTTTTTTTCTGTCTCTCTTTCTTCTCTCTCTTACGTGTGTACATGGTGAAATGGGTTATCCTAAGGCTGTGCAAGTGTTTAGATTTTATTGATGTAAAATGGTATTATACATTCTGCCAGCAAATCAGATAGTAATAAATTGTGTGACAGTACTTAAGATTATATACCATGGCATTATCACCAACTGTGTCATGCTCCAGATATGGCTACATTGAGCTCTTGCTTAGACCACCAGTAGTATGCCATGGTAATGAATCAAATACAATGAAGATGTTGTAAGGAACAAACCATCTTTGGATGGGTATTACCCCTGGTGCACATGTCCATTTTTCCCAAATGTTTGGTAGTTGTGAAAAAGATGAAAAATCAATGAATTGTTGGTCAGCTGAGATTTTATCCACACCAGAATTGTTAGGTTATCTGCTAAGTCTGCTAAACACAGGAAATAATACTGTCCAGATTAAGAAATAATGATTCAAATTCTAAAATATAGGACTGAAGTCTTATTTTTTTTATATATAGGAAACACCCTAGGAAAATGGATTTACTTTCAACCTCATATTATATATCAGGAAATGCACTAAAACCATCAGAGGAAAAAAAAAAAAAAGTCAATAATTGTCCACACTACCATAAAGCATTTTATAAGCATACGTGGGGACTTGATACATCACAAACAAGTGGAATACAAGTTGCTGACATAAATCTAACCAGTGCTTCATATGATTATCCAGCATTTGTCAAAGGTTCGTTCTCCACTTAAGATCATTGACATGATTGTTGTGACATTTTGTCATCGTGGGGATGCACCCTTACAGTCGTATTTATGCATATCAAGTTGCATCCATTGTAAGAAACTGCTAGGAGAAAAAACTTCACTGCAAAATGTTTTTATAATGAGAGTTGGAAGATAATTTCTGGGCTAGGTAAATTGGCAATAAATATCCTGAAATTCAAATACAGTACATTACTGTATGTATATAGAAATTGGTAAGTGGATTATCCATTTTTTAACTTGAGGGACAGGCTAAATATATATCAAGCACACCCCCAAACTGGGCAAACTTTAAGGTTGGTCAGTTCAAGAAAAAGAAAAAAATCGCTGGAAAAAGGGAGATACGGAAATGCACATGGTGTAAGAAAAAAATGCTTTAAATTTTCCATACCTTCCACAGGAAGTTGAAAGTGACTAGCTACAACCCTGTGTGGGACCTCTTTTACAAGACACTAGTAAAAACATGTTAATTTTATCAAGTTATGCCTTTTTTTCTCTTTTATTTTGTAAAATTACAATTACAACTCGCACAGTATCATAACACATAAGAACGAATATCAGTAACAAATTATGAGTATATTTGTTGCAAAATATTTACCAGATTGAGTTGGGGAGATGCAGTACTTTTTGTGAGATATGTTTTTTCTAATATTTCCTTCCACTTTTCTTTGCACAACTACAATCATAGCTGACGTACTGTCATAAAAGATAGAACTAAAAACCAGCAACAATCCCTGGGTATATTTATGAGCAAATAAATAAAAAGATGTCCTGGAGCTGCAAAGAGGCAGTACATCCCACTCTGAAATCTCAATGCATACTGGTCGATGTCTCTCCCGTGCCGAGGTGTTATAGTTGGCCGTAAGTCATTTAAGGACCAATGAAGTGCTATGAACATCTTTCCTGCTAAATTCATTCAAAACAGTATGGCGCGTAATATTTATGCTCGTATGAGGATTCCTGTCCATTAACCCTTGATGGACAGGAATCCTCATATAACGGGTTTTAGGGGATGGACGGGAATCCTCACATGAGTATTAACATTACGTGCAATACGATTTGGCTGTATTGAGCGGGAAAGACTCTCCATCACTTCATACAGCGGGAAAGATTTTCCATCACTTCAATGGCCGATAAATGACTTGTGGTAAATTTAGACGGCTCAGTTCAGTCAGTGAGCGTTTTAGTGAGCTCAGTATTGTTCTTGACTTGATGGAAGGATGTCTTGCTCCTCTCTCTCCCACAATGTCTTTTTATTTATTTGCTCTTGAATATACCCAGGGATTGCTGTTGGTTTTAGTTCTTATATTTTATGGTATGGTGTCAGTTATAATTGTAATTTTGCAAAGAAATATTAGAAAAAACATGTGTACCTCCAAAAAAGTTACTGCATCTCCTGATCTCAGTAAATTTATGTAAATATTGTACAAATATACTCAGAATTTTATACTGGCTTTAGTTATTATCTGTTATGATATTGGTGAGCTGTAATTATAATTTAACAAAATGAAATAAAAAAAAAAATTAGAAGAAAAATGTACAATTTGGTAAACTATGAGTTTGTAAAAGGCCCCACACTGGGTTGTAAATAGTCACTTTCAACTTCATGTGGAAGATAGGGAAAATTTTTTCAATTTGTCTTACACTATGTCCATTTGCATGTCTAACGGTTTCCAATGGTGTGTGTGTGTTTTTTTTTTTTTTTTTTTTTTTTTTTTTTTCCCTGTCAAACTTAGTTTACCCTGTCTGGGGGAGTGCATGGTGTATACCCAGTTCGAGTACCTGTACATGTTAGTGATTTTATTGTGGTTCTATTGTGGGGAACTTTTTCTCAAAACTTGGAACGTATTAGGACAGATCCTTAGTAGATTATTCTTTCTACCAGTACTTAGTGTGTATATGTATAGGATTGAGTGTACTGTAATTTTGGTAGTCTTATGGATTTTGATGAAGTGGTTCTTTTTGCAGAGATGAGTGACACGAAGGTGAAGGAGAAGAGGCCCTTGAAGGGTGGCATTATCTGCTTGGCAGGGGGCAAAAAGGTAAGCCCTGACTTAAATTTGTGAGAGTAATATATATATATATATATATATATATATATATATATATATATATATATATATATATATATATATTTTTTTTTTTTTTTTTTTTTTTTTTTAATTCAGGCCTTGATATTTTATGTATGACTTTGCTACCATGTTTTCTTCAGCTGCATTGTAATAAAGATCTTAGGCTTTGATTTGTAAATGAAAACAACTCAGTGGAAGCTCTGTAATATGTTATTGTTGATAAGAAAGGAGACTGAACTGAAAGCTAGGAATATCTGGTATTGTAACGTTCCAGTAAATTTATTTTTCTAATGTTACATGCAATAAAAATTGTCATTTGCATGCTTGATTAATAGGATATTCAGCTGAGAGTAATTTTGTCCAAGAGTTCACCCCAATATATACCTAGAAAGTGTTGATAATATAATGTACTGTAATGTACTCTAGCAACTTGCATTGATTTCCACAGTGAAATAATTAAGGTTGGAAAGCTAAAGAATAGAACCTTTTGTTAAACACAACACTTGTGGTAATATTTTTTACTCTGTCAGAAACTGATGCCAAGACCACCCCTCTATATTACCAAACCCATTGGAGGAGAGAAAAACGGTGGCACACGTCAAGTACGCACGAAGAAGCGTCCTGCTTACTATGCTACTCAGCTTAACAGGAAGAAGAGGAAGGTTTCTGGTCCTAAGTAAGTATCATGACCTTGTTTTTAAAGGCCTCCTTTCTTAATCCTTGTTAGGCCTGCAGCCAGGTTCCTCTTTTATATCTGGAATAGGATAAAGTTTTTTGAATGACATTTTCCTTTAGTCCTTAACTGTGGTTGAGTAAGATGTTTAAAGTGTTTTTTTGCAGGGATTTTATCAAGGTTCTGAAGTAACCAAAAATTACTTATCTGGATAAAGGAAATCTCTTTTGTGACCACAGTTACCCAGAGATTTAATCACCAGCAATTTGACGATTATGAAATCTTGTTGAACGTTCTATATTTGTAAAATATTTGTATTTCAGGACAAGAGTTGCTCCTCTCCGCAAGTCTTTAACCCCAGGAACAGTCTGCATTGTTCTTGCCGGTCTTCACAAAGGCAAAAGGGTTGTTTTCTTGAAGCGTTTGACTCAAGGCTTATGTTTGATTACAGGTAAGTACAGTTTCAGTTTAAGTAACAGTAGCAACATTCAAGGTTATGTGGGTCTTAGGAAATTACTGAAGTTCAGGCCATCAGCTTGGGTATACTTTGAAAGTGACATATTACCCTTGAGTGTGATGGATGGGTCATGCCTCTGTTTTTATTTAGTGCATAATTTTTTAATTTAGAAAATATGGAGCTTAGATATAACTTGGATGGCCATTCAGTTCGAGCTTGTTTGACAGTTTCAGTAACTCCTTTGTCTGAGATATTTTCCTTGTTATATATGTAATGATTAGGTATTTTAACAACTAATGTAGCAAAAGGTTTCTAAGGACTCGTGAAACTTTTTATTTTTTATTTTTTGTTTTTTATATATTATATATATATTTTTTTAGGACCATTCAAGATCAATGCCTGCCCACTGCGTCGTGTCAATCAAATTTATCTCATTGCAACTGCTACCAAGCTTGACATCAGTGGATTAGAGATTCCCAAGTATATCAACGATAAGTACTTCAGACGATCCAAGAAGCCCTCCAAGTCAAAGAAGGAGGAGGGAGACATCTTTGAGAAGAAGACTGATGTATGTATTTTACTTTTCTCTTTTACCATACCTTTATGGTAGTGCCATCAGTGCTCCTCATGCACTGTAGGCTGTAATTAAGGTTCTTTGCAGCAACCCTTTGGCCCTTAGCTGCCACCCTTTCATTCCTTTTACTGTACCTCTGTTCATTTTATCTCCCACCTTACCTTCCACCTGCTCGTAACAGTTGCTTCATAGTTCAACTGCAAGGTTTTCCTATAGTTACACTGTAAAAACCTTTTTACTCTATATTTCCCTTTCAGCGCTTGACCTTTGGCTCAGATTTAATATTCCAGTTCCAACTTGGCAGTTCAGGTTCTTACAATCTCACTGCATATTTGTCAGCATTGGCCATTTCCTCTGAGATTTTGTTTTGTATAATAGTATATATGTTAGCAAATACTTTGTTGATCAGTCACTCCTCTTGTCATTTGTTCATTTTTCTTGTATTAATTCATTATTTGTCCTTGTTCTTCTATCCATAGTATTTATACATATGTAGATGTTTTCTCCCCCAATTTTTTTTGCTTAATTTATTACTTGAATTAGTGTTAGGTTAAAAAATTTTTCAAATATACAATATCTTGAAAAAGATAAGTTGAAAAGCTATGTAAATGATCATGTTCTAATGTATGACAAAATTGGTTTCATGCAGTTTAATCTGGCAAAACTTGTGTTGAGTCTTTTATGGTTGTTTATCCAGTATCCGCTAGTATAGCCTTTTCAAAACATTCCATGGCTCCAGCCTTAGTAAATTGGACCAGCTAACAATGTTTAAAATCCACAGAACCTCATTCTGTGACAGACTTTCATTTAGCAAAAATAATAAAACACTTGCAATATATTTCATTGTGTAACTCTCCTAAGGTGAGAAATCGATGTAGCTGTTTTTTACGCGCTTTGTTTTTTGTTTTTTTTTTTTCAGAAATACGTCTGCAGTGATGAGAGAAAAAGGGATCAGGCATTGGTCGATAAACAGATTATTGAGGCCATCAAAAAGCGGGAAGATAAGAAAATGCTGTTTGGATACTTAGGCACATGTTTCGGCCTGAGAAGCAACATGTATCCACATTTGTTGAAGTTCTAAATACACTGACAAATGTACACGTTTCTTTACTTGACCTGTAATAAATACTTGCTGATAAATTATCATGAAGGCACTTTTATCAGATGGCAGGCACTTTGTAGAGTTCCTGTTGAGAAAGAAAACCTTGCACCTTAAAAAGTAATAAAGGTAGTTTTATGGTCAGATATGTAGAAGTCTGCCTGCTTATAAAAGCATACTTCTTGAACTCGCTCAATGAATTTCGCATGGTTATTGTCAATAGAATGAAGGTGGAGTAATGCAGTAACCTTTAAGTTCAAAATTTGAAATGGAAATTTAATGGAAATCAATACAGAAGCTGAAATAGGACAAAATGAAAAACTGGTCAGTAATCACTGACGTACAATAAAACTGAATGGACCTAAAGAGCATGACTCATTATAAATGAGAAAAATACATGACCATATTGGAGACTAGCAATTATTGAAGTAAGCAATAGGGTAGAACTTTACAATAACTTTTACTGTTGTTTTGTCACCCCATAATATATGCAGGTTATGAAATTTCTTCAATGATAAGATAACTATATTGAGTAATTATAAAAAGGAAATTTAGATTTGACAAATTTTACTTTTGATAAGGCCAACAGCTTTTTCCTTTTGTACCAGCTGGTAGTACATGTTCTCTTGGGCCAGAGTTCTCCAGATTCGAAAATGCTTGCTTTTGGAGAGAGAGAAAGACTACTCGTCCAGGGTTTTTGTGAAGGAGTTGCATCACAAGGGATTTCCTCTTTATTGCAAAGGGAATCTAGTTGTTGGCTATAGATATACATAATGATTACGAAGCCGGTGACTTTGTGGTCAGATATTTTACTGTGTCTATGACCTGAAAGGTAGAATTTGAAGAGTTCATTTTATTCAGAAAATGAACCTTATTCATATGGAACAAACCCACAAAGGCCGTTGATTTGAATTCATGTTTCCAAAAAATGTGGTGTTCATTTGAAATAAGTAGCAGAAGGTAATAGGAAACAGAAAGAAGAGATAAAAAATGTACTTTGTCTTGAGTAGGTATGTGTATATCACAAATTTTTACTTAAATCTTGGTCGGTGATTACATCTGGGTAGGACTTTTTCCAATTACCTGAATATTTTGCTACGACGCACGAAGGTTGGCACTGATGGAAGGTAACTGCATAAACTTTGCTCATCAATTATGGTAGGCCATCATATTCCTTTTTACTTTTTACTGTCTTCTGACTGCCATATCTGTTGTAAGATGACAAAAACAAATATGGCTTGGTAAATTTAATTGCTCTTCGGGTATATGAGTGTTCGTGAGAGTTCCACTGTTACTTTAATCTTGTGCCCCTTGCTTTCTTAATGTTCGTTTGTCTGCTTTGCAGATTTGTTAAATGAGTGGTAAGGGTTTAGCTCTTTCCATTTTGTGTTTACAGTACAGCACCACTTCTTTTTGCTGAGTTTATTTTCTTAACTTCCACATACACTAATAATTTATAGAATTTTATGTAAATGGAAAATGTTATTGTCTGTTATTCAGAACCTGAAACCTTTTCATGAAACAAGCCTAAAGAGGCCACTAGAAATAATCTCCCAAAGAATTTGGTGTTCATTAGAAACAAGTAACAGAAGGTAAAGGGAAACAGAAAGAAGTGATCACCTATTAACTAAGTACTGCATTGCATCTTCGCTTGAACCTCTGAAGTTCCAATTGCACGACATCATGGGGAAGACTGTTCCACAGTATTGTCAGAGTTCTCTCTGGCATTGTGGTGTGAGGAATCAGGTAAAAATTAAAATATTCAACTAATTTAGCAGTTTCCTTTGGGTGTTGGATATCACAATGAGTGCATCAATTTCTTTCCATCTTGCTATCCACCCTTTCCTAACATTCTTTCGCATTACAACTGCGAGGTTTTCCTCCTGCTACATCTTCTAAACCCCTCTGCTCTCAATTTCCTGTTCAGTGCTGAATAACATCTAGGTCCCAGCGCTTGGCCTTTGGCCTAATTCTACATTCCATTCCATTCTGTAAATGTTGAACCTGAGTTTTGAATTTTCATGACAACTGTATTTTTCTGCTTAACGGAAGGCAGAAAAACCAAAACTCAATAAAGTGCTCATCCATATTTACTGGATAATTAAACGTACCAGCAAAAGCACTGGAATATTTTTATGCACCTCTTGTCCAGCAGATTTAAATTCTCTTTTCCTTAATTGTAAGAATGGTATAAAAGAGCTATGTTAGATGCCTGCTCGTGAAGGTATTAAAGGAAAAAAAGCAACCAAGATTACAGCTGCCCTGATTAGGTTCAACATGATGAGGTCTTACAAAACATAAATGGAAGAATTTGAAGAATAACGTTAAAGATGTCAGCTTAACTTGGACGACACGTTACATTGTTTTTCCTTCGCATTTTAGCTTTTTTTGTGGGGGTGGGGGCCTTTCTCTCTATCAGCCTGCATATCTAGTAAAATTTTACTAAAACTTTTGACAGGGAGACTGTCACCATGCTTCAGGAATAAGTTCCTTCCTGAAAGGAATTTTTGATGGAGATGCCGGTGCCAATGTGTGAATAGTAATTCCTGAAAGGAACTTTCGATGGAAAGATTGGCGCCAAGTCATGGATACAGAAGCCTCAAACTTTTGAGTGGAAGGCAAGTCGTGGATACACATTGCTTAAGATGGAGAGAACGGCACCAAATCCGGAGTACGATGCAAATTCTTTTAAGAAACTTTCGGCAGGGAGACTGTTGCCAAGTCAGTCAAAGATACCAACCAATTCCTTATGAAACTTTTGAGAAGGAGGCTGGCGCCAGAAAGTAGCCTACATAGATGGCGCCTACCTCCCTCCAAAATCTCTAACCTGCTATCATAGCATTGTCACGAGAAGCTATGCCTGACCTGTCATACCAGAAACATCAACACACAATAGCGGAGGAGGAGGTCAACATGACAGCAGTGACCTTCAAGCACAGCTCCAGCCAATCACAACCCAGAATAGTCAAAAGCACCATCTGGACAAACCTGCATTTTAATTGGATATACTGTGGCTTATCATAATTTAAACATTACCTGCTTTTCTGTCTACTTGTTCAGACGTCAATGCGAAATGTGAGAGTATGTTATAATAAATTCTCAAGTGAATAGCTGTGAACTTCAAATGCCTCATTCAACCAGAAAAAAAAAGGAAATTCGTGCCCTGTACAAGATCAATACAACTTAAGAAGCCTACATGGGGGTGGGGGGTTGAGGTCATTTGTTATACTGAATGACTGAGTGAGCTGCTAGTCGTCATATTATATTATAAAGGTATAGGCCTATCGGTAAAATGTATCAGGCGCTGGGAAATTTGACATCGTGTCGTCCCAAGATTTTCGTGGGATGCTGATTATACATTGGCTGAAGAGCGTGTTATGGTAGAAAACCAAACGAAATATTGGAGCGATGGTCTAAGTAATTTTTTTCAACACGCATGAAGAAGGAGATCATTATTTTGTGTCTCCGATGAGTCTGTAGCTATCATATTTTGTATTAAAGGTAACGAATACTAGGCCTATGGGCAAGTGCTGCAAACGAGTATGTTTACATCCATGCCATCATAAATTATTTCCGCTTCCAGCAATTATTTTAATAAAAACTAAAAGTACCTCATGGTTTTTTGTGAATAAGTTATATTTTAAACGCACGTAGAATTAATGAATACTTGTCAGCTTTTTTCTTTCCATAAAACGAATATCGATTTAGTTTAAACGTCTTTATAACTTTATTAGTTATACACTTATAACTATCCTTTCCAGACAGATTTAATGACTATGATAACATAATCATAAGTAGAAAGGGACTCTAAGGAAACCCACGGCCCCAATTTTCCACAGACATGCAAAACTATCACATAACTAAACAGATAATCTATATAAATAACATATGCCGGTGAAAACAATTTGATTATCCCGGTTTTCGCACATTCTCATTACGTTTGAAGTCCTTCTAAAAATAGAAAACACAGACATAATGTTTTGTATAGAATACTTTAATGGAAACAGTTTGCAGATTTATTACCAACACCGATATTTGGAAATAACTGAACATAGTTTTATGAAAGAAGTTGATTCATAATATTAACCGAAACTGAACCTCTTTATATTGACATGGGTGGGTTAGTTGAGGTGTGTTCATTAATATCTAAACAACGCGAAACACGGAATGAATCACATTCTGCGAATATTATATCACTCGAAATAATATTGAAGTAAGAATAAATAGTACCATATACAGAATTTTATATTATTGTTATTATATCTGATAAGATTTTTCACATGAATAACAAATTCATATAAAAAACTTTCAAAGTTACACCAGAGGAGATTGAACGCACTATTGTCATGTGTTGTCTTTAAGATATTGAACGCGGCCGGAGTTGACGATGAGTCACGGGCAAATGTCATGGTAGAGGCTTCACCTCCAACTACCTCGTTCTTATGTATATAAATTTATTCGTCTCGTTTCTTTTAGTGAGTGATTTTCAATTGCCGTCATGATGGCTGACCGGAAGGCTGAGCTGGAGAGGAAAAAGGCCAAATTGATGGCCCTGCGGGAGGAAAAAGAGAGGAGAAAGAGAGAAAAGGAACAGAAGGAGGTAAGGTTTCTTTCCCTCAAGACCCTGTTTTTCCTATCGTTCGATCATCGGCTTCGACCTTTAACGCGTTATTTTCGCAGTTTGGTCGACACCAGTTCCGCTTTATGTCATGATCATCGACGTTTCGGATTTAAAAAAGCGGGGCGACCGACGCGGCGAACAGCTGTTAGGCCTACGCCTCTTATTGGTACGAAACCGATCAGATTTTTGAGGCTTTTGGTCGTTTCGTTTCGCTTCCTGCTGTCGATTTTGATGGTTATTGGCGGAGTGCCGCATAGATTGGGTTTTTACGAGTGACTTTAGGCCTTTTCCTTAGGCCTACGTAGTCTTTGCAGGTCATAGGTTGATGCCCTAGGTCATTGCTAACCTACGGTAGGCAGACCTGGCGTAGGTAGGTTACCGGAAGCGCATTACAGGGTAGGGTCAACCTAACCGGTTTTCTGTCGCTTGTAAACGCCACGTATCATCAGGATTATATTAAATTGAATCCGTTTGACATATTTTTGTTCGAAATATATTTTTAAATAAGAATTTAGCCTGGAAAAGCCAATAACCTCAGTGTAGCCTGTTCGCATAGAGTGAGTCATAACCAACCTATTTATTTTACCGAGTTTTATTAGTTTGAATTTAGGTAAAGGATGAGTAAGTAGCTTTGGTAATGCTATGATGTATTAATTTATTACCAAATATTTGAAACATTTTTACCAGCTTAACATGATTTTAGGTGAATAGGATATGTGATAAGTTAATATCTTGCCAAAGACATTGATCATTATCTTTTCCAGCTTTTCATATGTGTGATATCATAGAGTAATTGCGCATATGTCATTCTGCTATGCATGCTGTCACATTGGGTGAGTTTAGTGGGGGCCGAACCCCCATGCCAGGGTAGGGCAAGATGCCCTAGGATAGGATAGGCTGAGGGAAGGTTAATTTAGGCTCATTGACCTTGTTTGACCTCCAACCAGTTCAGGCTTGAATGTTAAGTAAATTGTTTAGTAGAATAATACAGTATAGTGAAATGGAATCCGTCATAACCTAATCTAACCTAACCTAGGATGCTAGGTCTTACTTGGCTGGTGACCGTTGGCAGACATACACCCCTTTAACTTACACCAATAGCTGATATCAGTACAGTACCTTGTTTGCAACTTAGATCATTAACGGATGGTCTCTTTGTTTGTCCGTGTTTCATAAGTTGTATTTTAACAGATCTTTTACATTCACAATTGATATCTGATCCCCTTTATCTGCTGGGAGCAACCAGATTTGTTGAACAGTTGCACCAGTATGCAGTAAATGTACCTCTTTGTCGAAGTTCTCAGTTCCAGAGGTCCTTTATTCCTTACACCGTTGGACTGTGGAACAGTCTCCCAGAGGATGTCATGCAATTGGAACTTGAAAAGTTCAAGTGAAGATGCAATACATTACTACTTTAGTACTATTCTCCTTGCACTTTAATACATTTTTATCTGTTTATTAATTTATTAACTTCTTTTTTAATAAGCGAGGTCTCTTCTCTACTTCTTTTTTAATAAGCGAGATCTCTTCTCTACTTCTTTTTTAATAAGCGAGATCTCTTCTTTCTGTATTTCCTACTTCTTCCCAACGAATATCATATTCTTTCGAAGCTTAAATTTCTAGTCAATGGCCCCTGTGGGCTTGTTCCATATGAATAGGGTTCATCTTCAGAATAATAATAATAATAATAATAGTAATATTACTAAGAGAAATAAGGGAATGGGGCTGACTTCTCACCTTCATGGCTTCCTGGTTTTGACAGATTGCAATTAGACCTCTGGATTTGTGGTTCAGTGATGTTTGCAAACTGATTGAAGGATTTGCTGATCATTTGTAATGTAAGACTGAGGTTTTGTATCCAGTAAAGTTGAATGTAGAGCTGTATAGATTGCAGTGACTGCCTTTGGTCACAAAGTAATTGGATAAAAGTATGAATAAGTTAGAAATGTTCAGAATTTATTCATTCTCCTCTAAAATTACATTTGGCGTTTTCTAAATTTTTTTTATCAAAAGCCCCATTTAAAACATTTAAGATTTTGTCATTTTTACTTGAAACATTAATGGCAGTTGTTAAGATTTTTATTTTTCTTCTATTTGAAACTGAATTACAGTATTTAAGATTTCATTATTTTCACTAACACTTAGTTATACAAGGATGAAAGGTGGGTGGAGTGCGAAAATATTTAGGGAACCTAGGGGTAAGAACTTGCTTAATTATATCAGAATATCATAAGTTCCAGAAAATGTAATAAGGAAAAAAGCCTAGAGCATGATCTGTGACCAAAACTTCACAAAGAACATCGTAAGTAGATTTGTCCTTCACATTCCATAAGGTTCAGATATCAAAATTGTGCCATTGTTGACATGTTTTTGAGAAGCTATCCTGTATTAAGTGTTTGATGTATTTATTATCATAATTTTTGGTATAAAACATTCATTTTTGTGGGAAACTACAGTGGGACGCCAAATGAGTACATTGCCTGAACATGAATGGTTATTTATGCAAAAAGAACAAATGAAGGAGGCTGACAAATTCATGATTCATGTGTATAATCAGTATGTCAGTGATTACCGTAGTCCATACTAACATGACCTAGGACAGAAAGTCGTACTTAGCCTGGGAAAGGGGTGTGGCTGTTTGATCTTGGCCAATCATTTCTTTCCTCTGGAAAGAAAAGACATGAAAGGCAATGGTTAGTATTCCTTTTAAGTCAGAGTATATCTCAGCAACACCTGGAATCTGTTGATGAATCTTAACAAGGTGGTTAAATACTTGTAAGTCGGCTGTGGTTGAGTTTTGATGTTTTGCTGTTCTGGCTGATCATCAAATTGAAAGTGCTTTCATCTGTTTTATTGTATCTATGGTCGTTATTGTTTTTTCAGAATGGATTCTAAACAAGGTGAACAACAAAAACAAAAGAACTTGGTACTGAGACTCTGCTGGTTAGTCTCCTTTGCACCAGATGGATTCAGCAGCTGTGGAGGAAAGCCAAAAGATGGTCACTAGTTTCTTTTAAAGGGTTTTAACTTCCTTCAGGTCTTTTATGCTAATCTCTCTCTCTCTCTCTCTCTCTCTCTCTCTCTCTCTCTCTCTCTCTCTCTCTCTCTCTCTCTCTCTCTAACAGTGCTGACTTGGGTGTCTGTGTTTGTTATCGAGTACAGGTTGAACCCCTCCAATGGAGCTTCCTGAGTAGAGTATGACTCATGGACATAGTAAGGTAAAGAAATGCAAGAGCATATCTCCCTCCTTCTCATTAAATGCCTCCTGCTCTTCCTCCTTGTCTTATGTCTCTTCTTCCTTCCATGGAAAGAAGAATACATCTCGGAACACCTCGCAAGAATTTCCGCAGGACTTTGAGGTAGTGCCTTCCTTCCTTTTGGGGCCAATGGGACATCTTCAGTTGGCAGGGTTGAGATAAGTTTCTCAGTGTGTGCTGGTTAAGCAGTGTCTTCCCCATTTACATCCAAAACATGAGGGCTGTCTCAAACTCTTCCTTTGTTTTCACTACTGCCAAAATATGCAGAAGAGTTGGTGCTGCCTTCTCGCTCAGTACACTAAGATCCCCAGGTTGTTCACTTGCAGACAAAAAGTATAATGTTGGGTATCATGTTGATCTGTTTGTGCAAGATTGTTAGAATTTTTGGGTGGGTAGTGTTTGGTTTGTCCAGAATTTCTGATGTGAGTGTACCTGATCACTGGATTGTGCATTTGCAGCACGAGATTCATGTGTGGAAGATGAGTGTCAGAGTGAGCTATACTGTATGCAGGTGATTTTGTAGAAACTTGGAGTCTTCTTGAACCATCCACGGCTCCTGATATGCGTTAACACAAAAGTGCATGTGAGTGCTCATCCATAGCTTCCAGTTTGGTTCTGATCAATCATATGAAAGAGTATGGGAATGTGCACCATGATTTTGAGTGATTGCTTTATTCAGCAGTCCATAGTGCTAGATTCGAATGTTCTGTTTTCATGATCAGATGGCACTCATCAGGGCAAACAGCTGTTGTCTCAGAAGCAGCTTGTTCAGTGAGTGCCTCCACCTGAGCTTGCTTCACTGGCAACTAGTAAGCACCAAACGATCCTCCCTCCCTGCTTGTGTCCCTGAGCAAGGAGATCAGAGGGGACCACTTTTGGTGGTTGGACAGTAGGAACTTCATGGTGGGAGTCCACTAAAATCTCTCCTTTCTGAGGTGCAGCCAATCACAGATGAATCAGAGGAACAGCTCATTTGCAGCAGTTGTGGGGGCAAAGGATGAATGTCATCTGCATGTCAAATATATTGGAAATACTGTACAGGCAGCGTTGCTAGCCCTTAAAGCATTCCAGGAACGTGATAGGCTGCTCATTTATTGTGATGAGTGACAACACAACTGTAGTGTCATATGTCAAAACACAGAGAGGAATTGTTTCCTTTCTCCTTAGTCAGTTGACAAGGGAAATGCACAAGATGGTGGTTTACTATACTGTTGAGCTGTCACAAGGTACATTGTGGGAAGGTGGAATGTGGTGGCAGACCAGCTCAGGCACCAGGGTCCACTGGTAAGGATAGCAGTAGTCTACAACTTTGGATAGCAGGAAGGCTTTTCAAGCTTTTGGGAACACCAATGTTAGATCTGTTTGTCGCACAGCAAAACAAGACTCCTGGTGTTCTGCTCTCCCTTTCCACACCTATGGACTGATGGAAGACACCTTCCAACACCCCTGGGACAAGCTGGGTGTCTTGGCCCTTTTGTTGTTCAGCCTTACTTGTCAAGTGATCAACAGGGTCTAGATCATTCTGAGTCTTAGGATGACCATCTTTGTGCTCCATTGGCCATATTCTGAGTGGTATCCTGATCTGCTGACTCTCCTGGTTAAGGTGCCACCTTGTCAGCCACATGTTCGTAGGCGCTACCAGAGAGTTCAGAATTCACTCCCTCAAGCTTCACATGTAGAGGTTATTCAGCAGATCCTGTGAGAGAGAGGCTTTTCTTGCAAAACTGACCTGGAGATGTCTGGGTATCCACGT